>NC_086301.1:1638590-1962444 GCF_963924245.1 Chroicocephalus ridibundus
ACTTTTTGAATTATCAGCTATTAAGGACCCATATGCAACAAATTTCCAAGGATTATTATACAAATTGTTCTTTGAATGAGAAAAGCACACAAAAGCTCAGTGAAACATAAAGAAACCATTGTTCCCGGGTGAATTTGATATTTGCAAATGTTTTGCTATTTTGATCACTTACATGGTTTAATAAATTGAATTCACTTTTTCTTTTATTAAGAAAATTAAATGCCCTGGTTTAGGATGTCTGAGAACATGGCCAGGTTTTCAAATCGCAGTGGTCTTTATGGAGATACAGCTTGAGAAACACGGAATACTTGCTTTTAGGAAGTGCTGAGCAGTGAATGAAGCCCTTTCAAAACCTCTCAAACCAGAAACCTCAAAATCAAAGTAGCCAAAATCTCCAGTTGCTTTTACGCAACTCTTGCCTTTACTCTTTGATCATGGTCTCTGATATGTCACCATTTCTTGATGTAATGACTACTTCAGGCCCAGGTACAGACCTCGATACTTTGCTTTTAAACACACAACCAATCCTGGCAAGGGGCTGAAATGATCGATGTGGATTATACCATTTCAGAGACCCTCCGCAGCTGTGGGTGCAGTTCGGGTATGACAACTCTGTTTTTGCTGGCCTCACCACACTCATTTACCAGCTGACAAAGCAGCTCCGTTTCAACAAATGGGACAGAGCTGTTTCACCTCACTCAGTGGCACAGCTATGATTTGAAGTTAGCATTTGTCTGCCTCTGCTGTACACCAGAGTCCTGCTGTTATTATCAGACTACTCCACTTGCTCATCCTTGGAGCATCTGGCATTAATGGTTCTGGTGAGCTCAGGGGACCTATCAGCTCACACAGTGAAAATCAGCTCAGTGCTCCCCTCCCCGTGGCCTTTGTGGCTCTCTGAAAGGCAGACTCAGGTGCACGCCAGTCAGATCTGAGCATGTCCAGTTCTGCCTGTACTGCCGGCTCAGTTATGCAGAGAACAGGGATGATCTGCACACTGAGGCAATACTCATATTTTAGTCCCTACTCCTTCAGCAAACACACATTGTGTGGCAATTCTTTCTTTTTTGAAGTGTGTAGAAACTCCAGCAGGACCCAGACATGGTGTGGAAATACCCAGATGATGATGCCAACCGTCACAAGCACCCACTGCACAAATCCTGCCCTGGGAGCTCTTTAGTGAGCCCAACCTAAGCAAGACCGCACAGCCAGGAAAGTCCTTCCAGTATGCCAGAGCCTGAGGCCAAATAAACTACAGTCTCATTGCAAATATAAAATTTGTTTTTCATACGCTGGCACCAGACAAAAACCCCAATACAGACAACCTGCTGACAAGGCCTGCATGATGCAGCTTAACTTTTAGCCAGTTTCTTACAATGTGGACATATGTGCAGTTGGATGCCAATGATCTAGGGGTATGCAGTCCTGATACCACTGCTTTGCATCACCTGTTGCCATAAAATCCATATAACCTCATGGACATTCATGCACCTTCAATAGCCTGCACCATACAGAAATATGACCTAAGAGATATCAGTTCTGCTGTAGTCTATCATCAGAGCAGAAACCATAACCTTCCCTTCACGCACCACATCCCAAGCGTTAGCTTTGTTTATACATCGCCCTTGGTAGAGAGTAGCTTTTTGCTGCCTGCATTTGCAGCTAATAACTCACAAACCTCTATATCCAGACAGCAACAGTTCTTTGGAATATTGTTTCCTCATCTTTGTTCAGTTCACTTTCATTCTTCTTCCTCGTCATCCATAAGAAATGCCTGTGAGCCTGGGACCCGATCCATAGCCAGTGGAAACCAAAGGAAGGCCTCTTGGAGACAGCCCCCTCACCATGTGCCGAAAACGGCCCAGCTACGGAAGCAGAGCACAGAAGCAATCCTGGGAGACAGAAAAAATCCAAAAGACTAAAAGACACTTGCAGTTGCCTTTGCTATGCCTGGATAAAACAAACACAAAAGCCTAAATAGGTTCTAGGACACTCTACAGGAAAAACCATGATTTGTTATAAGCTACCTTTGAACCTGTGCACAGCATGCGGCCATTGGCCAGGGAAGAAGTGATGGTTTGGCATGATGCCACAGATTTCCAAGGAGACCTGTCTTCCCAGTGGCAGGAGCTGCAGAGGCTGGGCTGTGGGATGGCACCCAGTCATGCCCCCACCATGTTCCATGTTCCCCTTTGCATTGCAACCTCACTGAGGGAATGGCGGAAGGCAGGCACAGACCAGCCCTGACTTCAAAACTGCTACTGTCAGCTTTCATTATCATCACAATTGGGTTCATAGGGGTTTTTTTGGTTTGGTTTTTTTTTTATTTCCCTGCTGGAGAAAAAAAAATAAGGAAAAGCAAAGGAAAAAAAAGGGGGAAAAAGGAACACAGCCCAAAGCCCCATGGAGCACATGACAAATAAACAAAGTGAGTGATGGCATATCTGCCCTGAACTATGCCCGCCTAACATGGAGCAGTTAGCAGTTAGGGATTGTCAGGGAACAGACGCAAAAGTCCCGGGCACTCTGGGTGAATCGGCTGCAACACAGAGTAGCCGATATCTTTGACCAGAGAAATCTGGTGGATGAACTGGAAATAGAAACTAACTTCTTGAATCCCTGCCTAGGTATCTGACCATCAGTTCAGCCTCCTCTCTAGGTCTTCATCGCATTTCCAGTCAATCAACCATTTGCACACAGGAAATCAGGGTAGGGGAACAGGCTCCAGAGAATCCCAAGAATGAGCTAGCACATGTGTAATTGTTTTATTGTTATTTTACATGTTGGCCTTTGACTGTCTTTTCAACATCTTTGTGTCAGGGTGGAGCTGGAACCTGGCACTTTTACGTCCATGGATCCCCTAAACCTCTCTTGGTACAACGGTGACATTGGTGACAGGAACTGGAGCAAGCCGCTCAACGAGTCCGATGCAGACCAGAAGCCTCAGTATAACTACTATGCCATGCTGCTCACCCTCCTCATCTTTGTCATCGTTTTTGGCAATGTGCTGGTGTGTATGGCTGTGTCCAGGGAAAAAGCCCTTCAGACTACCACTAATTACCTGATCGTGAGTTTGGCAGTGGCAGATCTCTTGGTAGCAACCCTGGTCATGCCTTGGGTGGTCTATCTGGAGGTAGGTGACCCAGTTTTCTTTTGCAGTACTGAATGTTTCTGGTGAATGGGGATAGAGAGAGAAGGTTTAGCAGCCTGGACATCGGCTATTTCAAGGCCTCCCGAATTTCTCGAAACAAAAGCATTTTTAATTTGCTAACAGTTGGTCGGATTTTTCCAGGAAATCGACATGATAGCAGATGACAAGCTAACTTGAAAATGCACTGTTGTTCAGAGGACTAATTTACTAAATCCAATTGCATTGAAAAGCTGGCCTTTAAATAGAGGGATCAAGAGTGAAAGGACCCCAATTTTGTTTTCAAAACTACATAGGTGAACTGTTCATTCCCAAGCATAAGAATGAGGCTGCAACAACGTCATGGGTGTCACACTAATAAACTCCATCAAAGCGTAATGAAACCCGTATTTCTGAAGGACGACAGGAGGACAGTACTAAGAAGAGCAGGCAATTGTAAAAGCAGGATGTAAATCCAAAGCTTTTATGTCACTATATACAAGAGAAACATAATTGCAGCTGAGCTACTTTTCAAATTGCTGCCGTTAGCATGTCGTTTGGTACAAAAGAGTTCTATACTTCTGCATACAGAGCCATATTTGAGTGGCGCTGTGGTTTGTGAAAGCCAAATACTCCCAAGTCTGCCACCCGTTTACTTGATGGCAAATGACTCTTGCAACAGCATGTAGCCTGAAAGAATGAAATGCATCTCTAAAGGAAAGAATAAGAGAAGCTACGCAGCCCCTCTCCCTTGGGCCCCTTTGCTGGCTTGCCCGTGTTCTTCAGTCAGCTGAGAACTGGCGTGCCGGTGGCAATCACAACCAAGAGAGAATGAATGGTGGTGAGAGAGCATAAGACTGGAACTATACTGAGTGTACAATTAATTTTCAGGCACTTGTTTATGAGAGAAAATGATAAAACAAAGAGGAGAGCAGGGGAAGAAGCCATAATCAATTATACCATTAAGTATTAACGCAAAGCAAAACAAACCCACTGACATGACATAGACTGTCAAGAAACCACAATACTAATTATCACTCTAGTTAATTATCGTTTTCATGGCACTTTAAAAACGTAAAACATTATGCATCTGCTAAAGCTTATTAACATGACCACAGCCCGGTTGCGATTGTAGGCAATGCCTCTTAGACTAGTTATGCTCTTCTATTATATTCCTCTTTTGCGACAACCCATTTTAAGCAGAGGCTTTTGCTCTGAGAAGCTCTTGCTCTCTTAGGCCCAGGTAGGAGAGTCTCTCAGACACTTCTTATTTTAACGTGAAAGAATAAAGCGCAAATCGTGTAAGATACTTTCCCCTGTCTGGGCTCCTGGGTACGTGGAGTTGGTGTGGAACCTCACCTTCCTTAATCTGCCAAGTAGGACAATCAGGCCTTTACATCTGAATTTACTTTTGCCCTTTTCACTCTTATCCACACTCTGCTAAACCGACTGCTAGCTTGAAGCAACAAAAAACATGACAAATACTTGCTGAGAGAGAAGGAGCCATTGGACTGACGTGGATTAGGCACACTGTGGTCCCTCTCTGGGTCTGCAGTCTGAAATCAAAACTGGCCAGAACCCTTTGTTCTGTAAGTATCTTCATTTATTTTTTTTAGGATTTGTGTCACAACCTCGGACAAATAGGAACGTCAAAAGGAAACCCTTTTAAAAAAATCAGCCTTCTTGCAAACAAATCTTCTACCTCCAACTTTCTGAGGTTTCTCCTACATTAATGAAAGCACTAAGAGAAAGAACTGCTGCAGTTCACAGCATCTCCCATAAATTTAAAACTATACGTTCATGAAGCTGATTTTGCAGAAGCTTATAGCTGGCTGGAAACCTTTGCCTTTGGGCAAATTCTCATCAAAGTTACTGATGTAACTGTCTCTTAAGTGCTTTTTTAATCACTGAGTATTCATCTGTCACTCAGGCTTCAATGCAGTCATTCTTTTTTCTTTATGCTGCCTATGGTTATGTATATCAGAGCAGAAATAACTGAAGAATAGATATCTTATTCATTCTATTTTCAAATGCAGTAGGACTCTATTTTTATTAGAGGGAAATATACCTTTTTCATCACATGTCAAATACAGCAGTCCTAATAATTGCTATTAAACTTAATTGGCAAAGTTCAGTTTCAATAGCAAGATATGTGAAGAGAAAAAGGCTATTGGTAACTGGAAGTGTTATCATTAGTTCTTTGTCTTTATTACAACATGTAGCATGTCAAAGACTTTTCACTCTAAATTAAATAAATTTCCTTCACCAAAAAAACAAAAGGAGGAATTTCTACGTTGATTTTTTAAACTGAAAAATGAAGGAAACTCCTGCTTCTCTACTGCTGATCTTTGCTAGCTATAATTGCAAAAGAGTGTCTAATAAAAAGCCGTAAGTACAATTAGAGGTGCTCAGGATATAAATTTAATGTATTTCATAGAATCATAGGGTTGGAAGGGACCTCTGGAGATCATCTAGTCCAACCCCCCATTTCCTTTCTAATACTTCTTTGCAATGCTTCAAGACCTGTTTAAGCTCCTACATAGTTCACTCTGAGGACACTTGCACTCCCTCATGTCATCGGAATATGAGCCCAGGTTTGTGTTTGCTGTTAGGGCTGTCCAACTCAGTACAGAGTAACAGGATGGAATTAGGAAGGACAAAAAAATCCCATCAGCCCTCAGGAAACGCTCTAAGAAATGGTTTGGATGGAGCAGAGTACTTCCTTTGCGGCCATGCCATCGTTTGACACCTTTAGACTAGACAGGAGAAAGCCCTTGAAGGCACTCAATGGCAAACAATCCTACTTGATGCAGCATGTGACTGATTACATATGACCCGATTCCAGCTGGAACTTCTGTAGACAAAATTTGAATCCCGCTTGAACCAGCCGAACTCCAGCTACAAGCAAGCGTCTGTGTCTTTGTGCAAAATCCTCCCTTTAGACCCTCTCATTAGCTGTGCATTCTCAGTGAGTTCTTTTACTGACCTTATACTCTCTCTTTACAGGTGGTCGGGGAGTGGAGGTTTAGTCGGATCCACTGTGATATCTTTGTAACCCTTGATGTTATGATGTGTACTGCCAGTATCCTCAACCTCTGTGCCATCAGCATTGACAGGTGAGGGCTCCATGGCAGCAAGTTGTATCAAACCCACAGCAGCAAGTCGTGGCCATCTTTATATGGTCTAATTTTACCTGTAACACAGAGACTTGAAAATGCTGAGAGCTAGTGGTGTTGACATCTCTTGAAGAGTGATTTAGAGGACCTAAACGAGGTCTGAGCAGGGATTCCATCAGAAGCAGACATAGAAACACTGGTCTCAAGAATGTAAATGGAATTGTCTGTATACGTCCCCATTAGTTCAGTCCTTCTGTTTATATACTTTAATAGCAAAGCGATCATCAGTGGGAAGGCAGCAGCTCAGAGAGTGTGGAAGAAAAATGCTGACCCCAGCCTCGTGCCTTCCAAAACAAGGAATGCAGACCCCTTGGAGATTCGTGAAACCTGACTTGCCCTATATTCTCTTGCTGGACCAGGCTCTCAGACACAGTAACTAGGTGTAATTTCCCACAAAGTTTGTCAGCGCTGGCAGAATAACAATAAACTGTATTTGTATGTTCACACTGCAGGTACACAGCAGTAGCAATGCCAATGCTGTATAATACCCGCTACAGCTCGAAGCGCAGGGTCACAGTCATGATTGCTGTGGTCTGGGTGCTTTCATTTGCCATCTCCTGCCCACTCCTCTTTGGCCTCAACAACACAGGTGAGTTGTGATGCCACCTGCAGCCAGCTATTGGCATCTTTCTGGCTTTAGTGGGTTCCCAGATAGTCTTCTGTTACAAGTCAGGAATAAACATGGGGATCAGGTTTTAGGTGTGTTGGGATGTGTCCGTCTCTGTTTCAGGTCTCCTCTCCTAGCGTCATCCCAGACTATTTCTGTCAGCTGCTTCTGGATCCGTTTCATCTCTTGCTGTTCCAGACCAGTGTTTTAGACACATCAGAACTGAGGTTGTGTAGAAGTTTACACAGCACTCATCAATGTTACATTAACATTTGTCCACTACAAAAATCAAAACCTCTCTTACATTAAAACACATGAAAAGGAAAGTCATGGGACAAATAGCTTCACTGAGACAGGCAAGAAAGGAACCGGGAGTTCAGCCATCAGTTGCATAGGAAGACTCGATTGTATACAGCATGGGATTTGCAGGCTTCTAGTTAGAAGGCAAGCAATATCCAGGGTCTTCGGGTCGTATGTGACTCCCTGTGACCCAAGGGGAGTTTGCTGTTCTGGTACCACTTCCAGCTGACGCAGTGGTCCCCCCTAGAACCCAAAGCTCTCACTCTCTGGGTACCTCTGTGCCTTCTGAAAGAGGGAGAGAAGAGGGGGAAGCCAGACCTGGCTCCTAGCAGCAGCGACAACAAGCCTGAAACTTTTTGTCTTCCAGACGAGAATGAGTGCATCATTGCCAATCCTGCCTTTGTCGTGTATTCCTCCATCGTCTCCTTCTACGTTCCCTTCATTGTCACACTGCTGGTGTATGTGCAGATTTACATAGTGCTGCGGAAGCGCAGGAAGCGCGTCAACACCAAGCGCAGCAGCCACGGCCTGGACTCGGACACGCAAGCCCCGCTGAAGGTAACTAGACCTCTGCCTTGCTCTCAGCAGTCTCCGTCCCTTCCCCTTCCTGCTCCGCTTTGTTCCCCAAAGCACGTCCTCCTTTCCCCAAACGGCACTGGCTGGACTAGGTGAAATACTGGATCACAAAGGTGAACGCTGTGTCCTGTGCCATTTTGGAGTCCCAGTCGCACAGTGGATTATCAGGTCACTGGCTGGTGCTTCACAGGCCTCCCTGGGTCTCAGGGGATGTTTCATCAGCAGATCTGCATTAGGAGCTGCTTCATTAACCAGGCTGCATTTCCTTTGGCTCTAAGTTTGGGTTAGTAGCCTGACTACAGGCTATACTATTTTCTGAGTCAGTCCTGCTGTTGTGATGAAGAAGTTCAATGGAAATTGTTTGCGTGGCTGGGGTGCAAACTACATCGCTGGTAATGATACCTCTGCAGTGAAAACAGCCTCTCAGAGCATGAGATATGTGTGTAAGTGGAGTCCAGCTGAGCGTGTTAAGTGCGAGACTGCTTGTCAAAACGCTACTCTCGTGGCACATGCAAAACAAGCAGTAGGAATGTATAGTCCCAGAGGCGCTGCCTCCAAATTGCGTTGCCTCAGAGGCCAGTGCCATGCCGAGCAAAGAAGGCAGCGAGAGAGGGACAGACAGAAACATTAGCAGATCTTTGCGGTTTCCTTCCTTTGGTGAAAAGCATAAGGGATACTTGCCTCCATCACTGCTTCTTCAGAGTAGTTTTCCATCATTCTTAGCACCATAGTCACACTGATTAATTTCTGCTTCCTGCCCTGTGTTTGTATTTCCACGTGCCTCCCTTACCAGCTTCCCTTCCCAATTAATATCTGCTTGTGTAACCTCTGAGCTGGTGCTTGCCCCTTAGGACAAATGCACTCATCCAGAAGACGTCAAGCTCTGCACAGTTATTGTGAAGTCCAATGGGAGTTTCCAAGTTAATAAGCGCAAAGTGGTGAGTGTTACAGAGAAGTCGTAGCTTTTCAGAGCATTTAGCTTTCCCCTTTTCGCCTCTCAGGCCACAAAATGAATTTATGTAGGGTGGGAGAAAAATAAACTAAGAATAAAGGTTACCATTCAATCTTAAAATTTAAATATTCTTCCCATTCCTTAGAGTGAAGCAGGGGGTTTAAGATCATAGAGCTCAAAAAGCCAGACTAAGCTCACCTAAAGATCAGCTGTAAAAGCCATGACATTTTAACATTTTCTGTCTTTGATTTTCTTCTCCTCTCTGTTATTTATTTTAAGTCTTGGACCGCATTGGCTTTGTTGGGTTTTGCTTGTTGATTTCGTTTTTATTTATTTATATTCTGAAAATGAAATAAAATCTACAGGGAGCGGAGACAGTGTCTCTCCCATTTCTTAGCCTCTTTGTGCAATAACGGAGAGTCAATCACTGCAGTTCTGTTGATCCCATCTACCCAAAAGTATTCTTATCTGTAAACACTTTACAGGCCATTCTCCAAGCACCTACCAAAAACGTAGGGAGGGAGAAGAGGGATTGATTGTTCTTCAACATCATCCAGCTTCACTCTGTAAGGAATGTTCGTTGCTCCTCTCTGTATATTTATCTGTCTTTGTGTTGCGGACATTTGATTCTTGTCCAGGAGCCGGAGAGTCACATAGAAGATATGGAAATGGAGATGGTGTCCAGTACCAGTCCCCCTGAGAAAATCACCATCAAACCAGCGGCACCAAGTAACCATCAGTTGATTGTGCCAGTTGCTTCTAATCAGGGCACCAACTCAACCCTGCAGGCCTTGGACAGCCCTGGGAAAATAGAGAAGAATGGACATGCCAAAGAAACACCCTACACAGCCAAGGTCTTTGAGATCCAGTCTATGCCAAATGGCAAGACAAGGACCTCTCTCAAGACTGTGAGCAGGAGGAAACTGTCACAACAGAAGGAAAAGAAAGCCACTCAGATGCTAGCCATTGTACTTGGTGAGAGTGCACATTTGCTTCCTCTTGTGTTTCTGCAGAAAACCAATAGCTAGCCAGGATGAGGGTAGCCAGTCTGAATGTCCAGCGTAGACTATTTTTCCAGACCTCCACAGAAGTAGTTTCTGGATACGTTAGAGGATACGTAGGCAAGTAGGCAGGGTGCTGCCAATAGGAAGGCTACCTCCTTCCCAGCGCTGTACAAAAGGCTCAGAAAGCTGTCCATCTGTGGGGTGCTTGGACTGCCAAAAGACAGCTAGGTGCAGGGGCAAGAGAGCTCATGGGCTTTCTGGAACACAAAAGGCAGCATAGCTCAGAAAGAAACTGGCATCTCTGAAGGCCAGATTTTTTGATGCAACTGTCCTAATTATCCAAAAAGTTCTTTAATACCTGGATACTCAGAATATAGACTATGAGACCTAACAGACAAACAGAAGGCTTATTCCTTAGGGAAACATTTTTCTTTTATGCCAAAACATCCTCACTGTTCTTATAGTCTCAAAATTTGTCCAGCTTTCAGCAATCAAAATCTGTCTCTTTCCTTTTCCCCCAGGTGTTTTCATCATCTGCTGGCTCCCATTCTTCATCACTCACATCCTGAACATGCACTGCGATTGCAACATCCCCCCAGCAATGTACAGCGCCTTTACGTGGCTTGGATATGTCAACAGTGCTGTCAACCCAATTATTTACACCACCTTCAACATTGAATTTCGTAAGGCTTTCATGAAGATCCTCCACTGTTAAAAGTAAAAACAGCAACCGCATTTTTAAGAATGAGAAAAAAGAAACCAATGCCATTCACGCACACAAATGGGCAGCCATGGAGAGGTCTCGAGCTCTTGTATTGGGCATGAGGCCTAAAGTGTTACACCACTGCCATGCCCATGCGCCTCTTGGTGGGGATGTAACGAGGGCCTTCATGTGGGAGGTCCTCTCATCCCTCAAGGTGATCTTTGGATTCTGGGACACCAATCCCAAAGGCACTTTTCAGAGCTACCCTCACACTGTGTTTAAAGCGGAAGCAAAAATCAAGGCATACTCACTTGATTCTTGCCTGTGGCCATCTAACCTTGAGTGCATTAAACACAGACAGAGCCATGTGAAGGTAGCGATAGGTCACTGCCGCTACTGGCTTGCGTGTTACGTCATTGATACAATTCTCACCAAAGACAAGACCATCTTTTCCGCTTTACAATAGGAGCCAGACAGAGCTTGCGGAAACTCCATGCAATAGCTTTGCCTTCACCTCGAGCTGACTTACCCAGTATTAAACTCCTGAAGCCTTGAGAAAAAACTTTAAGAGGTCCCCAAGCGGGC
Organism: Chroicocephalus ridibundus; assembly: GCF_963924245.1. NCBI lineage: Eukaryota > Metazoa > Chordata > Aves > Charadriiformes > Laridae > Chroicocephalus > Chroicocephalus ridibundus. The sequence continues at coordinate 1,649,621 of NC_086301.1, forward strand.
TAAGAAGGTTCTGCCACCTACAGATCCAATCCCTGCAACAATGTGGGCCTACAAGCAACAGGCAAAAGGAAGAAGGGGAGCATAAGTCTCATGTGGGACCAGTACATCAGTGTAAATATGAATAAATGAGTTGAACAGAAGCCCAAGCCAAAAAATAGAAGGAGAGAAACTAAAGAAATTATATGCATGGTACACATTCAGATCAAACAGGACACCAACTGTCATCTATCATCAGCCAGCCCAGCAGCAATTTCTGCCCACCAGCATTTCATCTCCAGTCTCTTACAAGAAGTTAAAAAACTAGGTGAGGAGTGTTAGTGTGGTGAATGTTTCCACGGAAACATGAAGACAGCGTGCCAGGTGAGGCATCTGCAGCCGTGTCCATCTCAGATGTGAACTTGAACAAGTCAGCTAAGTTAGGTCCAGTTCTTCTCACCTCACTTCAGGGTACCATGAAGCCAAGGACCACCTCAGATATGATTTGCCTATGTCTCTCAATAGAGAGAGCGCAGAATAACATCGTGCCTAGTTTAAATTAACAGTAAATGAGATAAAACTGTGTGTTTTAGAAAAAGCCAGAATAAAAGCCCAAGAGAGTCCCTAGCTGGACCCAATCCTGTGTCCGAGTTGGACTGTGGAAAGGTCTGGATGTTTCCAGCATCCCTTACCCTCTGATATCTATTTTTCACGCATTAAAACAATTGAAAACCTATAACAGCATAATTTTACCATGCTGACTCTGGCATTGCCAAATCCACACTGTACTTACTAATTATACTCAGTTCAAAATATATTTTGTAATACCTCTGTAAAGAAACTATAGTAAGATTAATAAAATGACATGGAAATAGGACTGGCTAGAAATTAATGTAGGATCTGGAGAACTAGATGATTACAATAGCCATATGCAGAGGCAGGCTCTGAAGTTCTAGTTACCTGCTGTTTTGTAAAGATGTTAAAATGCAATCTGGAGAGCAATATAATCCCTTTTCTCTCTATGCAGTGTGTGGAATATTCGCATAGTTTCTGCTTCAGGATAGATAAAGACCGCTGCCAAGGGGGGTCTTCTTTATTCTCTGGTTTTCCTAACAATGCTAACAAAGCATTTTCCTGTGGGATGGACTGCACTGGTAGAATGTGCTCCAGCTGTATATCGAGAAGAAATTATGCCAAGCAGCTATAACACATGTTCTCAGTTGTTTTCTGAAACTGAAACAGGACCCCCACCTTGATCCAAAAATTTCCATTCTAAACTTTGCATTCCTGGAAGAAGCCAATAGCCAGTGTTATTAGTATTTAGCCCATGGACTTGTATAACATTTAAACATGGCTCTTCAAGATCTGTTCACAGCTATAAATTTAAATAAAGAGTGATCCTACAGATGCCTAAATGTGTCCCAGCTTAGTGAGGGATTTTAGCATATACTCTCAGCAGAAATAGGTCCTATGTATTAACTGAATAGGAGAGTACATGCTTATCAGAGTGACATTTTATTGACATACATGAACTGGGTGTTACATGTTGCTGTCAGAACAAAGTGTTATGAATATGTAAGATGGGACCAGTCACTCTTCTGTCTTAGCATTGTAATGCATAGCTAGGAAACCTTTATAATTTGAGCTGTAATAGGATTACAGGCAAGGGGAAAAAACACTTCTTACAGAAGCACAGGAAACTTTCCAATCCTTTTTTAATCAGAAAATTGGAAACACTAACTCAAGAGATCTCAGGCACACGTTATCTGTTCTTTGTTTCCCCAATTTTAACTGAGCAAGTTTACTCAGTAATGAGAATCAACTCAGACTGCTATTACTTAAAAGATTCAAAGAATAATGTGAAGTCAGTAGGGGTTTATTGGTGGAAAAATAGTAACAAGCTACTGCTCAATTTTCTAACATATTTACAATCGCAAAGCAGAAAGGTGCCATTTGACTTAGTGAATTAACAGATGGGGAGCTGAATCAAAATAGAAAATAATATGCATATAGACAAAAAAAGCTCTAAAGCATTTGGAAGTTGCCATAGGTGATATTTGCCCTGTACTAAAACCTGGTGTGAGCCCTCAAAATAAGTGGAATGTGAATAATGTCTTAACTTTGTGCCATGATTCTATTTTGTGTTCAGTGTTAACCCAGGACAAAATCATCATCTTCAATACAGTGCACCTTGTTTGAAAATTTTGTTTCTGAATCTAGATGTGGAACATTGTAGCTCAACTCACCTGAGCAACTAGATGAATAACTCTTCCAAAACATCATGGAGGAAGAGAGCTGCTGAAAAAGGGCTTATGTCCTTCATACGTTTGCTAACTTGGACCAAAAAACCCAGGCGTTGTTTCCTAAACATTAAGTATTTTTTGGGAGAAATTACCTGCAGCCCATCGTTCATCCCAATGACATTTTAAGTCACTCATTCCTAATACTCCAAACTCAAAGGTATCTTGTGGGAATATCTGTATCCCCACTACCCTTGGAAAGGTGGTAATGTCATGTCTGTTCATCTCCTCTGCAGCAAGTTTTCATTTCCCATAAAACATCTACTCTTAAGGACAATAAACTAAAGCGCTTTCCACCCATGAATCAAGCCTTCATAACTCTCTTCAAGAGAGGACCAAAATTTATCATCATCTCTGGCTTTACAAAGAATAAACTAACGGCAAGAGCAAGGACAGTCTTTGCAATCTGTTTGTACAGCACCTGGCACAATGACAACTAGCCCGTAGTTGTGATGGAAGGTGTTTGTAGAAACTTCTGAAATTATGAGAAGTCTGTTGCATCATACAGGACTCTGAGGCCTCTTGCTCACAGATCTGAGTCTAGCAAATACAGTCCTCACTGCTACTTCCACTCTGGAAAAAATACTGCTTTCCCAAGGACTTCAGATGGTGGGACATGCTGATGATGGTAAGGGTACTGATATGTTTTTTAAAACACATTGCTGAGAAGATTTCGTTTCTTTGTTCCTGAAGAAGAACTTAAGACCCTTGCTATAGTCCCTATTTTGTGATTCATTATTTGTAACTGAAGCTTTAGTTCTGCTTACTGAGTCTTCCTGTTCCTGCTTTTCTTCCCTGTGATTCACAGCTCGCTGAAGCCCGCGGGGCTCTCTGCACCCCCTGAACAGGTTTTAATTAAGAAGCTAGCGAATTCTGCCTGCACTGTATTTGGCGCTTGCCTGCTTGCTCCCACTACAGTCATGATACTGTTTATCTTCCTGATTGAAGAGTAAACTAATTACAGTAGGTCTAACCAGCTTATTAAATCCTGCTGAAATAAAAAGGAAAACAGAAAAAAAAGCCACTACCTCTGTGGTGAAAATCTCCAGTGAAAACATGACTCCCTCAAGAGTTAAGAATGTATAATACCCATCACAAGTACATGTGACACCAACAAATGTCTTCATGCAGCACTGTAATTAAATAGAGACTTGCACAAGCTACCCTGATGTTATATGCTTATTTCGTTCTTTTTACCAGAAGCAGCAAACACTGGTGTTTAGCTGTAAGGCGTCAGACTCTAGGGACCTAGGTTATGCTATACATAGTGCACCTAACAGGAAAAGATGGCCTTCAGATGAGATCTTGCATTTTTTCTGACTTGCTTTTCAGATTAGTTGCATTTTTTCTTTCTCTCCCTTATTCCAGACTATCCTTAAGAATTCTAGCTTTTGTCTAGACTGAAGCTAGGTGAATCAGACATGGGAAAGAAGGGGTGCAGAAAGACACAGGCAGAAAATAAACTGTTCTTAAATGTATCCGTCTCTCTTCTCTTCTAGACAGAAGCAGACTGGGGAGGATTTGGAGGAGGAAGGGATGAAAAACAGATAAGTACCTAGCAAACAGCAGTCATGCTGGTACTCTGGCATCGCAACTGCTTCCTGTATTTACTTTTTGGCCATACTCATTCACATCTGGTCCATAGCAGTGCAGGTTCAAGACAAGGATCGAAAGCCACTGCTCTCACTGGGACACCGTTTGTCTACCTGAGCTGTAACAGTTGAGGGAAACAAATACATAGGAGTGAAACATAAGCACCAACCTGCATGAGTTTGGTTGGCAACAATAAACAGTTGTGTGGAATCTACAAACTCGCGATCTCTCTGCATGGAGAAAATAAATAGAAGCTGTTCAGACCACTATGGCACTGCAGACAATTTGTATGATAAATACAGTATTTTTAATGCTGTATTTTATGCAGAAGTTAATATGCCACAAAAAAGCAATTATGGACTTCACTTGGCTAAGCACACCCAATGTAAGAATTCACACGAGTGGGAGTATTTCAGCTGTCCATCTCTGTCACTTGGTCTTGCATAAAAGGTTTTGGTGAAGGCACTGCATGAAGCTGGCAGTGCTGACGGCGCACTGCAGCTGAGCCCTGTGTGGTAGCTTATGCCAAGGTTAAGTAACTGGCACGTGGAAGTTTTTTCCCTTTTGCATTTCACTTGACCTATATGCTGGAGAACGTCATTAATTCATTTAAGAATATTTATATTTATGTTGCACTTACTGTTGCACTGTTTCCTCAAGCTACCCACTGAAACGGTTGGTAATTATGCAAGAACGAATCCAACAGACACATGTGAACTCAGCCAGGCTTAGCCAGCACAACAGTATAACCTCAGCTTAGACTGCCACACAAATGCAGTTTGTGGATAGTTCTCTCCAAGATTATTTTCTTTATACAAAAAAGAAGAAAAAGAAAAAAAAAGAAAAGAAAAAAAAGAAAAAAAATCGCCTTCATACTGCTAGGGTAGAAAACTATGTATCCCCAGAACTAACAAACTGAAATTTCAGTTTAAGGGCCTTTCTGATCCTTGGCATGAACCAAAGGTCTTGGCCTACTAAGTTCTGAACCAACACAGAACAGAAAGATAATCCCTGCCGTGAAGTCTTCAGCTTAGACAGTAACCAGAACATGCAAAATGTAAGTTCAACTGATGCTTAATTCTCCTTGCTGTGTGATCCAACTCTATGCAACCATGACTGACAGAAAATTAGGTGCTCTCCACCCAACACAACAGAGTAAATGATAAACCAGGACGAAACAATGGGACACACACCAGCTTGTTTTTAGCGTGTCTGGCTGGGGCCTGTCAGGATAAAAGGCAGCTACTATGAGGTTCTCCCTTTCTAAGCCTGTGGACTACAAAACAACCCCAGAAACCACTGCCAGCAAGCACTGTTCACACCATTCCAAAGAAATAAAACAGAACTGATATGTCTATCTCCTGGGGCATTTGAGCGAGTCCTATAGTTTGAGGTCAGGCCTGACAGATTAATGGATATGCTTTCTTCTGCCTGTCTAGCAAAAAAAAACCAAACCAAAAAAAAAAAAAAGAGAAAACCAGTTGCACTTGTTAAATTAACTCACTCTCTTTAATCAAAGCTTCTTTTAATAATTAAAACTGCTCCCCCAGCTCCCATCTTTCTGACAGTACCAGACCGTCTGCTTCACAGATAACTTTTGGCTCATAAATAACAACTTTCTTCACTAAAGAAAGAGTGACGATGGTGGACTAAATATAATTAAGGTATAATGAATAATTAAGAGACCTGGAAATGCATTTAAAGGGACTTCAGAAGCAAAGCAAAACCCAGGCCCTTTAAATGAGGAAAAACATTCTGCATTCCCAAGCTGACATGCTGGGCCCATGCAAAAAAGTGGGATAATGAAAACAAGTGAGCACATTTAACCAAGCTTAGCATTGCTTCCCTGCTGCATGCAATCAACTGTATCCATAGCTTTGATGAGACTGTAAAGATTACATCACTTAAATCTCAGCTGCAGAATTTTATGCCAGACTTACTGAAGGGAAGCGAGCAAACAGCACAGAGGTTTTGTGCTTGCTCTATGTTAGAAGCCATCGCTCCTGTTTTTAACCAAGCCACTACAGAGATATTAACGCACTGCTAGGGGAGTTTGTAACATGGAAGAGGAATACAACATGTTGTACATTAGCAGCAAATTTTATGAAAGCAAAGCAAAACAGATGTCACAAATACACAGAAAGCTGATTAAAATAGGCTCTACAGGGTGATTGTGGAACTCAGCTGTTATCACTTCACTGGAGAGTCTCCTCAACAGAGGACAGACAAGGTACATCAGCCTCTCAGACCCACCGCCCTGTCTCACATGCGAGAGATTCTTCAGCTCTGTGAGAAGCCGAAGTGGGCAGGGGTCTGCGTGTCTCCTGCCTAACCCAGAAGTCAGCAGCGAGAGGTAGCTATGAATCCATGGCTCTTCAGCAACATGCTGGTTTCTCCTGCCCCAACCAGCCCTCTGCCCACACCACATGCCTTCTGCCCCCTCCCCTCCATCATTTCACGCACACCCATTTCAGCAGCATCTTCCTCGCTTTAGCTTCTCACTTTTCACCCAAAGCCTGTTCCGCAGAGAGAAGTGGGGCAGGGAATACCTTAAGGTAGGACGGATTCCTGACCACAGTGAGTCACACTGCGTTTCAAAATCAACAGGCCCCGGGCTCTGAGTGAGCAGAGGACAGGGAGCCGTATAAACCTGTAGCTCAGTCTAGCCAGAAGACAGAGGATCCAAGCACTGCCCAGATCCTTTTTCCTGTGGGACACACCGCATGTAACACGGACAGCAGCAGAAGACTTAACGGCGGCACGGTTGGGGCCTGGCTCCTCAGTGGCAGAAAACACCTCCATGAACCTGGCACACACAGATGTCCTGTTCAGTGTGAAATGCTGCGCTTTTTCTTTCTGCTCATGAATAGAGCAGACTTCAGCATCACTGGAACAAAGCCAGAGGCTGATACGATGGCTTTTAGTAGTGACTACTGCACTTGAGGAAAAAAAGTAATCAGTAGAAGACAAGTGTCCTCACGGACATCTCTGCTTCCTGTCTCCACGCATCTGTGGTTTAACCACTACAGAAATCCCTTTCTATTGCGTGCAGAACAGATGTAAAGGGCCAGAAATCTCACTTGGGAGAAAATTGGGTCATAACTTCCGGCTTTGTAACTGCATCAAAGATTTCATAATAACCATTGTTAATATTTAGTAATGCAGCCATGAAGCTGGTTTTCTTTTCAGACCATGGGAAAAAGCAAAAAAACCTGAAAATTAACATTAGCAAGAAATCTAATCTTATCTCCAAACAACAGCAGCAACACAGGAACAAACGGCAACAAAGAAAATCTCTGTGCAGATCTCGTGAGCATGAGCTCAGAGCTCTGTCAAACCATAAGCTGGAAAATATAACAGGCTACAAAGGAAAACCCAGGAGCTGGCAAATATGATGGAATGAGACAGGTTATGAGCTGAGAGCTTGTCTGTGTGAAGAAACAGGCAGTCAGTGCTAGTCTAAACAAATACACCTGTACATCTCTTTCAGAGTACTTCCTTCCTTTGGGACAGCTTTAGTCAAATAAAAGCGACTTTGATCAGGCATAATTGTTCTAGTTTCCTGGAAAAAAAAAACAGCAAGATTGCAAAAAGCAGCTGCTGTGGTACCTTTAAAGAGACTTGCAGTGTAATGGCATGAGAATGGGTTCACTCACAGCAGGGGACTGCCAATGCCTGGTCTGAAGAGGACGTAAATACGGTGTCATGTGCTCTGGCTTGTAGGTTAAAAACATACTTTTGTGCCCTTGTCTGGCCTGGATTAAATCCATTGCATAAGATGATTTGATGACACATGGAGTTGATATTAAAGAGCTGAACTACTGCTTCTACTTCCCTATGGGCCGTGGGCTGGGTTCACCAGCAGGGAATAGTACAGATAATGATACAGAATGAAAGGGTTTGACCCAAACCAAAACTGGTGAGTTTGGAAATGGGCTACAGAGTCTAAATCTAATGAGTAGGCTGGCTAAAAGCAGAGACATCAGGAAAAATGTTTATTCCTTTGTAGCACTGTACACCCACTTTGCACTCTGTTTTGCTATAAATGACAGTACAAGTGCAGAAAAACAGGGAATCAGCTTCTGCAATATATATGAAAGCTGGAGTCTAGTTGCAAAAGTCACACCAAATTAACTGAGGCACGTAGATTTATGACGGAATTATTCTGGCTTGGCAATTTACTGTGCTACGGTAATTGAGTTTGTGCATGTTCTCAGCTGGTGGTAGATGTGCAGTAAAAGGCTCTAGGTTACATTCCTTCATTATGTTTACACTAACATGCCTACCTTGCACTTGCTATGAGTTAAGATTATGCAAAGAGTGATTTACTGTGGCTCAGTTAATGCATGGTAACCTGTTTAGCCGCGGAGATGTGCCTGCGTGTCTGAGCCCACTTATCAAAGGAAATATTCAGGTCTATGTGGCAGTTCTCAGGGCATCTTGGAAAAAACATGTCTGATTGCCTTTTTGATAAACAAGCTCAGTAAATTATTTCAAAGATAAACCCAGAATCACTCAAGAAGATTACAGAGAGTGAAATTCTAGGAACTGGAATGTGATTCAGAGATAGCAGTGAAAGGGAAAATGCTAGTAAATTCTACCTCCTTCTTAATTAAAAAAAGCAAAGGGAAGTTTTCCATGAAGTAGACTAACATTGAGACGCTCTTCTTCACCCAGAGAGGCTGCCTGAATAAAGCAAGGTGCTCAGAAACAGATATTTAAAGCCAAAAGCCTTAGAGTAAGCTGTCACCCTGCAGTAACAGTCACTGCACTTCCACCAAAGTGGCACCAGCAGTGGGGTAGGGCACCTCCATTCTCAGGGGGTTCATCCTGGCGTGTCCTTGTGCTAGAGGTGAGAGCAGAGGCCTTAGGCAGTATATTTACTGCCTGCAAGAGGAGGAGCTGACTGTATGCATACGTGTATGTGCACAAGCATGCTGGACAGGCTAATTCGTAAGCAGAAAAGATATTTTTGCAATAAGACTTGTCCCCTAGCTGTCTTTTCACCCTAACTACATGTTCCCCAAGAGTCTGAAATCCATGTTTGTGTTTGAGGCATAATAAGTGGATTTGAAATTTTCACGTCTGTCTACAAATGCAGTTAGGCCAAGCCATGGCCCAGAAGTGAGACAGTCCCATGCTTGTACAGCACCCAGGGTAATGGAGGCTGTGCCACAGCATGGCAAGCAGTGGTACAAAAGCTTTTACTTGTTTCTTTTGGGATCTTTGTAGAACACGTTTTCAGTTTTCTCCCCTTTTTGCTTTTAGAAGACTAATAGTGGAAGAAACTGACAGCCCTGATCTGAGCTAAACCAAACAAAACCCAGTCCCTCTGGTTACTTAGATCTTTTAGGGAAATCCCTCCTCTTTTGATCATTCCTCAAAGCAGAAAGTCTTCAAGTAAACTCCATGAGGTAAGTTTTCACCTTCCAAGGAGCTGCCAGTCAGTGACTGTGGCAGTGACAGAGCCCATCGGACCCCTGGTCTGTCTGGACTCCAGACCTCTGTCTGCAGACAGAAACCTCTGCTCTCTGGCTGGCAGATGCAGTAAGCAAAGAGAAAAATCACTGAGGAAAAGAAAAGGAGCTGTGAGTCCTAAATACCAGTCCTCTACCAGTGGAGAAGGTGCAGTCCCACCCTGAGACCTCAGCCCAGGGAATCCCATCAGGAGACCCCAGAGCACAGCCTCAACACTTATGGGAAGGGTTGGCACACACCGAGAAAAGAAAGGCAGAATGAATGCACAACTGAGCCTTACCTGAAGGACACCTGGGCAGCACAAGGATGAATTTTAGAGGTGACTGATAACTAGTGAACACAAAGCACACATGACTTCCGCTATCAGAAATGGGAGAAAGCATTCTCCTCTTCACAGCATGAAGAAAAGTGCAGACACAGCCTCCTAGGCAAATCGTCTGAAATTGCCTGTAACCTCATATAATCCACTTGCCTGAACCCCCTAAACAGTCCGTGCTTTCTGCATGTCACCCAGCATGTTCCACATACCCCAGTTCCTGACCTCATTCACTAATTCTTTCCAAAAGTGGCCTTACCCTGCTGTGGCACCCTTCCCCACATACCAAGTTTTAAACCTTTTAATCGCTGCTGAAAAACAAAGATGTGATCTTTCAGCATGGAGACTGCGAAGAGGAGATGAGCTGAAATATAGGCAATAAAAACACTAATTTGGAGTCATTTCCCTTCTCAAGTCCTCTGTTAGCTTTAGGACCAAAAAATCCCAGTAAAATTTGAGTAGAAAAGCCAAAGCTTTCTAAAGAAGCAGATTTCTTCCTGAAATCAGAGTGCAGCTCCAGTTCCCAAGGAACTAATCCTTGCTGTTTAGCCCATGCCGCTCATGGGCCCGTGCCAATACACCCGGAGCACAGTTCACTTGACATCAAGGTTCAAGGAGCAAACCTGGCAATCTTAAGCATCTGTTTTGTTTGCTTGGTTTAAGGCTGTATTTTCTCTCAGCCTAGATCAATACTGCATAAAAGAGGCAATTTATCAGTTGTGCTTAGCTGCCATGGCCCATGAAACCCAAATGGAGATGAAAGAATTAATTATTGCAATTACCCTGGTCTGTGCTGATGGGCTGCAAGTCAACACTACTCCAGCACGTGCACCTGCCCACAGGGCAGGGTCAGAGTAGGACTGTGGAAACCCACACACCTAGTAATGAATCCTAGCAAACATTGGTCGCTCTGTCCATTACATTGTCCATACATTGGATGTATGTAATGTAACGTTTGGATGTAATGTATTTTCCACTTGAATACCACCGTATGTCTGGATACCAGGCACAAGCTGAGAGGTGTGCTAACGTAGCGCGTCCCTTCCTTCCTCACTGTCCTGGCTGGGCCCTAACATGCAACTGAGAAGATGAAGCAGTAAGCACCGTAGAGCCGTTCTCAAGGCAAATGCGGTGCGTGCCGCACTGAGCAGCTCCAGTACGCGGCAGACTCTCAAGGGCAGCAAGAGGTCACGTACAACCTTCATTTGGCAAACCGATCGTGCTAGGTAAAAAGGCCAAACAAAGCTGCACTAAGCTGGGGAGGGAATGTCAACTTCTGTTAGCGTGCACAGCCATTCACTTCTAAATTAATAAAAGCTCCTCTGCTCAGATCCAAAGGCTGAAGTGAGTTTCCTCTGTTGCTGCTGTATGGATATGTTTATCCAATTAGGCTTGTGAAATGCCCATTTAACCCAGCCCTTCATCAACATGAAGTGTCTTGACATCCTGAACATCTTGTTAACGTGAAAACAACCTCGAAAGCACCTCTTTTCCAAGAACCTCACCAGATTTTGGATGAGTTCCACCTTTTCCTCTGTTTTTGTCTGTTGGTTTATTTGATGGTGGTTGTTGTTGGTTTTCTCCCTGTTACTTTTTAAAAATGTCTCAGTGGGTTCACGTCCTGTGACATTTTCCTGCATTCTCTGGAGTCTCTAGGGATGAGCCATAAGCAGAACACGACTGTGTTCAGTCAAAAGGAGGAACATACCGGCCAGCAAATAGACCTACTCAGCTCTCCTGGGAGAAATCATGCTGGGCATTAGACAACAAATATTTACTCAAAATAAAGGCAGGTCAGTCTCAGCAAAACCTTTTGACAGTCTGGAGTCTTTTCCAAAAAGACAAATTAATTCCCTGAACTCTGTATAAGGATTTTATTTTCTTTTCCCCTGCTTGGAGAAAGCTTTGTCCAAAGAATGGCAATAAAATCTTCACGGTGATAAGAACACTCCTCTGCCTTACTAATAAATAAGATCATGCTGATGAGCAGAAAAAGTGCCATGGAATGAGTCCAGATATGCCCCAAACTTAACATTCTGTCAAAGCTGGATTCTATCAGTATCCATAATGTTTCTCTTTTTCTAAAGTAATGACACTGTGCCACAGGATTAACAGCAGCAAACAAAGGCTCATTTTATTCTTTATTGCAGCTAATTACTGTACCTCTTTATTGTTGACCCCGGCCTAAACTTCCTCTCTATAACTATAATGGAATCTTTAACGTCATATTTTCTAACTAGTAAGGTTGTTTGAGTTTTTTGTGGTTTTTTTTTTTGTTTGGTCTTTATTTGGTTTTGTTGTTTTGGTTTTTTTTAAATTCAGAAGCACTGTTACCATGTATCTCTAGGATGGAGAGTTAAGCCATGTGCATGGCTCTTAAGCCACGAGAGTTAGCTGAGCTCTCTGTCCATTGGATGATTTTGATCTTTTATCTTCCTGATTTTTCATTTTTCAAACCAGATTTTTTTAAAACAGAAATGAAGCACTTACTCATTAAATAAACAGTAATTCATCGTAGCTGCATGTTAGTTATGCGATTCGCAAATTGCCTCTGTTAACTGAATTATGCAACTCATGCAACTCAGTATATCATAAAAAGGTATTCGTATTTTAGAGAGTAAAAAAGCTTGAGGATATTTGTTCCAGGAGTTCACACATGTCCCCCTTAATAAGTGGCATTAGACAGAAGGGAGCTGTAATTTAATCAGAGTTAAGCTTGTCACACCGAACCCGTGTGGAAATTGATTAACTTAAGCTAAGCATAAAAAAAGGTTAATTCATTAAACGGTTGCACTTTTGCAGGTTTGGGACCCAAAACCCCAGTCCAGATACCTGTGTCCATAAATTCGAACTCTACTGGGTAAATCTGAGACTCGTTTAAAGAAAAGCTAGTGCATCATGTCCTTGCAAAAGCAGAACAATTTCTTAAAACGCAGCAGTACTTAGTGACTCACAACAGCATCAGCAGTCTTTCCTGCCAACCAAACAGAACGCAGCTTTTCAACATGGATACAATGAGCAACTGCCTCTACATCATTACGTGATTAATTCTATTCTCGTAGGATTTTATTCTATTTGTAAATCACCTGCGCAAGAGTGTTTGGCCCATAATCCAGGGCTTGGTAACATAAAAATGAGAATGTTTTGTGTATTTCTAGTTGGGACTGATTATTTTAAGGTGCAAATGTTTACATCCTCATTTAAACTACAGCAAGGAAGATATAGGAACTCTACAGATATACAAACTCTAGTTTGCTTTTTTTTTTTTAAACTGTAAGAATGGTGCAGTGAAATGAATTGCCCATGGAAGCGATCTCTGTAACTGATAGTTTTTAAGGCCAAGTTAAAGGAATGTGTTTTGGGGATGGTTTTATGTGGAGGACAGGATAGTATCCTCAGGGTTCCTTCCAGCTGTATTCAAAACACTGCTATTGGTACCACCAGTCCTTGTCAGAGAGCGAGCTATTCACTTTTAATAAAGACAATGTCCTTGATTTCTTCCATGTTTGAGTCAGCTAACCTGTTGGGCTAGCAGTACTTCAAAGAGGAGAGAATTATTATGGATTGAGTCCATAGGAGAAGGTTTGTATGGGATGGCTAAGTCGGCTTCTTCCATTATCTCATACCGCTTACTCTGAAGGCAGAGCAAAATGCAGGTCCAAGCTGAGGGACACGAGACCTCTTTTTACAAAATCCTATTATCAAGTCAGATGTGTTGTGGGGTTTTTTTTGTTTGTTCTCCCCCTACCTTGTCTTTTCCTCTGCTTCAGCAAGTGTGTTTTAGGCCAGAATTTGGCATAAAAAACAAGTAGAGTTTTCTGGGCCAGGAGAGGCTGCAACACAGACATGAGAGAAAGCATTTGCAAGTTTTCACTGAATGAAGTGGAAGATCTGCAGTAACCTGCATGGAAGCAGTGCTGCAATCGCATCAGCCTTTGGATTCAGGGCGAGAGAGGCAATCTCTTTCTCTCAGTTTAATACTTCCAGCTCCTCCTGCCATAAACTCCAGTTCTCCGATCAGTCTTTTCTGCTCTCATCCTGCCCCTCGTTTTTACTGGACCAGGTGGCAGCTGCATCCTCTTACTATGCATCCTATCAAGAGATAACAGTAACCAGGTTAGGTGATCACTGCTAACTGCTCGCTGATTTGGTTTATTGGCAAATGCAGTGATCTTACTGTAGAAAGAGCACAGATGCTGCTCTGCCTTCATTCGCATGAGGCAACTCTTGTATTAGGCAGGCTTTCTTATGGTATCTCTAACGGGAGCATGACAGTGTCTCAGCATTTCTGGGATTTTAGCCCAGAGGCGCAAAAAAAGATGTTTTCTTTCAACGAGGAAGGCTAGCCTGGGAGCTTCTCTTGCGCATGGTCCTTGCCCTGCCTATGGCAAATGTCCCAAGCACAGCTCCACCAGCTGCTGACCACACCAAACACAAGGCAGCTTCTGCTGGGAAGCAGCTTTATGGTTCTGAACCCCTGAGACAGTCTACATTACTCATTATAGTAGGGATATACATCTCTTTTTCTGGGCCTTGTCTGGGTACAAAAGACTTTTCCAAAGACCAGAGAGGGTGTGAGGAGCAGAAGACTGAACTGCCAAAGTCAGAGTCTGAACTATGATCTCTCCTCACCAAGCTGCCTCCATGCCCTTGAGCTCAGGCTGCTCTGGGGCCATAATGACACTAAATATTGTCAAGCTTTAAAAAAAATAATTGTCGGATTGCGGTTTGGTGGTTTGGTTTGGTTTTTTGTTTCGTTGTGGTTTTTTTCCAAAATAATAGAAAGAGGGGTTATAACTAGGCCAGTAGCAAATTACAGAAGAGAAGGGTTTCATGCTGTGCTCTAAGCCAGAGTAAAGGAAAGTAGCAGCTGATGAAAGGATCAAAAGATGTTAAACTTGCTGGGGATGAAATGCCTGGTAGGAGAAAACAGCAAGCGCTCCTTGATACCCAGTCAGGCACTTTTTTCCATTACTCTAATGGAAGTTAGCTCACACCTGCATGCAGTGATGGAACTGGGTGGAGAGCTGCGTTTTGAAATGATACATGGTTTTATTTCAACGGAAGAGGATGAAAATACTCCCTAAAGCTGGGGAGTAGCACAGGGAAGTGCTGGATAGTCTGGAAACAGAGCAGCCAGAGCAGGATTAAAATTATGTCAGGCCTTGAAAAGCTTCTGAAGGGAGTAAGGCACGTCTTACGCTGACATCTGATACAGTACGTATCCTACAACCACCTCCTTGTAATAAAAAGAAACACATAGAATTCACTATTTCTTCTTACACTGAAATCACCCCCTCCTACATTCACATCATTGCTGTCAGAAACATCTTGATTCTCCACACCTAAGGGGCCATGGAATAAACCAAGCATTTCTGCTAAAAATAGACTTTTTTCCAAGCTGTGTTTATTCAGATCTCTTTTCCTCCAAAATACAGGATTACTTTAATTTTAATTTAATCGTATATCTAGATAATTCCAGTACTGCCAAACAAACAAATTGTAGTCACAGGGAGGCAGGAGCTTTCCCTCCTCCAGAGTTCCCACTGCTGAGAGAGGGCCTCTTAGGGAAGCAAACACTGGAAACACACACAGAAGAAAGTAGTGACTTCAAAAGGTTTCTGCTCTGAAAGTCCACTGCTTTAGAAAACTTTAAGCAAAACAGTAGAACTGCCTATAGAGTTGAATGCTGCTTAACCTGAAGCTGTTTGGGTAGAAGGACAAGACAACATCACACACACAGAGAGCCTTTGAAGATCCACTTACGTGATAAAGTATGTCAAGCAATTCAAGAGACAGCAGGGAATGAAAAGGTCAAGGTTCAGACAAATTTGGGTCATCTGAAAGATCTGAGATCTTACACCAGGGTGGAGACAGGATAAAAATTAGGGAGTTTGAGTTTTAATGAAGGTAATTTTTAAAAACAAGAAGAGAGTAACAGACACAATAGGGAAGAAAAGCAGTGTGCATTTACAAGCAGACACGTGGGATCTCACGCAGGGGGTGCAGTTTGAATGACTCTGTGCTATGACCATATGATATTATGACCAGATTCATACCGATAGAAGGGATCATTCTGCAAATGAGATGTGACTGGGCATGCAGGTAGTATCAGGGATGGATTTGCGCTGAGAAAGGACTAGAGCTCTCCGATTCCTTCATAGAGGATGACAGCCACCTGCCTACATTGAATTAATGCAGATATCTATTTTTGTGGGCAAGATGTTTTTTTCTCCTCACCCTCTCCCACTCCGGACCATCCTCCTGCCACACTACGCAGTAAAGCGGAATGATCTGAAGGGCAAGAAACACTGAAATCCTTTCATTCTTCTGCCTTTTGTTACAAACGACTTTGCAAACGAAACACAAGATGATGATGGGAAGACAGTTTCCTAGAGCTGGAACTGGATGAACAAGTTGGGAAACCTTGAAATTGTAGAGATTTCATTCTAGCTATTGCAAAGTGCCAACTGTGGGGCTTGATTCTGTCTCTGGACTTCCCAGAGCTGCAGTGAATACCAGACTATGCACTTTTCTTTCAGCTGAAAGAAAGGAGTAACCGATTGCTACAGCTGTAAATAAAAAGGACAGCCAAAGGGAAATATCGTCTTCATAGAAGCAGTTTCTCCTCCTAGCAGAAACAATTGATCTTCCCTTCTCCCATACTTTTACAGCGTTGTCCGTTTAGACCAAAGTTGCCTCAGGGCAAGAAGCACTGCTACTTGCTGTGCAGGCACCCAGCGCTGTTCAGCATCCAGCACAATGGGACTTCAGCATCTGTTCTGCACTAATCCTCCACAAGTATCAATAACAAAAACAGTAGGAGAAATTCCAAAGGCCAGCAAAAGATGAATGGATGTGTGCTGCAGTGAGATCTATTGGGAATTTTTTTCCCCAGAAAGACTGTATTTCTCTGTATTCAAGACTGTCCTTTTTCCCAAAGAGCCATTTTGATCAGTGAACTAGGAATGATAAATTGCAAACTGCTGAAGTACCATAATCATGTACTTGTAAGTGATGGTAGTCCTTAGTCTGGAGAACAATCTCTCACGCAGATTTTCCCTTCAGTTTTGGAGGGGGGATGAGATAGTAGCAATGACTTTCAAATCCTTTCCTCTAACCCTGTTCCTAGGAGGATCACAAGACTTGTCTCATGGTGCGTGCTAATCATAAATTAAAATTAACCCTCCTCAAGCCAGATGCATTCTACAGCTCTCCTCTGGAAGAAATTCAAATATTGCAAGCATGCAGAATCAGTAAGAGATAAGTCTGTTCCGGTGATCTCTCTTCATAAATGATATGACGCTTCCTTTTTTCCCAGAATAAGCCTTAGGACCAATCCTGCTGTCCCACAAGATTCATAGCTGCCCTACGGCACTTGTGTCAAGAAGAGCTCATAGGCCAGTTCTGGACAGCCAGAACAAGTTCCAGTTGTGATATTTGTTTCAGATCAGAAAAAAGCCAGAGCACTGTCAACTTACATTAAGCATTATTTTGAATCCAATAGTATTGAAACAAAAAGATCTGGTGCTTGATTAATACAAAACATAAAGGCAAATGGAACGATTTCATTTCAAAACATTTTACTGTAAAGAGTTCTCCACAGAAGACCTGAACTTTTTACTGAAATGTCCGCAAAGCATTTTGATTATGACAAAACCATCTCTCCTGCAAGCAAATTTTTCATCAGAAATTTTATTGCTCCACGCTACACATGACAAATCACCACTTCCTCACTTTCTTTTAGTTAGGTTGTAAATTTCTCAAGTGAAAAATTGTTTATAGTCAGATACAGCACTAAGAAAGCAGACAGCACTTAAGAAATCAATAACAGCCCTAGCCTTCACCCCCCCTGGTAAGCACGCGAGATGCGGTAAGACCATTCCTTGGTTCTGTTGATATATTTACTCTTTAGTGAATTTATTTGCATGGCGTTTGTTAAGAACTGTATGTGTTAAAAGTCACACCCTGGCCCTTTCCCCACGAATCTCCTGGACAGAAGCAGCGGAAATTGAACGCAGGCAGCTGGTTCAGTATGCCCAAATTACATGACAGTGAATTAATGGAGCATGGTGTGGCTTCAGAAATAGCTCATGGGAATCAGATCAGTAGTGCCTTCAACCCGATACAAAGGGCAGTAGTAAAGCAATGTGAGAAACACATACTGGTTGTGTATTTTTTTTAAAAAAGCCAGTAAAAGCTGTGATTCAGTCTCCTAACCAGATCCATATAGAAATATC
This sequence comes from Chroicocephalus ridibundus, assembly GCF_963924245.1. NCBI lineage: Eukaryota > Metazoa > Chordata > Aves > Charadriiformes > Laridae > Chroicocephalus > Chroicocephalus ridibundus. The sequence goes on from NC_086301.1 coordinate 1,667,524, forward strand.
TTAAAAGCACTCCCCTCTCCATACGTCAGGAGCAAGGATTTCATTAGCTAAAGGCATCTGAAATTGCCTGAGAACCTAGTCACCTCTCAAACTGATACTTCATCATCTTCGACCACACATAATGCTGAGTAAATGAAAACCACCGTGAAATCAAATTAGCAATGAGTTATAATTACACATTACACATGTGCGTCTGTAACTGCAATATGCCAGAGATTCAGTCTGTCAAGGTTTAATTCGGCTTTCAGTTTCAAAAGTACAAATTGCAGAAAACTCAGATTTCATCTATGTTAAAACCTTTCTACCATGCACAGAACTACCATAAGCCAAACATTGCTCCTTTTCACTGTAAGATGTTTCATTTCCAGAAGGATTTGAGCAACACAGAAAGAGAAGATTTTGAAGAGCAATTGATTTGAAACTATCCCTGTGGTTCACTCTGGCTGGGACTGCTACATGACACAGAGATGTTCAGGGTAGCGCTCCTGAGTCATCCCATCTGGAGGCAAACAGTACAAGAACAACACTCTGTAGAATTCCCCGACATGAAACGCCAGGTTATGAAGAATAATGATATCGTGGGGAGCCCTGCCATTTGAGATCACTGACAGGTGGGTGCTGCACAACACTGTTCACCAATGGCACTTTTCAGATCAAAAGAAACCTCTTCTGATCCAAGACCACAGGTCCAAAGAAAGCCAGGGCAAATTTGGCCTACATAAGGCTTATGCAAAATAGAACGTGCCCCTTCCTTTCTGTTTCCTATCTACAGATCTCAGTCTTTACAAATACAGCGACCTTCCCAACACTATCACAGAAAATCACCTTTTTTCCAGGTATTGGGAAAGCTCCGTCTACTCTCCCTCCTGCCCCATATGCAATAGAAGAAATAACACTGCAGAAAATCAGATGTGCAACAAGGAGATGAATATGAAGCTTTCTGATACTACTCTAAGATGAGTTTAGAGTGCTGAGAATTTACTGCTGAAAGTGCTGTACAAATGCTCCAAACAGGGGCAGGCAAGGATCCTCAGCACGCATGGTTGCCTTCCATCCTGAGTTTGGGCACTGGAGGCTGTGCCGAGAGCTATCCCTGCAGTTCAAGGCCACAGGCAGTCCTTTCAGTCCACGCGAGACTCAGCGGAGAGACATTGCTAAGGCTAATGAGAGAGGAAACATCTTGTGCTGGAGAAGCGCTTACACTTGCCTTCCTGAACAAGGTCAGTGACAAAGTGAGAAACACCATTCTGTTCACCCAAGCAGCTTTGGATACCTGAAAGAAATTATTTTTGTGAGGCCCAAGGGTCAACAATTTTGGTATTTTTAAGAGTCTAAACAGCACGCTCAAGAAACGAGCCATTTAGAAGATTTATGTCCTGTTACTGCTCCCTTCAAAAGACACTGCTGACATGTGCTGCCTTGACTGTCAGCGTTGGCAGTTCTTGGTTAAGAACATGATATAATCATCAGTATATTTATCAGCAGGGACAAAAGACTAAAATGCATTTGAACAAGGGAAAAAGGGCGGGGATGGAGACCTACGACTAATTTTAGAAATAACAAGCTGCAGGTTGCACAGTCACAAAGCGGAGGCTGGAATGCAGTTTTACAGAGTTTATAAAGACTCATTTAATTTCTATAGAAACTTAGCAGCAAACAGGTAATTTTCTCTGCAAATTGCTTCTATCACTTCTGTAACGCTCTGCAAGAGGAATGTATTTCCCCTGTGTCTTCTTAATCCCCTGTTATTTTCATTATAAATTTAATTAAGCTCTTCTAGAGAGCATTCTATGATATACGAGCTGAGTTTTGTTTTTCTGTCAAGAGTGATGGTAGAAATGAGCTGCTGAGTTATGTGGCAATTGGATTGCTTTTTTCTGTGTAAATATTTCAAATGATATTAAGCAGTGGAGACATTCACTTTCCCCAGCTGAATCAATACAGCTAAAGTTAAGAGAAGGAGCCGTATGGAAAAAGTCTGAGTGCCTGAAGTATGCCTTCCAGCCAGCCCTTTCCTCCTTTGGACGATGCCCGCAGCTGCCGTTTTGCGGAACATCTCAAGAGCAGATTATCTCTGTGCAAACCAGGTAAATGCAAGCAGCTCTAGGACCAAAGCTTCAAATGCAGCAATCTGCACAGCAGAAATGAATCCAGAAGAATATCCTACTTTTTGTTGTGATAGTGGCGTTTAAAGATCTCCCCTAGATTAGAGCACAGCTGAACACCGCTTCCTTGTGATAGCTTTTTCTTTCTGTGCTGGCCCTCATTGCGAGATATTATTATTCCAGGGAGGACTCTTCTGAGTGTCCTCTTTGTTTTACTTGGGGCTGGTTACCAAGCAACACATGCTGTATTATCGATGTTCCATTAGAACGCAACTTGAATGGGACATTTTTTGTTTTGGTTTTCTCCTTGCAAATTTTAAAGAAAAGATTTATTCTAGGCTAATTCCCCATTTCTAACATCCTGCTCATTTCATACAGTTAGTTGACACTCTTGGATAAAATTTATCAAATTATAGGATTACCAGTGTCCCGAGTGACACAAATTGTGTCTGAAGACAGATATTATTATAATTACCATTTATGCTACCATGCATAGGTTCTCGAAACAGAATCTAGGCTGTCTTGTGTGAAAACCAAATCTACACTCCTCCCCCCCCCGAGTCCCAGTTTTCCATTTTAACAAAGTGACAGTTGAGAACATCTGCCTTTGTTCCTGTCTGATAAGCAGCTGGTGGAGTCAGTGATACAAGAAAGCCAGAAGTTTTGCAAAGGCTTAGCACTCACAACTGAGTCCAGATTTCTGGAGACCCATACAACCTGATTTCTCTATTTCAGCTGCAGGATTTTCAGAGCTGGACATAAACATCAAGAATAAAACCCAAACCATCCTTACCGAATAATTAAACCTTTAATGCCTGTTGGTGCACAACATTTATGAGGGATTCTGGTATCCCAAAACATTTCAACTTCGCTTCCCAAGAAGAGGGAGAAGCAAGAAAAGATCATGCGATATTAGCTGACATCACAGTCGAATATGTAAAAAACATACTGATGCTTAAAAAGAAAAAAAAAAAAATCTTTCCTTTTCCATATCACATTAGCACATTCCCCAACTGCTTTCCTATTATTCCCCTCGTCTTTCACAAATGCCATCACACGTAGGAACACACAGAGATCACCAAAGAAGTGCATACATATGGATAAGGCATGGGGAAGTGAACCATGCTGCCTTTAATTCTCATGTCTCTACAACTCAGTAAAGGCACCAATTGCGATCAACGCAGACAAGCTGAGAAACATGCACTGTGCACAGCGGGCAGAAGTCACTCCTTCAAACCTCACTTCCCCCTGCCCCCCGCCCCCCCCCATCTGCTACCTGGAGATTAAAGGGAGTAAAATGAACACCACAGGTTCCTGTCACAAATTTGAGCCCTTGACAGCGTGCACTTAGAAAAGAAAAAGAATTAACAAAAAACCCCCAAACCCGCAAAACCCCTCCCTGGACTGACTTCATGACTACAGTTACTGCTGAGATTTTGGTTTGTTATTTGGGCTGTTGGATTTATTGCTTTTTTTTTCATTTTTTAAGACATGACTAGTACAGGGAGACCAGTATTCCTGCTGCCAGTCACATCCATCATCTTGCAGAATTTCAAGCATCACTGCTAAGAAAAACATCTTCAAAGTGACATCAGAGTAAAAATGTCACACCAAGGGAGAGATATCTGTCTATGCCTCAAACTTCTTTAATGTTATGCCTTTGACAGCTTTACAACAGCTAAACAGCTTAGGTCTCAGCGAGAGATTTCGAGGCTCTTTGAGTATGAGAAGTATGACATTTTAATTAGAGGCGAAGCTTGCGATTTGCTACAAACACCCCTCTGTTTGAGGCTAAGCATGAGGAGTGCTGTTTCTGCAGCACAGCACGTGGCACCAATGGCAGCTGCACGGGTTTGAGTTCTGCTTTTCCCCCCCAGAGCCCCAGGCACCACTGTAGTCAGCGCTACTGGTGCTAATGGGGCCTTTCCACAGAGAAACCACTTGTCCTCTCCACCCCACCCAGGAGCCACTGCCAGCAGCAGGTTGAGTTTAGGATCATCTTAAACTTTAACACAAAGGCGAAGCAAAACGGGCCTCACGTGATAACTTTTTCAGCAGTTTCTTCCTTCTCTCTCTCTCTCTCTCCCCCTGGAACCCAGGTCTGTGGTTTCTCCTGTCTGCCACGTTCTGTGAGCATCCCAGCAGACGCCCGATAGCTATGAGGCTGGCTGGGCCACCAATCTCCCAGTCTCCTCCTTGTTCTGAACTTAAGAGAAAGGATGCTCACTGTGCGACCCTGAGAACTCTCTGGAGAGAGTTGGAGACAGGAGACAGCTTTGGAGACAGCTCACTGCTGCCCAACTACAGTTAAGCAAAGAAAAGATGTACTTGCTTCAAAATACTCCTGTGAAATAATGAAGCTAGGGCACCTCATGAGAATGTCTGAATGTGAGGTGTTGAAGGACACCCTTATGGGAGCAAAGTTTAACTATTTCCACTGCAAGTGTTACTATGAAGGAATCCTCCCCCAGAATGTGCGGGTGGGTGTTAGCCAGCCAGCCATTCCCAAGTTTGCAGTTGTTGATGACATGTAATGCAATTTGCCTTTGGTATGCCACAGAATCCAAGAAGGTAACTATAACATCAGCAAGACGTGTGGAAAGGTATTGTCTTTTTCAGTTTTCTGTGACACGAAGCCATCAGAAATAGAAGATATTAGCCACAGACCTGCTATCTGAATGATATAACCAATATAACCATCTTGACTGCCAAGCTTACATCAAGGCACTGAGAAAGCACAGAGAACAGACAGAAGAACAACTGTATCATTTCAGAGCTCAACAATTGTGACTAGTTTCAGTGCATTAAATTGCAGGCTTTCCCTGATTAATGAGAAATGGATATCCCCACCCAGGCATCTCTGTGTGTGAAAGGTCCATTGAAGGAGGGCGGCATTCTGAGAGTCACTTGGGACCTTGGCCTTTACTCTTCAGTTAGCTGTCTTCTCTCAATTCCTTGGTCACTGACTTAATGCAAAAGATGTCATTATCCTCCCTCTCTTCCACTTCAACTGATAAGTAAGAAAAAGCACCAGCAGCAGAATAGCCTCTTTCAAAATGCTGCCTGTGTCCATGCCCTGGACTGAAGACAGGGCATATTTAGCAGCCAACACTGGGAAACAGCTCTGGATTTCAGAGCTAGGCTTCAAAGCTAAACAGATGGCTTTAGCTCTCTGGCAGGGAAATACTATAATGGCTAAAAAAAGATCGGGGACCATACTGAGAAAGTGACACTCCCCCTTCATCTGAAGTGCAATTCTGCAGATGTTCTCTCTGTGCATAGTGCCCAATTCTTACAAAATTGAACATCATCCATGAACAAGAACTTAATTGGGAGTCATCTGAAATAATACAGTTTATGCATGTGCGATCTTTATATTACCCAAGGCATCCCCAGGGAGATACAACTGGGGAAAGAAAGGAAAAAAACTAAGGAGATATTAGCACAGGTGACTGAAAGTTCATTCCATATTGTATGGTGGGTTCCTTTGTCTCAATTACAGCAGCCTCTAATGCTGCTCTGTACATCTGTATTATGCGTTAGTATTTTAAGTCACTGTAAAAATGAAAGTGAAATTAGTAAAGGTTGGGCTTTTTAATCTTCTCAAGATTTGGGTGTTATCAAGCAGAGCTTAATGAATCACTTCAACTTTTTCCATAACATCATCCATTTCCCCACAGAAAATGGTTCAATTGAAAACAACATCAACTATATCCCTTCATAATGTAATAAAATTAAGTCTCTTGTACGCAGACAGAAGAAAACCTTTTTTGGCATACAGAAAATATGGAAGTTTTCCTTCAAGATCTGAAGGCAGGTAACTGCAAGGCCATATTGCAGACATGGTAATTGTATTCCCACCATGCAAGGCAGGATACTGGACAGCCCATTCAAGCAGCAGGCAAGCCTGGAAGCCAAAGACTTCTATACCGTGGAACAGAGAGAGTAAACTGAGCAGCTTCCCGCTTTTGTGTTTCAGTAAAGGACCTTGCTCCTGCATCTGCCGTTCTCCAGAGTTGCAGCTGATCCTGCTTCTCCCACAGAGAAGCAGCCCATAGCCTGCCCTCGGGGATGTAGCCTGGCCCCCGTTTCTACACAGTTTATCTAATGTACTCGTGACATGTTCCACTGGTCAAATGTCAAAAGGAAAATAAATGCATGCGAAGTGACTAAGAGATTTTTTAATAGCAGGCATTATCATTACAATCATCCCTCCTGATCTTTTATTTAGCGTAGTCCAGAGAGGTTCAGTGGGTTAAAGCTAATCTAAGGAAAAGCATGCTGTATTAAACAATGAAATATATTTATGACTCACGCATCACAATATAGCTTAGCTCTCAGAGCATTTTAAACCTGAAATTCTGCTCCGTTCTGATCAAACAACTGCCAGCTTTTCCTGGACAACACGCATTTCTCAGACACACCAACTGTAGAGGAAGCCACTGAACAGAACTTCCCTGTATTTCCCAATTGTAGTTGTTGGCCAGAGCTCCCTCTCATATGCCATTCACCCTTGTTCACATGAGGTACCAGTACAACATTTCCAAATGGCTAAAGCACTAGAGATGACACTGGAATACCAGCAGAGCAAACAAGAACAATTACTGATGTTCAGCTAGAGGAGACGGTCTCCAGCACAGTCATGTTTCTTTTCAGCCCTAGCGCAGCTACTGGAGCTTTACCAGCTGTCTGTTCAGACCTAGTAAGCCTGTTTGTCTGGAGCCCACCATTCTCTCACTGTAGGAAACAAATTATGCGTTTGCATTATTGCTTTGGCTTGCTTGCTGGGACCTGAAGTGTGCTGCATGCACAAATAGATTTTGCTGTTTCTCCATCTATAAAGGACAAAAAGCAACACTTGGCAAAGTAATGACTCGCAGCTAACAATGTCCATCAGGAAAGAGGCATCTTCTCCCCTGCAGAGCTGTGGATTATTTGTTTACATTGCAGCACCTTTCCAGCGAAGATGATGAAAGTCAGTCATCATCCCAGGCATGTTTTGGAAGTGCTTGGCAAATCATGGTAGGATTGTCACAGGCTGCACAAAAGTGCTATTTACTGTGACAAAAGAATCAAGTCCATGAAGACTACATGTTCTCCAGAAAAGTAATCAAGCTCTAGAATCAAGAATTATTTCCCAGCAGAGACATAACCTAAACCTTGACCTGAAAACAGACAGTTCTCTTGTGTATCAACTGTTAAGAAACAACTTCTTTGGGGCTAGAAAGTCCCCTTTGCTCTCAAGCCAGCATACTGAGTGACCTACTCCACTACCTAACTCACTGTTGAAGCAATTTCCCTGATTCTTCACCTCTAAAAACAACCCCCAGAAATAGGACCAGACATAAAAATAGGATGCATTTGTCATAAAGCCTGTTCTACTCATCCACAGAAGCATATTTTCAGCAGAAAAAAATTAATCCAGAGAATTGAATTCAATACCTTAAGCACTGCTTTCCAGAAGACCCCATCTCTTCAAAGACTTCACCAAGGCTCTTAGAGACAAACCTTTTAAGATACTACATGCAGCTGACTGTTATAAGCCCCACCTGTCTGTTTCCACAGAAATTTCCACCTGCCAACTTTCCCAGCTGCTCAGTGCTCTTGGGGGGGGGGGGTGGAGCTATAAGAATTTGGGGTAAACCAAATGAGATACTGCTTTTTTAAGTAGGAACTCTTTCAACCAGTCTATGAAACTCCCACAGCAGCATTTTGTAGTTAAGACTAGAGGTTATTGGTAGTCCTCATGGCAGGGAACAGGATTCAGAATGGCACACACTTTTTGGCTTATCCTTAGAGCCATCTTTCTAATGACAGCCTCAGTGTTTAAAGCCTGAAGTATGGAGGTGGTCAATAAGTAATTTGAATGCTTAGGAAAGAAGCTCTTGGCTCTTTATTTTTCTGAAGGAATGGAGTGGAATTACTCTGGAATTTCTTTTCTCTGTGTTGCATCCATTTACATACTTCCTACTAGTGATTTTTCTTCCTTCCTTGTTTTGTTTTATTCTGGCTACAAAAATGAGATGTCAGAAAATCTGACACGTTGCTGTACCATATGCTCTGTGCCTATTTCCAGCAGCAGGTGAGAATCTCATGATTCAACTCCCACCTGTGGCAAGGCAATTTTACACCAATCTGCTCTATAGGAAAACATGGAATAAAAGCAATAAACTCTGTGGAAGACATGTATATATATGAGTTACTGTGCACAGTGTCAGCATTGCAGATATGAAAAGAGAGTACATATATCCATTTCCATCCCTGCACAGGAAGTATTAAAACAGGAAAGCATTGCCTAAAGCCAGCATCACCAAGCCAAAATGTTTTACAGGCTTGGTCAGACTGGAAAATAAATTGTCAGCTTCCTTCTGCAGCTCCAGTTGCTTCTACTCTTTTAGCGTTCATATTTAGAAACTTCTATTAAAAAAAAAAAAAGAAAAAAGTGGTATTTTCCTGTAATCACCAGGTGACAGGTTATGCTGGTTTAAGGCATAGCACCTGATATTGGAAAAGTCAAGTCATAAATGCCAGACTTGATGAATCTACAAATCTGTCCTTCCTGGAACAAATTTGGGTCTTGAAATCTTAGCATCATTCACCAGAGTCCCATTCCCCACTCTATTCATCAACGAGTCCTTGCCTTGAAGCAGCATAATGATGTTTTCTCTCTGATGTCTAATTGCCAACTGGAGGGCTGTACAGCCAGTGATATCTTCCACGTCAAGCAGAGCACCAGCCTTAATCAAGGTCTTTATAATGGCCATATTGCCCTTGAGGACAGCAAGGTGCAAGGGGGTCCATCCCATTTTGTTCCTAGCATTGACATCTGCCTTGCACTCCAGAAGATTGATGACAGTCAAAAAGGAGCCCCGCTGGACTGCAAAATGGAGGGGGGCCCACTCTGACTTCTCAGCAATATTGGGATCTGCCCCACATCTCAATAGCTCACAGACTACTGGTTCATCGCTGTAGCGAGTAGCCAAGTGAAGTGGTGTCCAGTCCATGCTTCCTTTGGCATTCAGTTTGGCACGGCTATCTTTTAGCAGGTGGATGATTTCAATGTGTCCTTTGAAAGAAGCCAGGTGCAGGGGAGTCCAACCTTTGTCTGTCCTTAGCTCCACATTAGCGCCGTATTTGATGAGTTTCTCACAGATGAGATACTTCCCCCTCACCACAGCCAGGTGCAGGGCACTATAATGATTTTGATCCAGGCTGTTGACAGAGGTCCCGTTCTTCAGCAAATAATGGACTACCCTGAACTTTCCCCTCTCCACAGCAACATGAAGTGGGGTTCTATGGTTCTTCTGCTTTTTTTCCAGGTCTGCTCCTTGACTGGCAAGCAGTTTCACCAAGCTGACGTGTCCAAAGCAAGCTGCCACATGGAGGGCAGTTTTCCCATCAACCTCTTGGGTGTTGGAATCAGCCTGGCGAGATAGCAGTACTCGGGCCACATTCTCAAAGTTGTTTTGTGATGCCAAGTGCAGAGGGGTCCACCCATCATGCTCTTGAGCATTTACTTGTGCCTGGTGGTCCAGCAAAAGGCGTACAATTCTGTCATCCCCATTCTGAGCAGCGAAGTGAAGAGGTGTCCAACCATCATCATCAGGCATATTGATGTCTGCATCATGCTCTATCAGAACTGAGCAGATCTCTGGTGACCTCTTCTGAACAGCCATAATGAGTGGGGTGTAGCCACAGACTACCTGGCTGTTCACATTGGCTTTGCAGCTCAAGAGAAATTTCACTTTTTCTACATTTCCCTGGATCACCATGAGGTGAAGCAATGTGAGGCCATTTTCATGGACTCTACAGATTTCCTCAGACAAGATGTCCTCTGGACTTTCAACCTCACTGTAAGAAGGTGGGATACAAACCACCTGATTATCAGTTTCTAAAGGCGGGGAAACAAAAACAAGAGAGAGTAAGACCAAGTGAAATAGCTTGGTGTGCACAAGATGGGAGGGAGAGCATGTGAATCTTCATACTATGAAATGAAATAAACGTCATTTTAGAGATAGGCAATATGAAATGAGGCAAGACAACTACATGCAAGCCCTTAGAAAGCAGCGGGACATTTGGCTTCTCCCTCACAGGAACTGTATCTGCTATTTCCTGCATAGTTCATTTTGCTTAACTTGAAAAGAAAACTATCTTGAGCCACAATCTTATCACTGGAGAGCGAGGAAATAGGCTATTTTTTGTAGGCTTCCCCTTCTTTATTTTTGAATTATAAAGAAAGTCCCCTACTTACCACCCCTTCTGATGTCTTGGGGGAAGGTGAACTCTTCTTTGTCACTCTCGTTTTCATGAAGGGGAAAAGAAAAATCCGTAAGACAAAATGCTTATTTGCATTCTGTAACGTTTGCACAGAGTTGTTCTTTGCTACTGCTCTAGAATTTTGTATTATCACCCTAGTATTTTTTATCCAATCCTGTTACTGCATCCAAAACTCAGCAGGGCAAATCATGACACTAACAGGAATGTGGGAGCCTAAAAATTATCTCAGGATACCGGTGAGATGTTTCCTCCTCTTACTCATTTACTCCTGAGCATAAGTTTATTCTACTTCCTTATTGCAGCATGTGCCCACGGCAGCATCCCAGCTAGTAGTCGTCTTTGTCGTATAGGGAACCCAAACAACTCCACCTCCTCAATTCTCTATACTCGGGCATTTTGTTTCTCGATGACTGCACAACTAGGCAAAACCTCAAAATAGCAATAGTTCTCAACTGCCACTTCTCCCTGTATGAAGCTGTCTTCGAGGCACAATTACACTCCAGTAGCTAGGCTAAAATTGTGGCTATCCTGAAACCTGATTTTTGCTTAGTCAGAGAAACACAGGAATTTAATTTTTTTTTTTTTCCTTCTAGGAGACTTGTTTAAACCCGAATGCCCTTAGTTCCATGGAGCTGGAAAATTGTCATCTGAGCACAAATGCCAGTGCCATGAGCAGAACCCCCCTGATTCTGTGTCTGCTTGAGCTTCTTTTAATGACTCTGGCCTACATGATAAACCCATTTCTGAGCAGGTAGAAAGAAGGGTCTTCCTCTAGGACTGTCTATCATTTAGAACACTGGCCAGCTTGCTAATTTTATTTGCAAGTTTCCTATCCTCATAAATGAATTACAGATGTACAAACCATGCAAACACACTGCACGAAGCTTGCTGAGGCGCCCTTGTCTGATGACAAACAGCGATGAGAGAGGAAACACATTCTCAAGAACTGGTAAGAACAGGGAAAGGACTCAAGGGAATTTCCCAAGCGGTCCTGGGAAGCCTTCCTCACCTGTTGGTTCCCAGAGATGGCAGGCTTGTGGGACATCTTCCTAACAAGGCGCTCATTCTCTGGATCCACTACAAGGCTTTGTATCAGTGACAGCAGCATGTCTGTTTCTACAGGGATATCTACCAGAGAAAAGAGACTGTTAGCTGTGCGGACTACCCAGATGTTCAGAACCCAGTCAGTACCCAAGGCTGTGGAAGTCTTCCATGTGTCCTCCACATAGGGAGGAAGGAAAGAGGGAGAAAGAGGATGTGTTGACAGCAAATAGGTACCAAACATTTTCAAGGCAACAGGCCATTTAACTGCCAAAGAGTTATATGCAAGCTTATCCCCCACTTGTTAATCCATGCGTCTGACCCTTGGCTAATCCATATCGCAATTGGATACTACACCTGTAAAGCTTGGCCTTTGCTTAGGGTCTTGGTCCCAACACCTCTTCATCAAGTCAATCATCTGCTGGCATTCGCCTGGCCAGTCATTGCTGATGGGTTCTAGGCAGGGCCTCTTCCCTGCTGCAACCTTGACTATAATGGCCATCATGTTGGCTCCTGAAAAAAAGCAATATGCACTGGGCTTTTTCTCTGTGAAGATGTCTGTAATAAACATTTAATAAGTGCAGAGCACACAAGAAGCGTTCATATTTACCTGCGTAAGGTTTCTTCTGCATAAGTACCTCCCAAATGACAATTCCAAAGCTGCAGGCAATGAGAGATCATGAGCAACCACTCCCATACGTACACAAACATAAAATTCACTTATTGCTTTCATGTTCTTGAGAAATGGAAAAATTAGGAAAGAAGTTCTTCAGGATGGAAGGCTTTCATCCCCCACACCAAAAGGACAAGATCTTATGAATCATCACATACATGTCTGATGCCTCAGCAAAAGGGTTGGTGTAGTGAATAAGGGTCTTATAACATTTCCTGTGAAAGTCAGGCTCTCGGTGCCTTTTTTTCACTCTATTCTCATTGGGTTTTAGAGCCCTTTACTACTGCAAGTTTGTGCGGCCATGCAAATCCTCCTTTGCTTCTTGTCTTGGGTTACTGTGTAGTGTAGTGGCTAAGGAGCTGACAGATTACCAGAGCATATATATGTAGCTTTGCGTAAGTGAGCTGCAAAGTGCTTTGACCAAAAGGAAAAAAGTAAAGTTGAAACCTTTTTGCCACCTGTTACTGACCAAAAGGAAGCTGAATACTAAAGCAGACTGGCAATATTACAGTTGTTTTAAAATCAATGTAAGCAGCAAGTGCTATGAAAGAGCAGACACTGTCTGTTCTGAGCTCTAATCTTACTCCTTTTCTATAATAACGTCCAGCAACCCAACAGGGTGTGCTGGAACCTAAGGCAATACAGCCTGCCGCTCACATGGGATCAGTGCTGCACAGGGGCACATCTGGTAAGAGAGAGATGTTTATCCACAGACAATCCCACTTGCCATCACTGAGGTTGGAGTACCACATGTCACTCACAGCGTGTTCCCCACCAAGGACATTATGCAAAGCAGAGAGCCAGAATATAAACAAAGCGAGGCAATGTGCCAGTCCCTCCTGCTCTGCACAAGAGCTAGGTGGCAACCCTGTGTGACCACTGAACAGAAAGGCAGCCCTTACCTGTACACATCATATTTGATTCCTGGGGGCTTGCTGTTCTGGAGAAACATTTCTGGTGGGATGTAGCTCAAAGTGCCTCTCAAAGCAGAGCTTTCAATATATTGCATTCGGCTAGACTGCTCCATCCATTTTGATAGCCCAAAGTCTGAGATCTGTAATCAGAAAAAAAATCAGAGCATCCCGCGTAATGCTCACCATCTCACCCCTCCTTATTTTAGCTGGGAAACACCTCCATCCTTCACGATCAGGGATATAAAGAGGTACCTAGCAGCTGAAACTTCATAAAACCCTGGTTAAATTGTAGTCAGTGCCTTTCACTTAGTCCAGGAGATCCGCATTTCCTCCTAAATTGGAGCCTTAAATTCCCGGTTCTGGCACAGATTACTTGTAGGCTCTTGAGAATACCATGTAAATTGTTTACCAACTGCTTCTTATAAGCCCCACTGGTCAATCTTTCATGGAGTGCTCCTGAAGAACCTAACTTATTAGGATTCTGGACTCATTTGGCAAAAATAACCTGTCTCTTATTTGAGAAATAAGCTGTCACTACAAACACAGCACTAAGGTCATACCTTGACATGCATATTCCCATCTAGGAGAATGTTCCCTGGTTTTAGATCTAAGTGCAGCAAAGGAGGTGTCATGCTATGCAGGAAATTCATAGCCAGGCTCATCTCATGGATAACCCGGAATTTGAGCTGCCATGACATTTTGTGAGTGGGAAGAATTTTCTCCAAGGACCCTCTTGCCATATACTCCATTACTATCCCCAAAGGACTGTTGCAGACCCCATAGATGGTGACAATGTGCTGGAATTTGATTTTCTCCATCTTGGTTGCCTCTTCCATTAGACAGTTCATACTGGTCCTGGAAAAATAAAAAAGAGAAAAGTGGAACCAAGACATGCTATCAGTTGATTCACAGGCTGTTACTGTATAGTAGCTTAGTGATATCCAGCAGCCCTGTCTACCCCAAAAAGATTCATTCCAATTTGCCCCTTGAATTGGTGATATTGCAACCACACACATCATGATCTTTCACGGATTAAAATCTAGCATACAAGGTGTTATGACTTTTGAAAACGAGCCAAGGATTGCCTGGGCAAATTCAACCACTAGGCTCCTAGAGAAAGCGATCCAAACTTCCATCTCAGTCCAGCTCTTAGAAGACCTTCAGTGATCACCGAAAGCCTGGTCCACGTGCTTGTTTTCACACTGTGGTGAAATTCCCAAGTGATGCTTCCCTGAAAGCATGATGTCAGGAGCAGGCACAGCATGGTGAACCGTGCCTTTTTCATACACCACATGTCCACACGGCAGCCGCAGCGATGGCCTGCACGCTTCTTGCGGGCAGCCAGGGTCCAAAGACACACTAACCTGCTGAGCTTGAGTATATGGAGGCTTGTATGGCCAGAGGGCATGCCTTGGCCATACCTATACCTCTGGCTGAAGCTTTCTGTCCATGAACATAGTGAATCTGGTCCCAGAGGGAGTCTAGATGTGTCTGTCCATTATTGCCAGTTTTGGCAGACATGTTTCACTAAATCTTTACATTCTCCAACCTGCTAAACAAGTTGGGGTGCCTGGAGCGTGCTGACAGCAGCCAAGCAGTAAAGTGCCAAAACTGCATTTAAAAAGCACACCCTGGGAATGAATCTGAGCTTGCAACAACATTATGCCAGGCCACTAATAGCTCTAAACATAGTTCAGCTAAGCAAATCCTTCTGCCAGACTTCCTCTAGAAAGCTCCCCACAGTGAAACGTACCTCTGTATTGAGGAATCTCAAGTATTGTCTTTCCAACTGCAGAAGAAAGGCTTAACACAGGAAGACAGTTGTAACCTGCAGCATAGAGGATTACAGATTGATTCTTCCCCCTCCCAGGAAAATGATGGGTGTGGAGAAAGATTTTTAACCAGGCAGGATCCTTCCAACTTGAACAAAATACAATTTTAGAATAAATAATTTCATTGTCTCGGTTGTTTTTTCAGCAGGACTGCCTATATTGTATGTGGTATTGGTGGTGGCCGCGATTACCTAGCTTTGTTTTATCTCCAGACCCAAGGTAGTCAGCAGAAGAGTCTCTGCAGGTGAGAGACAGAGCAAAAAGTAAACTGAAGGTGCAGGTGCACCATTGAGAGAAAAAAAACGTATTTGGAGGGTAAGACAAGTGAGGGAGCAGAGACCTTTGCTAGCCCAGCAAAAACAGCTGGAAATTCTCTGTCTCTCAGCATTCAATATGGTGATTTTAATGACTAATTTAGTTTAATATATATTCATTAGTCCAAATGTCCAGTGAAACCTGCAAACAAGTAATCAGGATGCTTTTAGGCACGTGCCCATGTTTAGTTTAAGATGGCTACACTTCAACCTCCAGATTTCAACCCCAATTGTTCTGAATAAGCGTTCCTTTCCCACTTGCACATGCACATCACGCACACACAGAAAGAAGGAATGAACAAACGAACTCCAGATCACTAGTGTTTTTTCCACTCCCTTTAGGTACTTAAAAACCTTACTTCCCAGGGAGAAGTAGCCACATAAAAATTTCCTTCGGGGTTTTAGCACCACATCACCGCAGGTGGCTCTAACTGACAGCTTGAACTGCTGAGTGAAAAGAAACCGCATGGTTACCTCTCCACGCCGGAGTCCTGCAGCAGGTACGGAGAGCATTTCACTGCATAAACTGTCCTCCACCTCTTGTGCTTGACTTGGTACACATGCCCAAAGCCTCCGCTGGCCACTTTAATCCAGTCTTCTTCAAAATCCTCCTTATTAAAAACAGTTAAGCTGCCCAGTTGCCGGTCTTTCTCCGAAGTCATGACAGAAAAGGCAGCCTGGCTATCTGCCTCCTGCTCAGGCGGTATCAAAGAAGAATAAAGGAGCTCTTCCTACTTCTGACTTGCATAGGGAGGTAGGGGGTTACCTGAGGTGAGCCATGTTACTTACTGCCAAGAGGTGGATCCCAAGTGTCAGTCTCATTTGGTAGGCAGAGGAGCTACGTTACTTAATTACAGGCACTCCTGCCAGCCTCCTGCGCTGAGCTTGGCCAGGCTGGGTACATGTCTACACTTCCATAAGGCTGCCCTTCTCTCTCACATCAAGCACTGGGTGGGTAAATGCTGAAAGAATACAAGATGAAAAACTGTGCAACGCAACAATCCTTTAGCAATTGCACTGTGCTGAAGATGGGATTCCTCACCTGAGGCACAAGTGTACGCTGAGTGAAAGTGAGACAGACTGATATTTCAAGGGAAGGAAGGCCTTACACAGAGAGAAATCCACAAGGCTCCTATGCAGCACTGCATGTGACCTGGATAAAGAAGAAAAGTGGAAAACACTCCAAAAAGCTGAAGTACAGAGAAGACCCCAGAACTAGCATGTGGCAAACATGAGTGTATGAACCTGAGAAAACACTTAAACAGAAACGCAACTAACATGGTGAGCCAGAGCGATTACCTCAGGGATAAAGTATGCCATCAAATGCCTGCAAAGGGCATTTGAAGAGACAAGCGAATACTGAAGAGCTGGTCTGAGCAGTTTAACCATTGCCATGTGAGCATTAGTAACAGCTTTTAGTTGTTTTGTACCTTGACTCCCCAAGCTGTAAAAAGGGTTTAATGACACTCATCTGGGCCTTGGGCATATATGTCTTTAACAGCTTAACACTATGTAGATAAATCTATGTTAAATACAATGTGATGCTGGTTTGCTTAGCGCTACTGCAGTACAAATAATAATTACTATTTCTGAAGGGCAATTATTATTGAGCCTTGATCTGAAATTTTTAGCTAGACATCAGACCTGAAGAAATTCTTGGAGGAAGACTGATCCAGGTGGAATTACAAGCTACTTCTCTGTTACAGTTGACACAAGGTGCTCTGGCAATGGCCCATCACTCACAACTGTGAGGCTTTGGGGAAAGAAGGAAAAGGAAAAAAGCCAGCCAGGCTCTGCAGCCTTTTAGGGAAAAAAAAGCATCAGAATCTGCCACAATTATAACTAATTCCCTGCCCACTCCTTGGCTGCTGCCCACCAAGTGTGATGCTTCTGGCCCAGGTACCGCCCCTAGCCACCTCCACTCCCACTTACCAGCACTCACCTGCCAACACAACTTCAGAGCTGAGGACAAGCGCGATGGGGGTCCATTCACTTGTGATCAGGCACAGGCAGGACAAGACCTTACCGAAATGCTCAAGTTTTATTGTAGAAAGTTCAAGAGAAGATGAGGGACTGGAGAAAAACACTCCACAGTTGCAGAGTGGCAGCAGCAGCACAGCTGCTGCTTCACTTCCTCCACAGACCTTACAGCTGTGCTGCATTTATTGGCAATTAACTCAGGCACCTTCCAGAGTCTGTCTCAACTTTAATGGCATTAAAATAAAAGGTTAAGAAGTGAGACAGTCACGCTGATCATTTACACCTTTGTTGACAACAGCAACTTCCATTTCTTGAAATGAACCTTTCATGCTTTTGCCCCAAACTGGGGAGCAATTTTACCCCAGTCCACGCCAAAGAACACCTTGACTGTGGAAATGGTGCTCAAGCTCACTAGTTTGCAATTGTGATGCTTTCTTTTGAATTTCCTAAGGTGCAAGCTTGCAGTGCTGCTCTGAAGCAAATGGGAATACTGCAATTATCCATAGCCCTCCTCAGCCTCCTGAGGCAGAACGATAGAGGTTGTGATGGTCAGGGCTGTGGCCTTGCCCGCCCTCAAAAACCCACCCCCTATTTGCTCTGCACACGTCATGTGTGCGGTGCAATTTTGCTGGCATCAGCTAAAGTACAGCTAGGCAGGAAAGTAGCTAAAGCTAACACACTAACACACCATCAGAGAAAGCATTTTATTGGGTGCCCCCAGCACTGAATAGCTGGGAAAAGGGAGACAACAGAAGCTGTTTCGGGGCAGGGAAAAGGAACATCTTCTTCCAGAGGCTGAGGTCCAGCGGCTTCCTCGCCCGTGCAGGTGCTGAAAGAAGAGCATTCAGAACAGGGGAAACCACCTTAAAATCCCTGCTCCCGAGTACTCGTTCCCCGGGGTGCACACGGCCTCAAAGGACACTCTGGGTGTCTGCGCAGCCCCTCCACTCCCCACATCTGGTACAGCAGTATCAAGCTACAAAAAGTAGTTTTGAGACAACTTTGGGAAGTCACATCATCTTAACACAGAATCGGAGCACTCCTAAAAATCTCGGGAACTGCCATGAGCCAAGTACCTGCTCCAGAGGCACAGAAAACATCCCCAAAGGGCCAGGGATGCTTTAGGCGACCGCAGCTCCGAAGACAGGGAGATCCCCTGCCCAAGAGTGCCTTTCT
Organism: Chroicocephalus ridibundus; assembly: GCF_963924245.1. NCBI lineage: Eukaryota > Metazoa > Chordata > Aves > Charadriiformes > Laridae > Chroicocephalus > Chroicocephalus ridibundus. The sequence continues at coordinate 1,685,836 of NC_086301.1, forward strand.
CGTGCCCTTTCTTCAGTCTGCTGCCGCTCCTCTTCTCCCTCGCTCTTGCCTGGCGGTTCCTTCCACAAACGACGGCTCCACCAGCAGCTGCTGCAAAGGCAGGAGGACGTGCTCCGGACCGAGAAGCCCCCGCTTCCTGCCTGGAGGACAGAGGGACGCTGGGCTGGTCCCCGCAGGGAGCTCTCCAGAGCACCGTCCGACCCCGGCCGTCCTCCCACAACACACCCCCACCCCCCCGCAAAAAACCTCGCAGATCGGCTTTTCTCACCACATTGGTGTTCCAGTCCCAGCGCTGCCGCCTGTGGAGTTCCAGCTGGTGCCAGAGCTGGGCTCGGAGGTAGGCACCCTGGGCAAATGGAGCTAGGCATGCACAGTGGCGGCCAAAGAGCCTGCACCCCTGCTTACAGGGGGCTCGAGCCGCTGCCTGGAATTCAAAGTGCCTGGGACTGCAGGGCACTGGTCTGGCCCTGACTTACAGGGCAGCCCTGGTCCCACAGGCCCTCAGAGGCTCCTTCTCTCCGATTCAGGGACACCCTGACCCGCACCCACTAATGGGGCGGTCACCCCACACCGGCTGCCAGCAGAGCACTATTAAGAGTGTACTTTCTGCCCTGAAGGCAGGAGACTCGGCAGCAGTGGCTGGTGACTAGCAAGGGCTTTTCCCGGGAGATTTTAGGGGCTTGGGCAGAAGAACGTTCTGAGGTGGGTTCCTTGCCACTTGGGAGAAGCTGCCGCTTCAATGCAGAGCAGCTGTTTGGGAAGTGGCTGGTGTTTGGGGCCTGCAAGTGACGCTTGCCACCCTAAACCTGCTGCGCTGCCCTGCCCTGCCCTGCCCTACCCTATCGTGCCCTGGTCCCCTTTCCCTTTGCTCTCAGCTGGGGAGAAAGAGAACCCCCGGGGAAGGCAAAAGCTGGGGGGGAAGGGGCCCTTTCCACGGGCCTGCAAGCAGGGCCCGGGTCCTGCCCAGGAAGCCCTGGCACTGGGCTTAATGGCGTTGAACTGGGCCGCCCCCCCCAGAAACAGGGCCAGGGCCTCTCCTCTGTAAAGCCCCCAGGATGCTGGGCACCACGCGGCGCCCAAGATGTCTAAGCCAAGGGGGGTAGGGGGCAAAGGGGGGAAGGACGGCCAGAAACCAGGGACCGGGGACCGCCGTGGGGAGGTCTCTCCGAGGGCCGGCTTCCCCCTGTTCTCCGGGCGGAGGCGCTTGCGCTCCTGTGAAAAGACTGCACCGTCCCCCCCAGCAACAACTCCTAGACAAGAAAGAAAGAAAGAAAGAACAGGCATCAAACGTGCGTGTGGAACCACGAGGCAAGAGCGAATAGGAGGAGGAGCGGCAGGCTGAAGAAAGGGAAAGAGAAAAGCAAAGAGAGGCACTCTAAGCAAAGGGAGCTCCCTGTCACCAGGGATGCAGTCAAACAAGAGCATCCTTGGCACTTCTGGGAAGGTTTTTATGACTTTGGGGGAGGTACTTGGCTCAATGCCGTTCCTTGGGTTTTTAGAAGCCATTCCAATTCTGTGTTAAGAAGATACAACTTCCAAATTTTTGCCCTTGAAGGGCCAGGACCAGGGACACCCACCTGACTACAGGGGGTCCCTCCCAGCACATCCTGCCAACTGCAGGGGACACGCACAGCCCTATTTACAGGGTGGTCGCCCTTGGCTTGGCACTCCCAGGGCACGCCCAGGGCTGACTTACAGGGCAGCCCTGGTCCCAAAGGCCCTCAGAGGCTCCTCTCTGATTCAGGGGCACCCTGACCTGCACCCGCTAACGGGGCGGTCACCCCACACAGGCTGCCAGTGGAGCACAAAGGCTCCCAGACCCAGACCCTGGTTACAGGCAGGTCGACACCCAGGGAGCCAGAGAGCTCGGCCTTCCCCCACAGCAACAGGAACGAGACTCACTCAACAGCCAGGCCGCGGAGCTTCACGGCCAAAGGCCCACACACATCCCGGCCCCATGCCTCTGAAAGGCCGGGGCCAGGGGCACCCGCCTGATTACAGGGGGTCCCGCCAAGCCCAGGGGACAGGCACAGCCCTACTTACAGGGCGGTCCCCCGTGGCTCGGCACTCCCAACAAGGCTCCACGGAGCCCGAGGCTCCGACCTGCGCCCCAGTTACGGGCCGGCCAGCCTGGCTGCAGCACAACACCATCTCTTCGGGAGCCCAGCGCGCAACCTCAACCCCAAACGCGGGGAGGTCGCCCTAGCCAAAAGCAGCGCCAAAGGCAGGCCTGCACCCTCCAGCACAGCACTTCCTCAACCTGCACCCTCAAAAGAGCCAGGGAGGGCTCGCTCCTGTTGGCTGGCTAAAGCAGCCTCCCCAGCCCTGCTTACAGCGGGGACAGGCTGCTCCTGGGGACACAGGGCTCCACGGACTCGTGACACATGCCCCGAGTACGGGGCTGTCACGCTGGCAGGTCGCCAGCAGGACAGGCAGCCGCGCAGGCAGAGGCCCGGCCCCTGACTACGGACAGGTCGCCTTGACCGCACTCTACGACTAAGCGGCTTCGCTCTGTCCTTAGAAAGGAGGGGCAAGCCCGGACCCTCCCTCCGCTCGCGGCCTCAGAGGGGACCCCCTTTTTGCTGCACAGAGCCCTCTCTCCCTCCTGGGAAGTTTAAGCTAAGTACGCTGCAGTAATTTTAACAGGGGCCTAAACAAGAAACTCATTTTCTCTCTCACTCCCACAGACACAGACACAGACACAATCAGGGACAAACAGAACTTCTGAGAAGGGAGGACGAGCTCTGCGCAGCCCCTGTGTCTGGGGAGCCATCCCTACCAGCGAGCGGGAGAGGAGAGCCTCAGACCCACCCCCCCGGGGCTGCATGGAGGCGTGAGGGGCCTCAACACGCCAAGGGGCTTCACGGGTGGCCAAGGGGCAAACAGCATCACGCGCCTGACTCCCAGGGGGCACACAGGCCAGGCCACCAGCAGACAGAACGCTGCCAGGGCCGGAGGAGGGAGCTGGGGAAATGGCCCTCCCTTGCTTACAGGGTGGGCTTGGGGTCCAGCGAACTCCATTTCCCCCTCGGGTGCGGAGACAGTGGCCCTTGCCCTCCTTACAGGGTTGCCACTCGCTCCGGGCAGCCAAACCATAGGGCAACATGGCAAAAGGCCAAAGACCTGAGCCCTGGTTACAGGGAGGTCGCCCAGCGCAAAGCCAGCCGGGGCACAAAGGTGCTGGCAATGGTCTTGCGTGACCACAGACCCACTAACAAAAAGGTCCCTTTGCCCAGAGCACCTTTCTCCTTCCCCCTCTCCAACCTCCCACTCCTCCTCTCACCCGCTCTTGCCTCGCACTTCCTCACCATGCCTTGTGTTTCTTCTCCAGGAGCTGCTTCCAAAGAAGGAGGGCACACTCAAGCACCAACTCCTCCGCCCGGAGGAGAGAGGAATGCCAGCCCCCGGAGGGAGGTCCCCACAGCACTCCCCAGCCCCCAGCCATCCTTCCCCCCTCCTACCCTTTACCCCCCCAGGCTCAGCCACCTTAGACCTATTTTTGCCACCGCCATAGTACCCAGTGGCCCAGAGGGAGGCAAAAAAACAGAGGCCACAGCCCGGCTTCCGGGGCGATGGCCCAGCTCAAGGCAATAAAATGGCCACCCAGAAACAGAGCTTCCGGGGCAGGACCCAGGCCCCACTTGCAAGCACAACCCAATGCCTGGAAAAGGCCCCTTCCTCCCGCGTTCCCCGGTGGTTCTTCTCCCAAACTGCTCCTGGGGCCAAGAACAAAGACAAAGAGGCCTAGGGCAGGGCACGCCCAGCCCCACACATCCCAGCCCCACGCCTCTGAAAAGCCGGGGCCAGGGGCACCCGCCTGTTTAGAGGGGGTGCTGCTGAACACAGGGGACAGGCACAGCCCTACTTACAGGGTGGTCCCCCTCAGCTCAGCACTCCCAACGAGCCCCACGGAGTCCAAGGCTCCGACCTGCGCCCAAGTTACGGGCCCACCAGCCTGGCTCTTCCCCTCTTCAGGAGCTCCACTTCCCCCCCAGGTGTGGAGATGGTGGCTCTCACCCTCCTTACAGGGTTGCCCCTCTCTCCGGGCTGCCTAACCATGGGGCAACATGGCAAAAGGCCAAAGACCTGAGCCCTGGTTACAGGGAGGTCGCCCAGCTCAAAGCCAGCCAGGGCACAAAGGTGCTGGCAACACCCTTGACCGACCACAGTCCCTCTGCCCAGAGCGCCTTTCCCTTTCCTCCACGTCAGTCTCCTGGGCTTCCTCCGGCCCTCTTCTCGCTCGCTCTTGCCTCGCAGTGCCACACGATGGATGCCTCCTCTGTCTGCTCCACCAGCTGCTGCCGAGGCAGGAGCACGCGGTCAGAACGGAGGGACGCCGGGCCCCGTAAGGAGCTCTCCTCAGCACCCCTCGGCCCCTGGAGGGAGCTCTCCTCAGCACCTCCCGGCCCCGGGCCGTTCCCCCCGGCCCCTACCCCGGGAGGAGTTTCTTTCCCACAGAGGCTGCGGAGCTCCATCGTTAAAATTCAGAAAAAAAATGTCCAGATTTAGAATTACTTACCAGTGGAAGAGTCTGACAGAACCGCCTGGTCGTTCTTCTTCACGTCCGAGAGCGACGCCGTCCCCCGCAGAGTCTCCCCTCAGCACCGCCCGACCCCCGGAGGGGACTCCTCTCAGCACACCCGGTCCCCGGAGGGAGCTCACCTCAGCACCGCCCGACTCCCGACTGTCTTCCCGCCCCTACCCCATAACCCCTGCCCCGGAAAAAACTCGGAGATCGGCTTTTCTCACCGAATTGCTGCTCCGCTGCTCCCTGCAGGGACGAGGGCGAAGTGCCTTCCGCTGCTCTGGCCGCTCCCGGCGGGGTCTGGACCCTCCGTACACTCTGTGACGATGGGCGACCGCACCTCCCCGGGACGGCACCTGAGCCCCAGCCCTCCCCACGGCGCTCGCAGACCCCCGAAGGCGATGGTCGACCCCCGCTCGCCCGCCCCGAGACGATCGCGGACCTTTCCCCGACGGCGCCGGCACCCGCCCGCCCCGAGACGATCGCGGACCCTCCCCACGAAGGCAGTGGCCGACTCCTGCCCTCTCGGCCGCCCCGAAGCGACGGCGGACCCTCCCCAAACGGCGCCGACCCCCGCCCGCCCGCAAGCGACGGCGGACCCTCCCCAGACGGCGCCGACCTCCGCCCGCCCGCCCTCCCCGAAGCGACGGCGGACCCTCCCCAGACGGCGCCGACCTCCGCCCGCCCGCCCGCCCGCCCCGAAGCGACGGCGGACCCTCCCCAGACGGCGCCGACCTCCGCCCGCCCGCTCCGGCGGGTCCTGCTCCCCTTCCCCTCAGGTGCCCGCGCGCCCCCTCACAGAGGCGCGAGCCCCCTCACAGAGGCGGGAGCGAGACCGTCGGCGACCGTTGGCGTCCGTTGGCGCCCACTGCGCGTGCCCCTGCCCCGCGAGCCGCCCGCGCGAGGAGGCACGCGTCCCGCGCCTGCCGCAGCCTCGCGCCCGCCCGCGGGGGGCTCCGAGCAGCGGCGGCGCGGAGAGACCGCAGCGCTCAAAGTGCCTCGGGAAAGGGGAAGGCCCACCCTCCTCCCGGGGACTTGATGCGATCGCCACAACAGGGCTCTGGGCAAACACTAGCCAGGGCAGGAAAAGCCAACTGGCACCAGCAAGGAGATCACGTCCAGTCTCACAGGACCCCAGCAGAGAGAGGCTCCGCTTTCTGAAGTGAGGTTTCATGACACACGCGCAGAACAGGAAGGTGCTTGATCTTCATTAACAGGGATTTCCACCGCCTTCGTAAGGGTCTTAGGTCTTAACAAGACATAGGCCGCGTTTCCCAGATCAGCAACAAGCGCAGACGCTGCTCGAGCACCTGAGAAGAACTCTACGAGGCTCTACCGAAGAGCGACCCGCAAGTGATGTTTTATTTCTTTACGAAAGAGCAGCTGCATCTCTGCCACCTCCTGGCGGCTCAGTGCCTTGTCACAGGACTGAAAGGTCAGCCTGTAGCAGAGGCTCTTCCGACCCGTCTCTGACTGCTGGAAACTGTCGATTAACTGGATGGATACGACCATTTCACCTGACACCTGCCTAGCAATGGTGTGAAAAGCAACCTCATCAAATTGTTCCCCATCAGGAACCCAAAAGCTGACATCATGCACACAGGCAGGTGGGCAAAGAGAAAATACTTGAAAGGCCACATGGCAGTTACCTGCTGCCTGCACGTTGACACTCTCTGCATTGAAGACAGTCAACACAAACCTGGCTCTTGCTGACACCGCCAAGTGTGTGCCAGCAGTTGTGCTACTCTGTCCTTGGCTGAGGACGTGTCCCACCCTCACCCACTGCAGAGCTAGAAGGAAAGCCAGACAATAAAGAAAATTCTGCTCAGACACTCAAAAATTTTAGTGCCAACAAAACATCTGCAAAGTGGTAGAAAGCTGTATCACAGCAGTTGGCATAGCACTCTTATCTGGTTTATTTAGCAAAAAAAGAAGGCAAAATGCTGCTGCTGACCAACCTCTAGGGTGGTTGCTGACCACTCCCAGCTCTATGACTCTGAACCCCCTCACCCTGAGATACTTGTGCCACCCCTCACAGCAAGATTTATGCTGAAAGCGCCTTCCCTGAGACGCTCAATTACTGTACTCAAAATGGTTGCTGCCAATCCTTTGAAGATGGTTTCCAGCCTGCCTGAAGAGATAAATTGCCAAGGTGATTGCTGACACCTCACAGCGAGGTGGCTGCTGACCACCCCCCCCTCCTCCCAGCCATGGCCCCCATTGTTTCCAGGACGCAGCACCCTGCTCTGCCCACAACTGTACCTGGGCACCAGGTCAGACTCCTTCAGAATCACAAAGTGCTGGTATTTGTGTAACGGAGAAGCTGCTGTACTTCAAATGTGACTGCATTTCAGGTACATTTTAGTGCAAAAAGTAGTACAGCTTTTTATGTTGTTATTCCTTTACCTGCTGCTTTGTACAGAACCTGCTGTGTCGGTCTCAGAGACACTGTTTACAAACTTATTTCAGGAAAGAGAACAGTCCTTTGGTTAAAGAGCAGGGTTAGGGCACAAGAGAGATTAATTCCTTCCTGACTATATCAGGGTAGTGATGTACATGTGCTTTTATTTGCTTTATGCCTTGATTCCCCAGCTGTAAAAAGGGTTTAATGACACTTGTCTGGATCTTATGTACATATGTCTTTTATGATTTAGCACAGTGACTATCTCTGTAGGTAAGTCAATGTCAAATACAACGTGATGCTGGTTTCCTCAGGGCTACTGCAGTACAAATAACAATTAGTATTTCTGAAGGGTAATTGTCATTGAGTTTTGACCTGGAATTTTTAGCTAGATATCAGACCTGAAGAAATTCTTGGAGGAAGACTGATCCAGGTGGGAGTGCAAGCTACTTCTCTGTTGCATTTGACACGAGGTTCTCTGGTCGTGGCCCCTTTCCTGCCTGCATTCTGGCAACAACAGTAAATAAACTGGACCTAGAAGTTCAATGTGGCGAGTTCTTTTCATGTGCTTTCAAATCCAACCTTATGGACAATGCTTTTCCACTCTTAACTTTCTTCCACTATGTGGATTTTACAAACAGGCAGTTAATAGAAACTTGCTTCCATGAGAAGTGAAAAAACAGTACCGTGAATAAAGCAAAAGGATAAAGGGACTCAGTTCCTTAGACACGAGAAAAGGTGGATCTCCGGAGCTCTTGGGTCCTGTCCCCATTCCCAATCAATAAACTTGGTTTTGTCATTTTTCCTAACAATATGTTCTCCTTGATGACATGGCTCTAGTCTACAGTGCTCTTCTGCACCCCGATTTCCTGTCTGCTTTCCTGTTTCTGTGAAGAGAATGTATGCTGGTGCTTGCACATACCGCATTAAGCTCTGCTCTCCCTTATAGCTGAACCACTACTACAGTTCATTCTCCAATCTGCAGTTTGTGGACTTGCTCATGTGGAAGGAAAGAAAGGAAGAAGGAGAGATGTGCTTAAAGCAGAGATTGAATATCTTGCTCCCTGGGTCAGCAGAAGCTCTACAAAAACAATACAGCGTGCAAAGCAAAATCAGTTGCTTTTCTGATCATTGTAGCAGTTGCGTAGGATCTGCAGGATCAGTCAGCTCTCGTAGTTCACAGGCCACGGATTTCTCCAAGTTGTGGATAGCGCGTGTTTTTGTTTTTCTGTCTATGATGTAGCCAAAGGCTTATGAAAGCACTGCCCAAGACAGCAAAGCCAGTAAGGGATCCCAGCAGAATGGGTACCAGCATGGCAGAATCAGGACCTGGAAATAAACAAAGAAGTAATCAAGCAGTGCACAGCATTAAGAGAGGGAGGGGGAAGAAAAAGGTTAAACTCCCATTCATCTTTATAGCATGCCGAGCAGGTATGGCTGTTCCTTTCCAGCGGGTAGCCTGAATGAGTAGTGCCTTTTCAAACACATGACCTTCTTTGTCATAAGATCCCAGCAGTAAATACTCTTTGCACAAAAAAAGTAAAACCATAAGAAGGTAGGTGATTCTCAGGTATGGTGCCAGTGAATTTAAGAAGTCTCTCATGCTCATGATGTACAAGGTTCGACATCACTCCTTTCTAATATCTGGACAACATCTAATCAACATTAACCAACTGATGCGTTTTACCTATGAACAGAAAGAAAAAAGAAAACACTCCTGACTCATGACCAATCTCATTCCGCACCTAATGTTCTCAAGTTAGATTTTTTGTTCAGTTACCTGTGAATGTTGTTTCCTCTTGCTGTACTACATCACTACCTCTAAATATGGGGACTCTTCCCTAAGCTCAGTACAAAAAATGACTGCATTGCTCTTTCATTCTAAAAGGTGCAAAGCTAACAGAAATCAATATTTAAAAGGAGGTCCCTATACCTTGACTCCTCCCATCTCATCTCACCTAAAACCCAGCCACTTGAAGGAATGAGTTAGTGAATATCTCTCACAGTTATTTTAATGACATTCCTAATCCTCAGTCAACATGTTTCGCCAAAATGCCAAGATGCAGGAAAAGTCTTTTCAGCTAGAGGACACGCTGCCTTATTTTTTCCCCCCTCTCCTCCTCCTAAAGCTTCAGTTCCTGCAGAGGATGCATTTGGCTGTGTCTCCTGTCTGAAAGTCTATTGGATCTGATACTGAGTAACCATCATGTTTGGAATTTAGGAAGGCCAAAGCAAACATGAGCAGTTGTTGGAATATAATCTAGTCATACCAGCTGGCTGTCAAGAAAGCTGTTAAAAGCATACTGTTTTTCTTACAGCAGGAAAAGTCGAACAGAAATTTCTGCAGAGAGGTACAGAGAAAGAGAGGATCAAAAACAGGAGACCCACTTTCCACAGGTTTATATAGAAACTTGTTCTTCGTTCTCAAAACTGGACCAAATGAGATCAAGTTGTGCAGGTTTCCATAGCCGTTCCTGTCACCTGGCTGGAGAAGTGGCTCCACACTTTCAAAGCAGTCCTGGGAAAGACATAAGAAAAACATTTGAGAGCTTACTGGCGCTGCCTGACCAGAATCTCCTGCACTGGTGACTGTGCGCAGTCCACAGCAACCACAGTGCTGATTGGAGCAGGTCTCCTCAGATCCGGTCTTTGTCCAGCTTTGCTCTCATTCCAAAAAAGTGAGATGCCTAATGCTTGAACCAGCTCATATGTAAATCCCTATTCCCTAATTCCGTTTCCTTAGGGATTAGCAACTATTGCTACCATTTCATATCATTAACTCATCTTCCAGACTTTTAGCAAAGGGATTGACCAGATATGGGGTGATCCTCACATGATGACTTTGTTACAGGAGGCTGAGTTCTTTCCCAGAGAGCCCAACTCTCTTTTCAGGACCGATGGTTGTGTCTGCAGGCCAGGAAGTACCGTTAGAGCAAGCAGGGCATATGCAAGATGCAGACATTCATCCTTCACGTGGCCATACAATGATTTTCTAATTTCTGCCAAAGCTTCATATTAAAAGCAGGCTCGGCCTGACTGGCTGAATTTTGGGAGCTTTTCTAGCTCTACTATGCAGCTCAACCACTCAAACTTTAATGAATCTGTCTTCTACAGCCCTCTCAAACGCTTCTTCGCACTACTTCTGTAGTGCTGTACCCTTTAAATCCACAGCATGGCCTATGGCTAAGTACAAGACACTGTGCCAAGTGTTTCACAGCAGCCTTATCCCTAAGCCCTCCAAGCTTGTGGAAGCCTGAAAACTTCCAGATCCCAGACCCAGGACAATCCAGACACCTTTCCAGAGATTTGAACCCTTTCACGTAATTCTGCAATGTAAAATGATACAGTTCTGCTAAGCTTTTGCCTTATGATTCTCCTATAAGGTTGCTACTTGCTTGTTTGTTGATACTGATTACGTGTAAAGTGAAAATACAACACTGTGAGCTCAGTTAGCTTAATTGAGAGTAGAAATTCAGCTGGGGAACTCTTTAAGAGACACAGAGTATGCAGGAGCTTAAGAAAGTACTGTATGAGCTGGAAGGTGGAGCTCTATAATCCACCATCGAGATTCTTTACTGAATCGACTGTACTTGCTAGAAGCACCAAATCTTTCCAAAATTTCCTTAGACGGTCAGAACGGACCTGTCCCACGTACCTGTTCACATCCTGTTTTGTCATGCAGGCAGACATTAAGCTCACAGTGCAAATAGGCCACTGAGTGATCCAGCATCTGGAACAGCTGGATGGTGAAGCTAGCAGCTCTGGATTTACTGCTCTGCAGTAACTGGATGTGTCTGCATTCAAATGGCAACCTGGCAAGGACAAATAGCAAACAGTTTCAAATTCCAGCTCTCCCTGATTAAAGGCAGGGAAGAGGGGGATCTGCTCACACAGGTCTGCACAGGTTCTAAGACAGATACGTGCATCTACAGAGTCAAACAAAAAATCCACAAAATGTCAGCGTCTTAGGCTGTACTTGTCCCTGCTGTAGAGGCCACAGTCCTAGGGCAGCAGAACTGTTTCTTAGAGGTTGATTTTGTTACAACCATTAAAATGGCTGCTATAGTGTGATAATCATTGCCTGACCTAGACACTGCAGAGGTGATCTCCCGCCATAGCCGACACAGGCAAATCAGAAAGCTTTTACTGATGACAATAATGTGTAGCACTTCAAATGCACATTTTACACCCCCCAGTGGTTTTACAAACATCGACTAATGAATCCTCCAATTTCCCTGTGTTCAACCCAGACAGGTTAGGCAAAAAAAAAATAGCTGTGAAATGCTGATGGGGAAATGGAGGCCTGTGGCGAAGCCTGGCTCCCATCCTTGGACTGCTGTGCTCCACTCCCAGGCCATGCCATCCCCTAGCAGAATGTGCAGGAGGATACTGTAAACCTGACATCTGTGACAGCATGGTGTGGAGAAGCGGGATGGCTTCTTTACATAAATCAAAGGGTGAAGGGAGATTTTTTTTCCCCCTGAGGGTTCTCCGTCTTATCAAGCCCTTGGTATTAATTACAAGACAGCTAAGGGAGCAGAGCACTCTCGGACTCATTGTCACTGCTTTGAGCTTACTCTCAACTCCAAAGAGACACAGGATACAAGAGATGATAGGCTCCTCTAAGGACCAGCCCGTTCCCAGCCCAGGCCCTTTGAGCAGTGTGATGCTGCACCCACCCCTGTGGCCCCATGTCTGACCTGCGGAACGGGCAGCACTTGCCACCTGGTCCCCGTGGGCTGGCAGAGGGTGTCACACAGCACGACCGGACCTGCAGCACGGGCTGGCTGCTGTTGCTCTGCACAGTGATTAGAGCCAGGAAAGTCTCCTGGGAAGGCGCCGACCCTTCGCCCGCAGGGTCTACTTCTGCAGCAGGGTGCAGGCTCATCTGCACGGTGTAGTTACCGGAGCCACAGACATCATCACTCACAACTGCAAGGCTTTAGGGAAAGAAGGAAAAAAAGCTGAGGCCCAGCCAGTCTCCACAGCCTGTTAGCACCAGGGGTAAGTTTCCTCAGTAAGCTGAAACAAATGAGCAACACGCAGACCCTGACATGACAGAGCCTCCCACCTCCTGCCTCTCTGCACAGTCATATCATTTGAACTGAGGGGAACTTGGAAGTGTTTTACTGTGTGGGAATATCTACCTCCTTTGCTAGCGCATTTGAGCAATATCAAATGTTCCCACTTGCAAAATTTTATGTAGATTGGTTTTGGGAGGAAAGGCAGGAGAGTCAAAGGCTGTTGTGACAAAGAAAACTAGGTCTGAAGGACAGTATTAATATCCAAAATGTGAAAATCCCCCCCTCCCTTTTTTTTTTAAAAATGTGATATCATTGCTACGTGAACTAAGTGTTTTTAAAGCCACAATACAGCATACCCATGTTACTGAGCCCATGGAGCAATTTAGATACTAACCTCCCCCTTCTTAAATCACACAGCATAAACATGCAACAACTACTACACTGAGGTAATTACCCATTCAGAATGGTGGCATGTGACTGCAAAACCCTCCTCTGATGTGATTCACTCAGCAGTGCACTGGGCTCTGAATCCAGCAATGTTAGAACAGTTACTAAGCCTTCAGCTGCTTCTTCTGTTACTTCATTTGTTCTAACTATCTCTTCTGCCTCTGTGTTCAAGAAGAGCCTGTCTGATTGCCCAGTGCTGGCAACATCCAGCAAGGAATGCCCACGTGGTGTAAGTGCTACCAGGCTCTGAGGAGAATATGAGGGGCCCTCTGGGCTTGGAAGGAACTGGATTAGATCTCTGTCTAGAAGCATCTCAGCATCATTGACAGCTACTTTATTGGAACCAGTGGACTGATAAGTAACCTTATTTACAAGCCTGTTGGCAGAGACAGAAAATGCTTTTGTTGTAGATAGCCCAGTGGTGTGCATAACAGTGTTAGGGCTGGAATGACCAGTCTCATGTTCAATGTTATCTTCCAATGATACTTTCTCCAAAGTGCATCTTGTTGATGCCTGATGTGATGAAGACAAGGGTGCCTTCGTGGGCAGCTGGCTATCAGTGGCTGCATCTCCTTTCACTATCATGTCCTCATTCTTCCCCATTGATGTAGAGACCACAGTTGATTTGTTCACTCTGGCAATCGTAGGCAGCACGATGCTTGGGTCAGATTGGATAGCTGATGTTGGCAGGGGAAACGTTTTTTTGGTTGCAAGTGAAGTAGTGATATAATCATCCTTAGCTGCAGAGAGAGGAGTCATTGCTAATGGAGACCGTGATATGGTCTGGATCAATTTAGGCTGTGTCTCAAGAGCAATAATAGCTTCTGCAGACACAGATGGTTGTACTGGAGTTAAACCAAACTTATTCCCAAGGGGTTGCTGTGTCCTTGTGTTAAACGTGGCTGACAGAGACATGCTTGTTCCCAAGACTTTACCAGTTCCTATTTTTTTTGAACTTGTGCTGATTTCAGTTGGCTTTGTATTTTCTCCCATGTTGGCTTGTGAGAACAATTTAGTAGGGGCTTGATGGATTTGGTCACGTTTCACAGCTGATAGCAGGGGAACATATGGAGACACAGGTGAAGGTGGGCTTGAAGGAGAGTTGGTATACACCCTTGGATGGGTAATTGCAGCCAGAAGTTCCCCAGAAACTGCTGTTTTCATTTGGACCTTCATTGAAAATGGAGTGTGTGCTGGTGCTGTTGTTGGTCTCTCTGTCATTATAAAGGGTTTAGGAACAATGGGAGTAAATTCCAAATGTTTAGTAAGGTCAGGTTTTACAGAAGTGGTGAGGGTTTGTGCTGCTTTAGCATACATAGTGACTTCTCGTGAACAGGTCATGCTGCTCGCTGTTGAATCTTTGTGATCATTTCCAGCTGGATGTGCGGAGAAAGCTGATGATGTGCCGGGTACAAACTGAACTTGTGATGGCAGCTTTTGAAGAGACTCAGTACTTAATGGATTTTGTGGGGTGGACTGCAAAGGCACTATGCTTGTGAACATCCTTAATGGGTATTTTATGGATCCAGCTGAGCGCAAAGTTGAACACACTGTGCGTTGTGCGTGGGCAGAGGAAGGCGCGGTTGCTAAGCCTTGGTGATGGCCAATGGTTTGCAGCATTTGTTTCTTACTGTGCTGAACCTGACCTACAGATCCTGTGACAGTAAATGGAGATTGGGCAGGCATCTGAAAATCAGGGAGTCCCTTTGCTGACAGTAAAGGAATTACAGAAAAAGGAGGTGGCTTTTCAGTGGTGAAAAATACTTTGGGGGAAACACGGGGGCTATGCTGTGCAGACTTTACTAATGGTGGCGCAGGGGAGCTGAAAGGCATTAACACACCGTTAAGTAAAAGCAAATCAGACACCTTGGCCTCATGGGAATTGGGAACAGGTGCTTGCATCTCTTCAGGCAGCCTGTGCAGATGCATGGCCTGCGCTGTAGTGCTCATCCTCACCCCTGGGTCCAGCAAAAGAGTTGATGCTGAGGTAACAGTTTGAAACAAACTAGCGATGGGTGTATAATTAGGATTAGTAAGCACTGACTGAGAAGTTACTTTTGTTGTCTCTGCTTGTTGGTTAGATGCAGCGGAGAGAGTAGTTTCAGGCCTCAAAGACTTAGTTGCGGGGTAAGAGGAACTAGTTTTCATTGGGGTATCATGGCTGCTTTCAGTGGTACCCAAATTCAGATCTTGCTTGTTCATGAAGAATAGGGTGGCTTTGTGATCATCTTCACCCTCAGGAGAGGGCACTATCTGTAAATCTGGTCTATCAGTGGGCAAAAGTATAAATACAGGCTTAACCAGAATTAAACTAGAAGGACTCAGATTTTTTAAGTTGGCAAGGTCCAGCACTGAAGAGTTTGACGCTGCCAGGATTTGATGAATGGAAATCAGACCCCCAACACTGGTATTTGGGAATTTTGTAGGTAGAGCGGAATCTTGCATGGGCTGCAGGCATATCATGCCATTAGTATTTTTAAGCAGGAAGGACAAGTATGGGAATGATGGTAGCATTGTAAGTTGATCAGCTCTAAAAGCACTGAGGTTTTTGGTAGCTACATAGTGTGACATACCGAACTGCTGCGCTACTGCTCGTGCCAGATATGCTGGGATCTCATCAGAAACACTGGGCACCACCGGTTCAGGACGCGCTGCAGTTGAGCTGGACTGGATTCCCTGTGCATGGGGTGAGGGCAGTTTTGAAGCAAAAGTTGCCAGGCTGCCAGCTTGCTGGATCTGGGAAGCTGAAGCGGCAAAGCTGTGAAGAGGAACTTTCTGGTTTCCACTGTCATGCAGTCTAGAGGGGCTGGGGACTGGGGTGGCTTGTGGAGTCAGCAGGGGAGAAACAGTTTTATCTATCTGTTGTGGGAGACTTTTCTTTCTCTTGGAGTCTTCCACTGTGCTCATCTGCAGCATCGTAGGGAAGGCTTCCTGAGATGCAGGATGGGCAGAAATGCCTTGAACCTGAGATTCAGAACCAGTAAACGTGGATGAAGTTGGTATGTGAAGTCCTTTCCCAGCAGAAGTGGGGATGCCCATTCGCTGCAGTCCAACATAAGTAGGAAAAGATGTACCTGGTGGATGAAGCCCCGCATGAACAGAATCAAAAGCGCTTACAGGTTGAAAGGCTGCATTCTCAAAGGTAGATGTACTTGGAAAGAGTGTGGATGTTGCTCTTTTTAGCTCTTTAGTAGTTTGGGAAAGTTTTAATGTAGAAATCCAGGACTGGGTTAGTGAAGATGAATTAGCAGAAGTCTGCAGGCTCTCAGGGGATCGGGGTTTTTCAGGTTTACTTGTCATTGTCCGATGATTATCTCTTTGCAAAACTAGAACTGTGATGTCTTGAGAGCTCCTGTTGCTTTCTTGGGAAACATGTTGTTTATAGTTGAGAGTCTGGGACAAAGGGAGGGGCTGTTGTTTATCAGTTGTGCTAATGGGCCCTTGAAATGGAGATGGAAGTAAGTCATCATGAACTAGAGCTTCCAGATGCATCAATAATGAAGAAGAATGTATGATGCCCTGTGGACGTGTCTGAAGAGCAGGGAACTGGGTTGGGTGTCCAGAACCATTTATTACAGCTGTTGTTGAGTTTCTGGCTTTACTACCTGTTGTTTCTTGCTTCAGAGATAAAATAGGGGAAAACGGAATAACGGTTGTCTGTGTCATTCTGGAATAGACTGCATCAAGGTCCCCTGAAGCTAGCTTTGGTAGGAATGCAGAAGTTGCAACTTTATCATCCATATTCTGCATCTTCTTCAGGTATACAGGTGTCACACCAGCTTTCCTGTCAGGCGGGACTTGTGGATTTGTGTCTTTTGGCCTTTTGCTAGCAGGGGGCGTTCCTGGTGGTAACCAATCCACACTTGCACTTTCAAGGGCAATATTAATTCTAGTGGGAAACGGAGATGCTGCTATTTCTTTTCTTGGAGGATGAAAATATACTGTTGAAGTCAGAAGAGACGTTTTAGGACTTGTCATCTCCATCTGCTTGCTAACAGGAATGGAAAAGACAGGAGAGTCTCGATGTGTCCCTCCACTGAGAATGGGCTGGGGCAGCCCAGCACTAGAGCTGGTAGGACTGAGACCAGCTTCAGTAATATTTTCCGTTTTTCCTTGCAGTGAGCTGTCTGGCTGTTCTGGATGCGTGGTAGCCTGTGATCCTTCTGTGGAGACACGGCTGCTTATGCTACTCAAGAGCTTGCTAGGAAATGCGTGCCCATCCTGGCGCTTTAAAGCTGCTGCTTCTGTGTGCAGTTGCTCAGGCACCTCCAAGTTTCTAACCAACTCCTTAGGCAGCACAGCCGTTCTTTTTGCAGCTGTCTCTGTATGGACAGGAATGTAGTCAGCTGTCATTTCACTGGTAGGGTCAACTGCTGGACTCTGAAAATTAAAGGTCACCTTGTCTGAGTTATCTTCTGTAATGGAAAACACTTCGCTGGGCACTGGGCTGCTCTCAGCTCTTGGTTGGACTTCTCCAGCAAGTCTCAGGCCTAATACATCACTTACATGATGTTCATTCCCAGAGGCACCTAGTGAACAGAAAAGAAGCCTATTCAGTTGTACATGAACTTTTAACAGCTTGCAGCAGCACTTTGCAACAGGCTGAGTGGGAAGCGTAAAGTTAAGCGGCTACCGGCTCCATTCAGAACGGGAGGGAGGATGGGTAGTTCTGGCACTGACATTCTTAGAGCCAGCTGCTATAAATCAGATCCTCTGCTGTTTATATTCAATGTCATATGAAGGATGACACTTCATACTCCTGCCATACTGATGCAAAGCATTAACCAGCCAGAGAGGAACCCTTTATTTTAATTGTATAAGGATATAAATGACAGCCAAAGATGCAGTGAGAATGAAACTCTCAGGTTGCCTGAGGACTGGCTGGTAGCTCTTTAATAGCAAAGCAAGATTAATATATACGTGAATGAGCTCACTCACCTGTCCCTCCTTAACCACTCTTCCTCCCCCAATATCCCAGTCCTGCGATGAGTTTCTTTATTCATACTGGGTGACCAGGCAGGACAAAGCTGGTTTGTTTTGTGGAAGTGACACAGAGCAGACAGAAGACAATAATTTGTCTATTTTTACCTTCTCAAATCAAATGCAGACACTTTGTCATTTAAAGAGGCAGACCTATGGTTTAAAAAGCTATTTTTTTATCCACACATTTTACTTTTTTCTGTCTTCACATTCAGGAAGTTGATATTCCCAATTATACTTTCCGAACCATGAACTAAAATATTAATGTACTTTCCTCTCCAAAAACTTTAAGCATTTTCCATTAGGCTCCTGCCAGCAAATACATGTATCTAAAAGCTAAAAAGTGATTATGCGTTTAAGTGTTATGCATTTCAGTTGTGTTTTTTGACAAAGGCAAAGCAGAGGTTTAGCAGTTTTGCTTCAGATGAAATCCCTGGGGTTGGCATCCAAGTAAGGTGCCTTAAGAGGAGATTACAACTTCTCTGTGGTCATTTGGAGAACCAGTACCACTTTCAGTCAACAGTGAGCAGGGTAAGCTAGTATAAGGGAACCCAAAAAGCTGATGCATTGCTAAAAAAAGAAATAGACGTTAACAGATGATGAAGACTGATATGGTAACCTATAAAATATTTTGAATTGTGGTTTTGTATAAAGAAATGGAACTCCCATGGTTTAGCCCCAACTCAGCAAAGCAACACAAGCAATCTGTCTACAAAGGCATGCACTTACTGAATCAAGGTGGTGTAAATATTTACAAATACACCTTTGAGGGGGACAATGTCATTTAAAAAAACCCATAACAAACAAAACCCGCAAACAGAATGAAACTTCTAATTATGTGGACAGTTCTTTGACACTTCTTCCCCACGAGTTTATCTTTACTGAAGAGAATAGTCTGCCTGAAAACACAAGACTGCTTTCATTTAGCCAAGTTAATTTTATGTACGCTTGCAGGGTATGCTCACATGAACACAATAAGAGGCAGAAGGCAAAGGACTGACTGGTTCCCTGCAATGAGTGACAGCAGCCGGAGGAACTCACTTGAGGCATGACAGCATCACAAACTCATCATTGATTTCATGCTGTCAGAAATATTTGGCAGGACAGCTGTTCCTAAAGAAAATGCAGAACAATGTGTTACTGCATGGTGAAGAGGGGAGCCCATGCTTAATGTGACAAACAGTGCTGCCTGGAAAAGCATATTCTGAACAAGACATAAGTTTGATCCTCAGTCCTGCTATGGACCTGCTCTGTGAAAAGTGACTCTATTTTTCCTTTGCTTTACCCCACTTGAAGGGGACAATATATTCTTTCGGGAATGGACTATTTCTTAGCTTGGGTAAGAGCACAGCTATGTCCTGATTTGAGGCCACTAATACTCCCATAACACAAACCATTTAAACTATATCTTGAGCCTTACAGCGCAACTGCACAAACAGAGAGAACTTGCTCCTTCATCTCCTTGTTGTTACACACCTGAGACTGATGGCATAATATTTAGCATAGTTTTTCTGCTCACTGATAACAGAGAAAAAGAAAGCAGAAAGACAGCAACTGAGATTAGAACAAAACACATCACTCACCAGATAGATCCAATAGTCCAGCTGCAATCAGAATAAAGATAGGGAATTCTTCCTGCATCTCGAGAAGCAGCTCCTGAGTCACCCCAAAAACAATGCAGACAGGAAGCAGCTTGCTAAGGAGTCACTGTTGCCTCTTAGCAGTGGGTTTTTGCTGTGTTTGTTCTGGAAGGGCAGAGTATTGGGTTACTTTATAAGAGTTTAGGCCAGACAGCAACCAATAATCTGTTCCCAAAAAAAAAAAAGAAAAAAAGAAAAAAAAAAGAAAAAAGCCTGCACCAATTGGAATCAATTGATTTCTAACAAAATAAGAGAATGTTCACATGCATAGCAAAGATGGAAAATGTGACTGTAAACATAAGAGGTTGCCTATGCAAGGCAGTTCTTTATCCCTGAAGACAGAGTTAAAATGCTACCTTGAGTATTGTGTGCAGTTCTGGGCCCCATCATTTTAAAAGGATGTGAATGAAGGTTCTTGAATGTATCCAAAGGAGGGTAATGAAGCTGGTGAAAGGACTGGAAGACACCTCCTCTGTGGAGCAGCTGAGGTCTTTGGGTTTGTCTAGTTTGGAGAAAAGGAGGCTAAGGGTTGACCTTGTGGCTCTCTACAGCTTCCTGAGGAGGGGACAGGGAGAGGGAGGTGTTGAGCACTTCTCCCTGGGATCCAGCAATAGGATGCCTGGGAATGGCTCAAAGCTGCACCAGGGGAGGTTCAGACTGGACATCAGGAAGCATTTCTTTACTGAGAGGGGGGTCAAACATTCAAACAGTCTTCCTAGAGAGGTGGTCGATGCCCCAAGCCTGTCAGTCTTTAAGAGGCGTTTAGACAATGCACGTAATAACATGCTTTAACTTGGTCAGCCCTGAAGTGGTCAGGCAGTTTGACTAGATGATTGTTGGAGGTCCCTTCCAACTGAACTATTCTATAACTCTAATTCTACGCAATAAAAGGGTCATAAGGTTTTGCCAGACAAAGATACACAGGGATCAGTCTGGATCCCAGATAAAGACACTTCACTAAAGCAATCCATTTATACAGGTATTTGGCTTTGTGAGCCCAAACAAGATGGACATTCTCTCCCCATGACTCTCCAGGTAGGGTTAGGCCATGGAGAAAGGCTGCTGGCAGTGCTGCTTCTATTAGTCTATCAAGCCTACTGGATCCTTTCTTCCCTAGGCCCACAAGTGTTGGCAAAGCATGTTCTTAATTCAAGAGACATGGAGAAAAGCCAACACACACTGAAGAGAAGCAGATTACAGTACAGAAACTAACCCCATCTGTCTCAGAGCAGCCTGAACTAACATTTTGGTGAGTCAGGAATGAGAACCATACTGAAAGAACAAGCAGGACAAACACTTTACAAGCACACAATTTAAACTTTCATAATAACAAAAAAAGAGACCAGAGGCTTCTTAGACAAAATCACCGCTTTCACCTTTAACTGTAAGGCCCTACTGTCCTTGCAAATATTCACCTGAAAATAGCAAGTTGTATACATTAGGCATCTTTTTAGTGCCAGACACCTGCACTCAGAAATAGTGACAGAAACTCTTGGAGACAGGAAGTTTAGAGCAATGCGATTTAAGGAGACGAGAGAACATTATTACATAGCCATGACTGTTGCAAGTGAAGTAGAAATATGTAAAAAAATGAGAAGAAGTCAGATAAGTACCATGACAGCTCAGAAAAACACTGCAAAAGACACTGAGGACAAAGTGATTGCTCTTGAGGGAAATAACAATAAACCATTATCCATCCTTCAGCAAATGATAAAGTGTAGTCTAGCAGATAATACAACAGGTTAAGTGCTGACAGATATGGTTTCCAGTCCTAGCCTTCTCAGTCACCTGAATGGGGTAGCCAAGGTCAGGTCACTTCATCTTTTTCCCACTCTCTAAGTTGTCTGGGGAAGAAAATTATCCTGACTGGCATTTGTATAGCACCTGACACGCAGGGCCCTAATTTTAGTCAGTGCCTCTACCGAAAACCAGCACACAGTGATTTGTCATGTTAGCTAACACGATAAATGCTTTCAAGAAGGATCAATTTCCAGAAGTTCCGCATCTCCAAGATGTGTTTTGCTTCTTCCACCAGTTGACAGTCTAACCATTGCCTGGTCTTTTCTTCACACAGCTGACAGTGAGGCCAAGTCTGTACTACTGTGTTACCCAGATTAGAACAGATGCACTATTTTACATCCTAGGCACCGTGATCAAAGTTTGTGATCTGCAATTCAACCCATATCACATTGTTTGACAGATGAACTGAGAGCAGCATCAGCAGATTTATCAGTACCAGAGCTGGTACTGTTAAGACTAAACAGCATGAAACTTTACAATTATAACTAAAGCAATAATTCTGCTAGAAACGGTAGTTAGTATACTCGCTCTCTGCAGACCACTTACCCTTGAGAAGGCATAGGTCTCTTCCCAGACTATCATGAGTTACACTGCCCGAATATCAGTCAAGAACTATTCCTGAACCGTAAAATCTGCTGCAACGGTTTTGCAAGTATAAAGATGCTACAAAAGTGTTCCATAAACTCATGGCGACTCACATCTAGGATCTACCAGCAGGTTCTTTGTTCTTCACATAGGACTATAGCTTGTACAAGCTCAACGCCTCTTCTGTAACTGCTTGATTGCTCACATCCACTTCCCATCTCCAAATGGCAATAGTTCCTGTGGCAACCTCATACATTCGCAAAAATTCTGCGATAGCAGTTCTTTTTGAGGAGGACAAATCAGGTCTCAAACACCTTGTGCAGAAGGAAGTTAGAAGCAATTTTCTTACCTGATCACCATTTTCTTCTGGGGACAATAGCAACTGGTGTGTGAAAGGTTCCATTAAGCAAACCCCAGCTTGTCAGTCAAAATCAAGAAAGGTCTTTAGCTTTTAGGCTTTTAAGATGATTTTGACTCTCCTGTAATTTTCTGGTGACACAGTATGCATGCTGTTCCTCTCTGACATCCTGCCTCTGTAAACAAGAGATTCAATAACTTTTTTTCCTTAAGACAATGCTTGGCCTTTGTCAGGTTTAGAGCATAGTGCCTATTTGGACTTGAACACTACATATAGTATTTGTTATATATTTGTCTTGGCAGGGTGTAACTTAGTGGTAGGAGTTTAAAAAAAAAAAAAAAAAAAGACAGTGAGATTATCAATTGTATGCTTTTCACTGTGTGAGGAGAAAAAACAGGTGCGAGAATTTCCTTCTCCTGAAGTGGGAAGATGATTCAGCTGCTATTTTGAAAAGGAGATGATATAATTTGTCAGCCACTGTTCTAAACGGACAAGATTATATAAAGAATAGACACCTACAGGTGTCAAGAAGGCTAATTGAAGAGCCATTTTAAAGTCAAACATGACTGGCCTGTGCTTCTTCATGTAAGTGTAACACATTCTTTTGTTTCCTGTGTTCAAAACGAAGGCAAAAAAGAAATATTGTATTTATGGCCAAAGTCCTTGTCTAGCCTAAGTTACAAGCCTTTAATATAGATTTGTGTCTACACGCACCTGTTTATTTACAAAGAGACTATTTGTTAAATTTGACAGGTTTCCGCCAGCAGTACTATAGGTGCTGTTCTGTTAGCACCAGAGGCCTCAATAGATATGCTTTCCAGAATCATCTTAATCACCAACTAAAGCTGTGGGTTTTTTTAATTCACAGATGATTTACTTGCATTCCTAGTGCTTTGCCTTGATTCTAAGGCTTTGTTTTACAGATGATGATGAACTTCAGCAATAAAGCTGCTAGGCTTTAGCACAGAAAGCAGGCTCTTTGGAACAACTTCTCATTCACGTGTTTTAAACTGCCTTTTTGGAAGAATACACAAGAGGTAAGAGCAATGCATTACTACCTTTCTTTTCAAATTACACTTGCCGTTAGCAGTAATTAATTTTTGACCTCTCCAGAAAACACGGACACTAGAATGATGTGCCATTTGTGCTAACGTTTAAAAAAATAAATAACTGTAGCAGAGATGTACGATGAACAGAAGGCGCCATGAGAAAGTACTTAAGATCAGGAAGGTCAACTACTGTTCTTACTCCACACAAAAGTAAATGACAAAGGGATCCCATTACACTTGCTATCTTTGTAAAGCTAATGGGACTAAAATAAACAGCCCATAGTTCATACACAAACCTCATTGTCATAAGTTATCATTAAGACTCAGCGCTTAGTGCAATTAAGACCAACGTATTTAAGCACCTGAGCATGAGGATAAGGTTTAAGCAAAGTGTGGTGATATCACATGAGATACTGAATCATAATCTAGCTACTAGAGGACAGGATATGGGGGGTAGGAGGGGGAAGGATTCTTCAAAGTCACAACTCAATTTATTTCTATTTTCTTCTAATGCACTGGGTACCGGACCCAAACTGGAAGTAGACAAGATGAGCCATTGGTCAGTGATTAACCGTCAAGGAACTGACCAAGAGAAAGTTCAACATCATTTATTAAAACAAACACAAGCTTAATACAAGCTGTTATTTTAGTTTTTAGCCTAGATAATAAATTAACTTTTTTCTCCTGGCACTTATATTGATATTGTTTCACTGGCTTCTATAGAGGACCAGCAAACACTTTGAAAAGGGACTGACAAGTTTATATTCTTTGAGTTAGTTTTATTAAAGGAAAGCAGAAAATACTCAACAGCAAGTGGTATTAACAGCACATTTCAAAGTTCTTGAAGACTTCAGGTGCTATGCACGTATTTCATAGAGGAGTTCAGGATGGCCAGTCCATTGAGTTTCCGCAGTTGAACAATATGCCTGAAAAGACGACAGAAAGGTTGCTCTGAGAGAATAGAAGATGACTAACAAGGAAAGTTTTAAGCTTCCACTGCTTTGATATACTGCATGCCCAAACCATCAAGAATATCTAATGCTACATTTGATAAATTCTTCCCAAAGTAGCGTGAGAAGCAGAGTTTCTAGATTGCTATTCTCCACAAAAAGGAAAATGAAAGTTCTAAATAACTTCAAATAGGTGACATTTCAAATTAACAAAGTGAAGAAAATAAGGTGTTTCCCTTTTATATCTCTGGAGCGTTTTTCAAATCTCAGAACAGATATTTTTTCTATTGCTCATTTGGAACCTCCAGCAGAAGCAAGGTACTTAAACTTTTGGAACGTAAGCACTATGGCCGTGCTTTCTGTAGTGGTTCAGGATGTATAAAATAACCAATTGAACTCAGTTCCTCTGTCTGGAATGCAGTTCAAGATCTAGTTGACAGTTTGCAGCTAGATAGAGAGCTTGGCATACTGTTGGCAGGCAGCAGCAGACATTCTTTGTTGACATTTATACTTTTGTTTTGCTCTCATTATTGCTCTGACCTCTACAAGCTTATAACATTACTCCTCCTCCCTCCTCCTACCAGCAGAGGTAACATCAGAAAGCAATACCAAGTGAGCTCTTTGAAATATGTTCAGACAACTAACAACACAGGAACCCTAAAGCAGAACTGTGGGGAGAGTACCACAAGTGGTAATTCTAGTTGGAGGAAGGGTGTTAGATTTCATGGGGTGTTTATATAAACTAATCATCTGCCCTGTACCTGCTTGCTCTACAAATAGAATCAACTTACAGTAGGCAGTTTTTCAAGAATCATCACCAAATAACAACCAGATGGTGCTGGAGAACAATAGTCTTTTTCACAATACCTTGGTTCAGCGACACAAAGCTTCCCCAGGGCAATCGCTGCATTCTCCTGCACTGAAGTTCTTGTAGCATCACCACCAGCATGTTTCAACAAAATCATCACAACATTGGAATTCAGTAAGGATGTTGCTGCTCCAGGAACTACAAGGCATTGGCCAAGGCAGAAAGCAGCATTTCCCACAATAATTTCGTTCTCTGACTCCAAGAGCTTCATCAGCACACTGAACTCTGGGAAAAAGTGAGATTAATTGTACAGAACGCACACAGATTTGTTCAAATAGCAATGATATTTTCTCCTGTTTTTACCTAAACTCCTGGAGAGTGAGCACAGTTCCATGTGGGGCATTTTCCCAGAAAACCTGTAGGAGCAAGGGAGTTTCATAGGAAGGTTCAGGACCCAGGATGCTGTCTCAGCTTCACCTGCCTAGATGCCCCTCTCACACACTAAGAGGTTCTCCAGCATGGAGCCTGTATTTCTGCATTTGTTTAATAGTTCTCTGAAACTGAACATGCCACCTTTGCTGCTAGCAGGATCTTGTGCTGGCCTCTCACCCCACCATAATAGCAGGGCAAGCACAGAGCAGAGCATTTACAGTGCCAAGCTAAATGTGTTAAGACAGAAATGCAGCAGCTCAGCTCATCTACTCCTGTAATTTATACTAATGTACAGCAGCAGAGTATTTTGTCTATACTCTTGACACAGAGTTGTATAGCTCTTATTGGCATCTGCTGGCAGGGATGACATAAGTAAGAAATAGTGACTTTTACAAGATTAATACCCAGAGCTTTGGGGGAAAGAATGAGAGTGTTACTGCTAATTTGAGGAAATGAAAGTTTCATCTACAGATGACAGCAAAACTAATATGGGGTATACAAAAGGAAGATGATGCTCTGAGAGGCTTTTAATGAGTGAAAATCCTTAGGGTTCAAGTTGAACTACATGAGCTGACAGTTTCTTGACAGGTTCAACCATTTAGATAAAACTAAGTATTCTCTGTTGTAGTTACATTAACAGTAATTGAACCTGGATTTTAAAGCAATCTAAGTAGCGTTATACCACACGACTAGAGCCAATATACTCAAAAATAACCTAAGACACCTAGTATCGTCACTCTGTCTCCACTCCTATTTCCTTTTAATACCAGGCCAAATATCCACATGTAAATTGAAGGAAATTATAAACAGCCTCAGCCTCTGGAAATCAGATGTCTAAATGCAGTTTGTTATTTTGGCCACTAACTTTGGGAAATTCAACCCAATTCAGTTAGAGTTTATATGTGTATTTTGAAAAAAGTGCTTATTTCTGGCCCTGAAAAAGCACATCAAGCCATTTTTCTAGAGTGAAGTGCAGTTTCTCTAACTCAGGCTCATTATCTGATGTGCCTATTTCCATCCACACACAGAGCTAAGGCTCATTAAGCACTATTTCAACAGGTAAAAGGGCACATTATTCAGAAAACACGGCTAAAATCTTGCAAGAGTAAAATCCAGTGTTCAGTTCCATTCTAGAGGGGAAGAAAGTAATTGGATGATACTGAGATTACATTTCTGCATTCAGCCTCTAAGTACTGAAGTTGTCACTTACTTTTATCTGACTTCACGAGATCTTCTTGAGCTTGTCTGTTACTTCTGGTGCAGATGGAAAGGGTCTTTATACCATAATTGGATGCGATCTGTCCTCCAGCCTAGATTTGATTAGAATAAAGCATACATTAACAAACATGCAGTTCATACCCCAACTTACTCAAGGTTACAGAATAGCTTAGGGTACCAAGGAGATAGTTAGGTATTGCTTACACCTAAGCTCGAATACCAAACTAAGACCTTTGTAAAGTATATATTGCAAGGTGAACACGGTCTGAAAGTGACAGAAGAACCATCTCTTTCTTGCCAACAATGAACACACAAAATTCCCTGAATCTCTGGAGCCCAGTTCCTTTCAAACTATTAACTCTTCTGATGCTTGCTACTTACAAGAGCCAAGCTAAGTGTTGCAACCTTTTTCTAGAATAATTTTATCTGCGTCATAGCAAATCTGTAGAATATGCATCGGGCTGGGTGGATATACATTCTGCTAGATACACAGATATACAGCAAAACAGCGTCTACAGATTAACATATGCATATATTTAGGGAAAAATTGCTCCCAAGCTTGATTTAGCACTCACTGATAATCAGTGGGAAGGGCTCCATTGCTTCTCAGCTGTCCGAATTAGATCACACCAATTTTAAGCTTTAACACTCCAACTGGGCCTGCAGTAGTGGAATCTTGAATTTGCAGGTCTCTGCGAGTAAAGCTGTGCACAGGCATCTGGCTCATATGGAAACAACTGAAAACCTGGGCTACGAACCAGACTAAGGAAGCAGTCTGGTCTCCAAACTGGCTACCTAGCTTAAAATTAAACTTGAGAGGGCTGTTTCAATGGACAACACAGATACAGACACATGCAGCCAGAGTGACTGCACAGGTCTTTCTCCTAGGGAAAGGAGGCCAAACACAGGGGCAACTATGGTTTTCTTAAGGGACCATACAAGCAGAAATAAAGTGAATTCTGTTAAGTTAATTTACTTTCAAGAATTTGATCATTTTCTTCACCACCCCTCCTTTCACTGCTTCTTCTACTGCTGACAAGGATGCTGGCAGGATGCGACTTAGCACTCCAATGGCTCTCTAAGTAGAAAACAGTGTGAGAGAAGGAAAAAAAAAGTTTATTTGTCCCAACAACTTTAAAGGAGTTTTCAAATTATTTTGTTTTTGCAGATGGCAGAATAAAACCAAAGTAATTAAAGTGGTAAAAGGAATAAAATTACAGAAATATAATGAAGAACATCTTTAGGACATGGCTTTTTTATTGCTTACTTGAAAGTGAACTCAGCACAGCTTCTAAAGACTCAGTGTAGAGAGAGAGAAGACCAAATTGAGATGAGGACAACTCCCTGGTATGCTTATTTACTGAAATAAATTCCTAGTAGAAGCCAGCCCAGCACGGCTGGTATTAAGTAAAACAGATCAGAACGATTCCTCTGAGTTCAGAGCGGTGAACGGACTCCGAGTCCACATCTGCTCCTATCCACTTGCCTTGAGTAACTGCCATCTGTTGGAGTTACACACCATTAACAGGAGTACAATCTCCTATGTGTGATTCACATATAAGAACTGTAATAAGAAACAGCAGCTGAACACCCAAATCGTTCTTGGTCGTAGATTGATTGAAGAGTTTTATATTGAAAACCATTGTAAGAATGATTTGTAAGAGCTTTTATTAAGTAGGTTTCAAGAGAACATTGAGAAAGTCTTGCATCAAACAATAAAAGAAACTGAATAATATAAGTGGTATATTGTTTCTTTACCACTAATAATTATGAAAGTTTTAAGCTTCAAAGCCTAGTGTACAGACTTGCATAGGGCAGCAGTTTGTACTGAAGTGTTCAGGTCAGGTCAGCCAATACAATCTTTCATTAGTCCACAGATACCCCACTTACTGTCACAATCCTTCCATCCTTTTCCCTGAGGAGAGACATGCACTTGCCACTTATGTCCACAGCAAAGTGCTGAAACAACAACGTGAAAAAACTCAGGTTCAGCTGATTGCTGGGAAGTTAGAGCAGAAATGTGTTAATAGACAAAGTACAAGAAAGAATCCAATGGATATCAGGGCACACATGGCAGTAAGTTACTAACACTTCAACACTCAGATGTAACTTAGGAAATTCTTCTTTCTTGACGGAATTCTTAGCTTTAAGAATTAAAATCTTGGTACATTTTGGAATGTACCAAGCATCTAAAAATATCCCATAACTGGAGACTGATGCCCAACAAAACATTTATACCACTATGGAAAGGTACTATAAGTACTTTACACTGTATTTTTTCTCACAAGTCGGGGGGTAAATGGAAGGTGGTATGTGGATGAGAAAGTTTTTTTAGTTTGTAGCTTACTTAAATTGTCAACTACCTTAATGATAACCTTAAACCCCAATAAAAATTAAGAATTAACTGAACACCAGCAAAATCCAAGGTTGGCAGCCTTTAAGCGCTTCAGCACACTTGATGTGAAAGAGGGCTCCAAATCCATATAATGCAGTCAAGCTCTTTTTCCCTGTACAGGCTGGAAAGTTCACAATATTCCATGGTCATTCCCTCACCTGTTCAATTTGGATGTTCTAGTATGACTTCGATGACTTGCATCAGGCCCATTTACAGTGACAAGGAAGGAAGATGCTCTAACTGCTCAAGCAATTCTGAATCCCTGAGGAACTGATTATCAGAAGAACCCTACCAAAGAACGTTCACAGATCTTGTATACCTGGATGATCCCATTTGATTCAAGCAATAAGTTCATCATTAGGCCTAGCACTGCAAACAAACACTCCTGGTATTTGGGTGTGCCGACATCAAAGCATTCATCCTGTGTACAAAGGAGAAGACTGCAATCAGTTTAGAGGTTCAGAATATGCGCTGTGAGCACGAGAGCTAATGACACTTTTTCGATAAGTATTCGTTCCTGTGTTTGTTTCACTTTGGTATCTAAAGCTGCACACTCCAAACTTCTGACATTTAGGCAGTTAACAAGATCCTTTCCCGCTCTCTGAATTCTTTAGTTTCTGCAGACTGAGTTCATACTGCATCCTTACGTTGAAAAGGGCCACTTACAATAAGGGACCACTCGCTCTCCCCCACCCACCTGTCAATCCACAACTTATGTGGACAATTGACCGCTTTGAGACCTCTATCCAGATTTGAAAGATTTCAGTCAAGGGTTCAGACAGATATGATCACACAAGTGCCATTTCCACAGGAGACAGGGCTGAAAACACTATTCTAGGGAGTTGTCAAGTTTCTTTACCACAAGCTTTAAGCACGCCTGCCAGCACTCTTTGCACTTGGCCATCTGCATTCGAATGACTACATCTGCACACAGATTCCCCATGATGCCGATGCAACGGGCAAGGGCTGCCTGGTTCACCAGCTTGACAGAGGTCTAAAAACAGAAGAGTGGAATAACAAATTAAGAACAAATGACAAGGAAACAACAAATAGATGTTCCTGTCCCTCTGACAATGGAAAATGGGATTCCAGAATCTCTTACCTATGTTAAATCCCAACTGTCCAAAGTTTGAAAATCACCTTCATTTTCACAATGAATCTGATGATGTTTTAAAAGTCTTGGGAAAAAGTGACTGGATTCTGTGGTCCCTAACATGAGTATTTCCTACTGTCACTTACTTAGGTCACAGAACAGAACAGCCTCTGCTGCAGCTTAATTCCAGTAAGGTATGTTCAAAGACGACAGGCCCAAGAAATGTAAAAATGCTGTAATTATTACATTGTCTTAGTGCTCATTCAGAGAAGCGCAAGTATTTTACTTTCCAGCTATATCTGCTGTTCTGCAACAGAACCAATCTTCCCTATCATCTTCCCTCTTCCCGAGGACAGCTTTCTGTACCAACAGTATTGTAAGCTTGTAGTTTAAATAAATGATAACTAGGAAAGGGATCTGAACCACTAAACATCTTTACCTTGTGACCTAATGTCCTCTCTTCACTCTGATCTCTCAGATTAGAAAGAAACAGAAAAAGCCGCTATCCAAGATATAACCAGTTGGTGACAGTGGATTAAAGTCACATTAAGAAGAGTGTAACACAAAGCTGAGTGTGAAATCCCAGCCTGACAGATTACCAATGGGAATCTGCAACCAAGCTCAGAGTTTTCACTGAATACAAAACTAGTAATGTGCAGAAATGAAGCACTAAGTACTGGAAATTGAGAACATTTTCCTGAGGAAAGCGTATGACAAAATTGGATTTCTTATGCCTACAGAACTAGAGACACAGTAACTACTCTAGCTCTACACAGAGGGGTTCTATCTAGGAGCAACTGGCTGTAGAACTGGAAGGAGTGGTCATAAGACATATTACACAAAAGTAAACCAGAAATATAGAAACTGAGATCTTTCATACCAGCAACTGGGCGAACAAAGGTAAAACACTCGTGGAAAGCATGAGACGACATTGGGTTTTGAACCTGTTGGGGGATAAGAAAGCCATATTTGGACACTTAAAGCTTTAGACAAAAATCACAGATAAAGGCAACACAACAGCAACATAAAGACAAGGTAAACATCAGTCAGCAATGTACCCTCACGCAAAGAAGACCAAGAGCCTCTTATCACTTGCTCATTTAGTACATTTCAACGCACAAATTTATAAAAATGAATGGAGAAATGCAAATTACCTTTCCTCCTCAGTTAAATTGGATAGTATGTTCATGGCACTGCTAGCCCTGGCATCAGTACTGTTGACAAGCATCATCAAAATCTGCAGCCATCTGTTATTACGAAAAACCAACAAAAAATATTATGTCAGCTTTGGTTTAATTATTAAAGATCAGACTTGTATTTTAATCGCACCAACACAATTTATGATCCTAAACTCCTTTGTGTTCAGTAGGGTTTTGACCAAGCTGGATATACTAGGCCCTGCAAACATGCTCAGTAACCTAACTGCCATTAGAACGATATTTTGGCACTAGATTCTCAAGCAATATTGTCCCTTTTTGCTGAAGTACGATGATTTTAATCCACATACCAATTTCTGTCAGCATTACAACATTTCGTCAGTATGTAAGCTTCACAGACATTTGGCTGCTTTGCTGCTGGCAAACATCTTAGGGACAGACAAGTAGAATGCAACAGTGAGGACCAAGAACACCATCAGCGCAGCCCAGTACTGAACAGCTTCAATAGATTGTAAAGACCTGCAGGGAAAGTCAGCGTTGATGCTTGCTTGTTGATGGCTTAAAAGGATATGCTGAGCAAAGCCAACAGTCTTTGGAGGGGTTTAACTAAAAAGCTTTATAGTAGCAAAGAAATATTAATCTCCTGCCTGAATAAAACGAGCATCATGCCATGCACCTTTTGAGCTTTTGGAATGGCATGTGTTTGCAGCTGTGGAATTTGAACTGCATACAGTTCACAGGACTTCAGATTGTGAACCCATAAGCTCTGCAGAACAGCAGGGGGGTTTCCACATGCACCTCTACTGGGCCGAAATTTTCTGCCACCCATCTCCAGATTTGCAGCACAGTAAAAGAATCTAATTAATGTTGTATATAATAGTGAACTGTGTAGAACTGTTGGAGAATCTTTTCTATTCATCTGCTACTTCAAACCATGTAGTGCAAACCAGTAAATTAAAATTTCTCCTCTGCTTAACTGTAGAAGGAAATAGTAGGACAATAGGATTAAGGTGATAGAACGTTGTTTCTTTCTCTACTCAGTAAGTCATGGCAACATTGAAGAATCATAAATACCAATTGCCAAATGAGGAGAGAGTTGCAGCTTGAAACCATGAGCTATTAAGAGACAATAGTGTAAGCTTCTGACTGAGTGTTAGACAAACACACACTTAATGGTTTTAAAAAAAAAAAGGTAACTATGCCTTAAAATTACATGAACATCCTCAGGAATAAGCCCTTTCTACTTAGTTTCACAGACATCTTCAGATAAAAAGTTTACTGAAGCTTTCCCCACACACCTAACTTTCACTTTTGCTTAACTAGGCCTACCTATCCCTCAAGGACAGAAGTCTCAGTGTCATTAAGTTCTTTTCAGAAAGCCTGTCACCTTGGTGCTAGTGGAATGAGTTTTGTACATCTGTGAACCCAGGCATTAAGGAAGTCTGTCTGAGGTATAGTAGTGTTTATTACTTGGTTAGGTCCTGGTGCCTGACAAGCAGTCTCCTCCCATTCTCATTCTCTGAGTAAAGAGAGATTAGTGCCAATGTCTGCTTTTGGATCTCCAGTACTCCAGAAGAAAGCAGTTTTGGCAGCTGTGCATTCACATCAGGGTAAGTCAGTAGAAGACGCTGATTTTCTTCTGAAAAAAAGAGAAGATTTAAGAGCAATGTCACCCACAATGGCATCTGCATTACTCTTATACTTATTTTTTATATTATACTCTTTTAATAATTTTTTTTTTTTTCGTTAGGTACTGATTTAACAGGTTTAAGGTCTTTATTTCATCCACTAATGTGTTCATCTTGCCTAATACTCCTGCAGAGCAATAGTAAGGCAGAACACCCACTAATCTCTCAGCTGTATTAGTTCAACACATACACTGGTGTTTGAATTTTTACTCTCACTAGCAACATGCTCTTAGGCACCAAGCATTTCTTCAAACAAAAGTGCTCTGGGAAAGTGATGTTCATACCAAATAACAATTTTAGACACAGTAAGTGTCTAACAGTACATTAACAATGATGTTGATTACATAGTTTTACCATTCCCAGTGCAGACAGCTTGCCAAAGGAAGAGAAGAGAAACAGACAGATCCACTTCAGCAGCATTTTTCCTCTCTGCACAGAAGCCCCTAAATTAGAAATGTTAGTTTGTAAAAAGAGCAAAGGACAGATCAAACAATTAGCTCTTTGGCAAAGCCCCACAGAGACAAGGATCTGCCATATGAGCAATTAAGCTCATAAGCCCTAAACCCAGCTCATTGGTTAAACATTTTTCACACCATCAGACTTGTTTTCCAGAGGACCTCCTCTGAGACCAGATTTGTGATCTACTAGCTCTACTCTACCTAAACACAGGCCCTATACAAGCATTACACAGCACAATACAGGTGATAAATTCAGTTCTGCACTGAGACAGTTGTGAATAGCCAGGACGTAATAACCTCGTGCAAATTTGGAAGTGCTTCATCTGTTAAGTCTATTTACAGCCAACACCCAAAATACTGATGAACCCTGAAGAAGTTTCTGTGCTGCAGTCCCACTGACAACCTTAAAGAATAGCTCTCCTGCTCTGTTCAACCAGATCATGCTGTTCTGTACCAACTTAGTTGTGCAAAATTTTCAAATTGCATGTTTTGCACATCTTTCTTGTTTCCATTATCTTTCCGAACCTGACTCAAATATACATTCAGATAAGAAATACCTCAAAAGACAAAGTTTATAAAGCAACAACAGAGAAATATTAGTCAGATTTGTTTCTTGATTACTGAAACACAACATAATGGCAGCCAAGAAAATACAGCAGCACAAGATATAGGTCCCCAGAGATGATGCTCTTCCTTGATTACAAGGTTAGACAGTTTCACAGGTTCCATTAAAAAACTATATGGCCAAATATTTACTGATACTTGGTGCCGAATATAGCACCAAGGAGTCTAGCCAGGTATACTTAAAACAACTAAGTGCTTTCAGATGTTCTTTTATATTAAGTTTTTTTACAAACCTGCTCTCACCATGAGAGATAGGGTAACCGTACAGAAATATGAGACAGAAGCAGAAATTCATTAATTTTGTTCACTGCATCTAAGGCAGCACTGTTTGTACAGGAGTCAGATATAAGTCAGTCCATTCAGACATTAAAATATGTTATTACATTATCTTTTGATCATTTCAAGAGGCGATTGTCTTTCTTGAAAACAGTATTTTCATTTCCTCATGCTGTAACACCCTACCGTTTTCCTTTGGAGAGCTCTTACCGTCTTAGAACCTCGTTGTCTTTGAGGATACTGAATCCATTGTTTGTTCTAAATAAAGTTTGCTCAGTGCCTGAAAAATTCAGAGATAAACAAATCAGCTCTATGGTCCACCTGGCTAATGTATCATTGTGAAAGCAGACTCCTGCTCTCCTGTGACAGAGTGTTAAAAGAAAAGGTCACTGCATCAACAGCTTTGGAGAAAGAACATCGTTAAAAGAGGGGAAAAACTCCAAGAATGATACTGAAGTAGAAACAGCTTTGAAGCTGAAGACTGCTCTAATTCATGCCTGGTGCTATAAAGCACAATTGAGTTCAAGTTAAAGGCTTTTTAGGAAGACTGAAACATGAAACTGGCTTTGCAAATCAATATGCTTTAACAGAGAATTACAAATATTTCAAACAAATGAAACACTTCATAAGAGACACAAATCCATAAGAAGTCTTAACAGCTCAGCTACAACATTGGTCTAGTTCTAAAAGATGTATGTAAATACTTACAATCTTTAATGGCTCCTGTCAAAAGTCTGATCCCTCCTATATAGTAGAGGATATTCTGGTCAGGCCTATCAAGTTTCTGCAGCAATTCTTTTATGGACAGAGCAGCCAGCTTTCCAGACTCGACTTCCTTCATTGCTCTCTCTTCATCTTTCATTCTTTTTTCCTCCAAGTTTACCTCATTCATGCAATCTTGGAAATTGAAAGAAAACAAAGCATATTAGTTAAATGTTTTGATCTGGTCAAGTTGCAAGATAAAAAAAAAAAAATGAAGTAGACTGCGTGACAGAGAGCGCACCACCTGATAGATACAGATCAGGCAGTGAAACAGAGCTTGAAGAAGAAACGATCAGAAACAAAAGCTACATGAAGAGACTCCATCAAAAGTTCTGAAGAGCCGAACAATGGTTTCCATTAAGTTCCATCTTGATCAGAAAACAGGGACAACAGTGTAAAAATTTCTATTTCTTACCTTTAAATAGGCTTTCCTTTTGGGGATCAATTTGTAAGATCTTCTCATAACACTGCCTGGACTTAAGAGAAAAGAATTGGGCTCTCAATTTAAAACAAAAATGGGAAGATTATAAAAAGTATATCCTAGTCAAAAGTCACCCGATTGAAGCTCAAAAGTTCTTGGGACACAGTCCTTAAGTATGAAAAATAAAATTCATGGAGACACACAAGTCAAAATTTCCATAATTAAAACTGTAAGTTGAATGTTATTCTCAGTTCCTACATCTAACTGCTGTTTCAAATTTAAAGGAAAATTTCAAGTACAGAACTAGGAACATACTTGCAGGAACAAAATAAGCAAAGTTCCAGGGAGAAAACAGAAAACGAGGCATAGCATTAAAACTGCAGGAACTGTAACTATCACTAGGGAACAGACTTGCGCATCTTGTATCTTTATCTTGTATTTGTGCATTTTGTCTGTCTTGAGCATATGCTCAGAATTAAGCCGATCACCCAGCTTGCAACAGGGAAGAATCTTCCTCACAGATGAAACTCAAGGTGGACTTCACGTAGACTTTTATCGTCCATGCTTTATAGTTATTTTACTAAGATGTGGAAAGATGATTTGATTTTAGAATTATCAGTCTTTGCAAAGCACAAAAAGTTTCTCTTGGGTCTAAAGGCTCAACATTCTTTCATTTGTCCAATTGTTAAGAACACAAATTTCAATTTCTCCCTCTCACCCACAACATCCCGCCAAAAGCACAACAAAACATGGTCCCATAGCCACAAGATTTAGTCTGCTTACCTCATTGAAGTGCTTAAGTGCCAGGTGAGCTTTCCCCATTAGAAAATAGGCTTTAATACATTTTTCATTGCACTATGTTAAAAAAGGAATTATTAATTATGTGTTTAGAAATTTTAACCTTTAAATATTTTTTCCATCTTCTGATTAATAGTTATAGCTGCCCAAAGTAACTGTAAGCACAGAAGAGAGTATTCATACTGTCTACTAGAGGCACCTAAAGTTTATATGATGAGTTTTTACCTCCAGGTACCAACTTTCCTTCCCAATGCAAGGAACATAGGCTTTGGTGTGGTTAAAGGTGAAAAGCAGCTGGTGCTAATATCCTGCCCAGAAAACCGCACTTTGGGCAATACAGACTGTTACACAGTTAGGCAGTGTTAAGACTTGTATCAACTAGTCTATAACCACAGAACTTCTATAAAAACAGAATTTCCGTACGCCTTTTGATCAGTTCTGCCAGGAATTAAATAAGCACTGATTTTCACTAGGTGTGCACAAAAAAGAAATATTGAGGAAACATCTAGCTCAACACTAACACATGAGGTGATCTTTTCCAGTTCAGTTATGTATCAAAAATATTGATTTCTTTAAATGATGCTGCCGATATTATTAATAATCTGTTAATTGTGGGCATCACTGATGTAACACAAATGAATCTGGATTCAGCTCTTTAGCATTTTATATAATCTTTGCCTTTCGCACCAGATCTGATCTTTGTAAGCTTAACGAGTCCCCTTTCCAGTTGTAGAAGGATGGGCACGATACTGTATGCCAATGTGTGCAGTTAATATTTTATTATCACTTGTAACAAACTTTTTAATTGAAAGCTCTTAAGAGCTAGAAAAGATTCTGCACACAGGCAGCACTGAAGTATTAACTGCCTTATAACATTCAAGTCAACTTGGGATGCAGAAAGCTGTGCAACACGACCACATTCTTTCATTTCCATTATTAAGTTGTCTCCATATCATCAGTTACACAGAAAATCACCTTCCAGGAGCACTTGAGCTGATCATAAAAGACAGAATCCTGAAGTTACCTTTAATGCCCATTCACAGTCATTGATGGCTTTTTCATACTCCTGCATCTTCAGGTAGGCCTGAAATAAAACCAAGAGAGTCCAGGCAGGAGAATTAGAATACTTCAAAGAACTTAGTGGCCACTAACTATTATAAAAACATTAGTTACTAAAACAAAAAAAAAAGAAAAGATTAGACCGTTGATTTGCTTAGACATTGATTTTGCAGTACAATTACCAGCTGTTTCCTAATTTGTCTTCCATCTCCTTGGAGTTTGTAATTTAGAATAAATTTAATAAAACAAAATCAATGCACACATATGGATTATACAAGGCAAGTAGAGAATGCAAAGCAAGTGTTATTCTGCAGTTATAAAAGTGATTCCTAAAAAAAGAACTTAAAATCAGAGCATTTAAATAAAACTATGGACTAGAATGATTTTTTTCCACTTATTCTGGAGGAGCAGGGGTTCACCTGTGCCACATCCAAGAAAGAGGGGACATGAACACTCTCTCAGGAGGGACTAGCCACAGCAGAACTAAAGCCTCCGAGGGATTCAGACACATCGATCACGAGGGAAGAATTTACACCACTAATGATCTTCTTTGTGCAACTCTTTCATAAAGTTTATAAGAAGATTAAAACCTTCAGCCTGCACCATCTCGCTGTTAACTTCTAGCCACAGTAAAAATTTACTGTTGATAATATGTCAGCAAAAGAAAACTCATTAATTCCTGGTAGCAGAGGATGGCCAAGAAAAACTGCTTGCTCCCTTTTTTAAGCTTCTCTGTAATGCAGCAAATGTTCCCTTTTATGAAATTCACCGAGATAACAGAAGAATCCTTTTTGGGTTGTATCCTGGCAAAGTAACACTAAAAGCAATATAGTGGTAGCTCATTTCCACATGCTGACCTGTGCTCTGTTTGTGTAAAGTTCCTGCTTATCTTTCAGTATTTCCAGACCCTCAGTGTATCTCTGAATGGCTATGACATAGTCTCCTTTCCTGAAGGCATCGTTTCCCTTCTCTTTCAGAGCTGCAAAAGAACATACGTGCATTCAAAATAACATTTGGGTTTTATTTTCCCAAACGGTGACTGCAGAAACAGAGACCATATTCTCCTGTTGGAATGATCATCAAAATTCCAATCCAGCTCCACTGCAGCTGTCTTCAATAACCACAATTTGCATGGGGCTTCTGAGCTATTCAGTGCACATGATCTCCATCCCTTTTTCTGAGAGAAAACTGAGATTTTCTCTTTGCCCAGCCCAGCTCTCAAATACTCAAACTTGCTCCCTCCATCCCAAACCCTTATCATAAGGAAGACAGCATGGAAAAGAACAGAATGCAAACTCTTAAGTATATAACCCTGTTATACCCAGCTAATCAATGCTGTGTCTCAGATAACAAAAGCACTGTCTCAGTGTGCATAAAAATGGCAATAAGTAGCTCAATAACCTCTTAAATCAGCTCGTTCCTGCTAAGTAGTCTGTGAAGGCATTAGGTAGAAAAGCCTTTAGCAATTACCATTTGCTAAGTGTTCGTTTCTCTTCCTTCGTTTAGCTCGTTCTTTTGCATCCTTTTCCAAAATTGCCAGAAAGCCATCTTTGAGCCAGGACAGTTGGTGGTATTTTAGTTTAAAAAAAAAAGAGGGGGAGAAAAAAGAAAAAAAGCAAGCTTCATTAAAATCAATCTACAGGTGAGAAAAAAGTGATTTGTAAGGTATTTCTGAGTTCTTTCTCTACAAAGGAAATATTAAGGGGATATTTCAACAATTAAACTGGAACACGAATGACAAGCTATTACACATAAAGACCATGTTACCTCTCAGGATTTGCATACTTGGCTTGAAGTATCTCATCTCTAGAGATAAACTCGTTTCCTTTTAAATTCAGAAAACGTAACTTTTTAGATGAGAGGCCAGAATATGATAACAAACTATACCAACAAGCTTCCTACCTATGAACAAATACAGCCATACTGGTAAGATCCTTGAGTGTGTTCCTAGGTCTGACTGCGTTTTGATTAAAGTCACTAGAAAAAGTTAGCTTTGACTTTGGCAGGAGTACAATTAGGTCTTGCAGGAAGTAACCGCAAGCCTTACTCCGTATCTGCTAAAACAGGTTGAAGAGATGCTAAATACTAGAGGGAGCACTGTCCTACCTGCGTTTACTGCTTCTGCATTTGCCACGTCCTAAAAAAAATAGAAACACAGCACATGCATGTACACAGAGACATTTTAGTAAACCCCATAGCAGCAAAGGAACACTTGGTTAAATTGTTCAAAGCCACAGAGCCTCTGAAATATCCAGATTGATGCATATTAGGAATATCAAAATAACACTTAAACAAAGAATGGTACGAACTTAATTATTTTTTACATTACCAGAAACCTTCCGTTTGTATCTTTAATGACAAGTCACCGAAATCCACACCCTACTGCAGGAATCAAAGCCTAATGAAATTAACAAAGAGACTCCTGTGTCTCAACTACTTTTGCTCAAGCTCCTGAAGCACAAGTAAAAGCTACAAGTTACAGCAACTCAGTGCTTACGTACAACTTGGATAAATCCAATTCTGTGTTATTAGTAGTCTTAAGACAAAGGCAATAACCCAATAAGATAACTAGTGAAAAACATAAAGTCAAATTCAGACCATACTTCGTAAGTTTTGTGCAAGATTTTTTCTCCTGGGCAAGGAATGTGAATTAATGTTATTTAAAAGACCTAAATGGCATACAGCTTTAACTTCAAAGGGAAAAAGACTCTTACAGAAGCTTGTGTATTGATGACTGTTCTGTCCACCACAGTCTTGCTTTCTTCCTCCTTGCTATTTTCTTGATCATGGAGTCTTTTCTCTGCCTCAGCAGTGGCTTTTTCCTTGACACCAGGGTCCGTAGAGTTCAAGCCCTGCACTAACTCGGCTGAAAAGAGGAAAAAAAAAAGAGATATACACACTTGACTCAGTGGACCTAGAAGGACCAGGAGTTCAGTTGTGCCTCTGATGATATATGCTTTTGAAGGCACTGGTGACCAGGAAAGTCTTTATAAATGGAAACATTTACAAATACAACTTCAGCTGACTTCGGAGAACTACCTACAGCTTCTGCTATAGGTTTAGAAAGCAGCTCGTGGCACCTGCAAAGCCTGACCACACCTGAGCTCACACTTTAGTATGGAGACGCCATGCTAAACAAACTCGGCGCGGGGGGAGCGGCAGTTTTCCTCTTTTCCATTCCTTTTCTGCCTTCCCTTTACCCGCCCCTTTTCCATTCCGTCCCTAGCGCTCTACCTGAAGAAAAGGGCCGCCGCCGCCTCCCCGCGCCGCCCCACGCCCGGCCGGGGGCGGTCAGCTCCGCCCAGGCCCCGTGGCACACTTACCGATATCGTCCACACGGCGGAGGAACCGCTGGAAAGCCTCCTCCTGCTCCCGGTCGGCCAGCATGGCCGGGAGCCACCGGCCGCGGGGACCCGCCGAACCGGAAGACGCGCAGCGGCCACGCCGTTGCCGTGGGGACGACGCCGGGCTGCCACGCTCGTGACGCAGAGTCAGAGGGCGGGGCGCCCGGGGGCGTGGTTATGCAAACGAAGGGGCGGTGCGTCGCCGTCCGCCATTTCGCGGCCCGGGTACGGATAACAGAGCTACAGAAAGGGCGTTCCTGCCTCCTCTCTTGGCTGATTTCTTTTGAATGCTCTTTTAGAGCTATGCTACAATGCGGAAAAAGTACACTTTTATGTTTGCAATGTACGTCAGAGCATTAAGCAGGCGGTTTCTTTTCTTCCTCCCCGTATACTCCTAGGTAAAATCCCTTTGCTGGCAACCACGGCTTATGTTTCTGCTGCAGCATAATGGCCGCCAGGCCCTGACAGGAGCTGCAGAAGGCCCCAGAAGGTCCCTTGACCAAAGGCCTGCCAGGTGGCCCATAGAGAAATATCTATAGCACAGCACGGCCACTAGCTTCATCCTGCCTTTCCTTGCTTAATTTCTGGCTTGATAACTCGGAGAAATGCTTCACCGGTCACTGAGGTGAACGTGCTCCTTTTCCCTCTGCTAAAGAGGTCAGCCTTTGCCTGGCAGCCTGAATGTATGCAAACCAGAAGCGAGATCTGCCGCTGCCTCCTGCTTGTTGGTTTATCAACACACACATCTGGGGTTGATTTGGCTGAGCGAGGAGGCCAGCTGCCCCGCTGGCAGCTAACAGCAGGGAGCACATCAGCAGAGACGCGGGCATGTCATTTCTCCAACGAGCGTTTAAGATCCTTTTGGTCTGGCTTGTTTAAAGCTTGAAGTCATTTTCTGTTCATACACAGGGGAAAGG
Source organism: Chroicocephalus ridibundus (assembly GCF_963924245.1). Classification (NCBI taxonomy): domain Eukaryota; kingdom Metazoa; phylum Chordata; class Aves; order Charadriiformes; family Laridae; genus Chroicocephalus; species Chroicocephalus ridibundus. The sequence goes on from NC_086301.1 coordinate 1,727,045, forward strand.
AATGGGATAGCATGGGCAAAAAGTCAGTGCAAGGGACTCCTTTCGTTAATATAAAGATTAGCTGAACTGAATTGTAGCGAACGTACCAACGGGGAGAGGGAACCTGAAAAAAGAAACGCAAACACTCATCCACAGCCAACGCCCTCTAGCCCGCATTGCCCTGATTTTTAAACCAGAATTGGATTATTTTTCTTTTAAGATATCCGTTAAAGACTGGGCTTTTCTCAGTCTTTGACTGGGAAGGGGAGAGACTGGAGTCAGCTGAGGGTTAAACCCTCATTCAAAAGGGGCACTTCTTCCCTCCAAGTTAATGGGATCAGAAGGTCTCAGCAGCGTCTGAGAAGCGGACACTTGACAGCGAGGACTTCCGTATCCTCTGTACTATCAGACAAGGTGGTGTGTCCCTGGGAAGTAGGTTGCAGGGTCTGGGGGGGTCTGGTGCCCAGGGAGGCTTCGTGCCACTCCTGGGAGCCAGCGCAGCCCTTCCCGGGGTGGGACATGCAGCCTGTCACCAGTGAGACAGCCAGAGGGTGGCACCATCCTCCAGCACAAAAAGCCGCTGGCCAACTGAGAGCAAACCCTTTTCCTCTTTGTTGCTTGTGTCCCCAAATCAGCCTCCATGCTCCTGCCAGCCAGGCTTGTGCACTGCGTGTGCCGCCAAACCCAAGCTACCCACCCAGCCGTGCTGTGGATGCACGGTCTGTCCGGGTGGATGATGCCACAGAAAGGGAAACACGGGCTGGCTGATCTCCAGCAGCACATACGATGGCCCAGAGACACATCTTTCAACCTTTTCAGGCTCTGAGGGCCAGCCGCCCTTGCAAGAGAATCCTAGCCCTCCTTTACAGCATGTGGCCCTGCTGGGATGTGTCAGGCTCGTGGTTCAGAGCAGTCTTGTCCTCCAGCTTCCCCTCACACTAGCACTTCACACAAAGCATGTCCCCATCAGAACAAGGACGTGCACATACATGGCTCCAACAGCCAGATGGATCTTTGTCACCACTCCTGGGAGACGCTCTAGGGCCATGTTTTTTTCAGAGCTGGAAGATTAGAGGTGGCAGTTAGTGGAAGCTGTCAGCCACCAAAGGGAGTCAGAGCATCACTGAATCCCAGCTGCACTGCCAGGATATTTTAATTCCAGACACGTTATAACCCAGCCATCTTAGGAGAGAAAGGCGAGAAACAGAGAGGGAGAGAGAGAGAGGGGATCTGGCAAATTTCAACGTGGCAGTGTTGCCTAAGGCGAGGGATACCAAGAAGGGCAGGCCACTACTGTGTCTGCTGGGCGCGAAATTAGAAATTTCACTGTGAAGGTACAAACCACAGCTACGTTCATCTGCCTGCTCTTCAGTGTCCTGCCACACTGCCCAGGAAGGGAAATGCTCTCCTGCGCTGCGTGTGCCAGCGAGGTGCTGAGCTGCCTGACTCCACAGGCAGCGTGTATCTCCTGTCCCTTCCATACCCTTTGCTGCAGGAACTGCCAGACAATCCCTTTCCCCATCCCTCATGCACCAAACCAAAATAGCTCCCTTCTCTCTGTTCACTGCAAGACAGCTCTGCTCTTGCTCGCATAAGCCTCCATCCCAAAGGTGGCGTTTTTCTTCTCTAATGAAGCTGTTTCAAATCCAGCGTCCATGGTGCCCAATTATAAATACTCATGAGGCAATAGTTATGTCACTGGGATGCTTAGCAGACTAGCTTTTATTTGTTATCCTAGAAAATCTGGGGAATAAAGCCATAGTAGAAAGAGTTCGGCTTGTTGGGTTTTTTTACCTGCATCTTTAGTTCTACTCCTCCTGTTCAGCTTTCCCTTCTCTCTCCATCCCAGAAGCTGCATTTCATTCTGCCATCAGATCCATTGTTTATTTCTCCCGTCCATCAGGCTCTGCAGGAGGGCTACAGAAGAAAGAACATAATTTGCTAGCGCTGCATGGAAGCCGCTGCTCCCTCCCAGTGCTGTTCACATGTTCCTATAAAGTAGCTTGCAGAGCAGCCAGCAGACGTGGTGCTATACTGCTGTAGGGTCTCTGATGTGCCGGTACCCCAGCAGTGAGGCGACTATAAAGTGCACCAGCGAGCCAGAGAAACATGAAGAAAAGCCTGCAGGACCTGAGTCTCTGTGGGCAGGATGAAGATAATGTAGCTGTGGAAAATGAGAGTTGGAATTCATTTAGTAACCAGGCAGAGATTTCATTACAGCAAATGAAATGAAAAAGTTCTCAACTCAGCTCTGCTGCCGGATCTGCTAATCCCTTACAGAAAGCACGGCTATGGTGCATGCTCCCTGCCTGGAGCTCTGGGAAGCTGTGCTAGGTGCAGCATTTTCCTGCCAGTTTGCAGCAAACAGCAGAGAGCTTAATTGGTTAATGTGCAGAGGGGAGAGCCACCTTTACTGCAATGGTATCCAGGTCTCTAAATATTTCCATACAGTTCAGTACACTTAAAATGTTGCCCCAAAAGCATGGGCATGAGTATTCGTATATTTATGTCTGATGACAAGCCAGCTAACTAAAATGGCTAGAAGAGACGAGAGAAAGAAGCAACCGTTTGCAGCAGACCTCCAGCCACCTCCTTTAAGCCCCGTCCATCCCTGCTTAGACTTACCCTTCAGCCCAGCCTGTGGGACAGGGAGACATACTCAGCCAAGCTGACATTGACAGCTGGGTGCCACGGCCTCAACAGGGGGAGAGACAAGTTAAAATTACCAAGAAAGGTAGGTCTGAAGACTCACGAATAGCTGAAGAAATACAAAGATCTAGTAAAGAATTTTTCAGTTCTGTTTGTTTGTCATTGAGCGCAACCCTGACTCCAGGGAAAGAACTCGTCACTCTTCACACATGGGCACGTGCTCCGCAGCCACAGTAAATTAGGCCAAGTGCTCCAGCCCCTCTATCAGTCTCAGAGCGAAGAGGAAAGACTACCTGAGCTCCTCATGGTTTGAGATGCTACAGCAGGAAACAGGCCAAACACCAGGGAACAGAGTGCATCCAGCAGGCATTACGCAGAGGTGTGATTCAGCGAAGCAGCTGCTAAAGCCAGGAACGCAGAAAAAGGCAGCCTCAGAGACTTCCCTTGAAACAGAATCAGTGACTTTTATCAATTAGTTCTCTGACTTGAAAGCAGTTGAAATTTGTTTGTTCAAATGGTAAGATAGCGAGAAGAAAAGTTTTTTTCACCTAAATGGAAGCTTTCATGTGAAAATAAAGTCTACTTTGTCAGAACTTGTGGAGGTGTTCTCAAGAAAAAGTAAACAGACACCCCCCTGCAGTCCCAGACTAGAAAAATTGAATAAAGTTTGGAATTTCAGCAGTTTTTAGCTTAAATTTTAGGAAAAAGAGAAAGAAAATTTTAACACAAAAAAGAAACAATTTCCAGAGCATCTCTTGACTTTCAACTTTCCTGCAGAAGCAAACTGTACAATACAACTGCACATGTGCATATTAATCAAGGACTGACGTTATACTGCATCCGCCCACTCTCCATTGTTCCTGGCAAGTTCGCATAAAAAATGTGGTATTGCAAACGCAGTATAACAAAGCAGAAATCAGTATCTGAATACAGAACCATTTTGCCCTCTGTATGCCACCGACTGGAATAAGGAGGATCTCTTTTCAAGCGCAAAGCAGGCTGGGAAAACTCCACAAACTGTGTAAAAGAAAGAGTCGGGAGAGGGAAGTCAGGAATTCTGGTGAAAGAAAAATGACAGCTATAAAGGAGCTGACAGCATGACTCTGGAACATGAATTCAAAAGGAATTCTGCCGTGACAGACACCTAATGAAAGAACCCAGCAAGAAGATGGATTGTTTCCCCTGCATTTTCCCTGCCCCTTTTCTTGGGACAGCCTTTTCTAAAGCAGCAGTACCAAAGACATAGGAGGCCAATCACAGCAGCTTTACTGAAATAATGTCTTACTGTAAACCACAGTGTAAACAGCAGTCAAGAATAAAGGGCAAAGCGCTGGACAGGAAGCAGAAAGGAGGGTATTCTCTTGGGATAACAAGTACTATAGTTCAATACATTTACTTTCTTCTTTTTCTGTGAACAATTCTGGCACCCAAGTATTGATACGTGTCAGAGCTCCCGTTTCTCCTTCTGTGTCCTGGGAGATCAATGCCTAGGACAGAATTAAATTTAATTAGATTCATCCCGCATTGATCAAGTTCAGGCACCCAATTCAGGATGGGTTAAGGACACCTTTTAAAGTCAAAACATGCGCCACCTCCCCCCTCCCTTTTGTAGCCATCGAACAGAGGAGCACCTTTTCATAGGAAATCCCGCTGTCCCTGATTCACAGTGGACATGAAACTGCATTTGTGTTAGTTATCTCAAGGAAACGATCTACAGTGGGACAGAGAAACAAACTTCAAAAATACTCCTCTCTGTGACACTCAGTACTTCGGAAGAGCCCTGTCCTGGTTTGAGGTAAAACGGAACCAATTTCCTGTTTTGTAATTTTACTTTTTAGCTGGGCCTCTTCTAACTGACTAAACCCTGAAATTAACAGCATATTGTTCAGAAACTGTTCACTCTCAGAGTGATAAGACCTGATTATACCAAGGAATGGTGCGCACAGAGGCTCTTGCTTATACTTACTGCTGTAACAACTAAGGTCGGCTAACTTCACTGTTTGCCCCATTAGAGGGTCAGAAGCGGAGAAGCGCAGAGGGGTCACACCTGCAGGGAGGAGCAGACGGGACAGGTGACCCAAAACTGACAACAGGGTATTCCATCCCATCTGCATCACGCTCAGTGTAAAAGCCAAGAGATTAAATGGGCGAGTCTCTCTTTCTTCAATGGATGATGTCCCGGGAGGACCCTGTCTGTTCGTCTGCCTTTGATTCTGATACGAGCATTCCTGACTCCGTCTGTTGCTGACTCCAGTCTGGGACATTCCGTGTCTGCTGGTGATGTGATCATCATCCTGGGAGCTGGATACAGTTTTGTATATATTGTATACTTTTTTTCATTTTCGTTATTCTATTATTATTTACTATTTCCTTATTTATTATTATTTTCATTAAAGTAATTTAGTTCTTTTTCTAAACTCATAAATCTCCTTATCTCTCCCACTCGTCTCTTTGGAGAGAGTGGGGGGAGGGCCATCTGTTGTTCCGATTGGCCAACCCGGCAAAAACCACGACAGGCCCGTCAGTGGAATCATGTGCTGGCAGGTGTTGTTTCTGCACATCTGAAGCTTGGAAAGGCGCTACAGCAGCCCACTGCCACCGTTCCAAGGGGTACCAGCTTGAACCACGTAGCACGACTGCTTCACTACCACCACTGTGCAGACAGTTGCATTTCGTGCTTGTTCACAGCCCGGAGCCTCGGACAGGTGCTGAACTCACGCTGTGGGCACACCACAGCGGGACTGCTCACTCCGCGTTAAGCTCGCATGCAAATGCAGCCCCGGGAATCCATGTCTGTGCACAGGACCGAGTGGAGCACCTAAAGAAGGGCAGACTGTACGCAGGAGGGTTTTTTTTTTGTAATTTTTATTTGAACACAGTATTCTGACAGAATGCAAAGTCAAAATCCTCAGTTAGTATCAGTATTTACACCAGTGAGAATGGGAATAAAGGTGGAATCGATGTTTCACTTGGTAAAAAGATTTTTTGTTTTTTTGTTTTTTTAATAAGATAGAAGGCCCCCAAAAGTAGGGAATGCTGGGTAAGGATGTCAATGGAGGGTCTGAGAACAACTATCAAAACAGCCTAGTGTGAAAATCTGGGGTTTGAAGGCTCCATAGAAAAGTGTGAAAATAAAACTCCACTCTAAAAGCTGAACAACTGGATGCACTATTATCATCTTTACGTATGGTGCAGCACGAAATGTAATCACTCCACAACTAGAAGCTGATCAGTCTGCATTGCCATATACATATATATGTATGGCATGGATACATATATAAACATATATAGCGTAAACGGCATCAGGTTGGTCCCTCTTCAAAGGTTTAAATAAAAGCAATGAAGCCTAAGCTATCTTGGAAAAGGGGTACTTCCAAATTAAAAGAAATTTTTCTCCGTTGAGAGCGAGTATAAAACAACTCTCCAGAATTAATCTACAAGTATTGGGAGGTATCACAAGGGCATCCAAAAGGAGTTGAATGGATGCTCCTAGTGTTCAGGTAGTCACAGGGTTCACTTCTGCCTTGGAATGGTGCTCACCCCATCGATCTTGACACAAACCCACTGCAGTCAGCAGGGTATTTTCTAATGATGCCGCTGCGTGTTGTATCGGGCTTTGAGCTGGTTACCTTTTCGGACAGAAATGCCAATCCAGGTGAGAGTTACTCTGATTTTCACCCAACAGGTGCTGGCCAGTGTCACTGGACGAGTTTCTGGTTATTAGCATTGTACAGCATTTGTTTCCTGTCAGCTGCTCATCTCTCAGTGAGTTAGAACTCAGGAGGTATAACATAGACATGACAAAAGCAGTCAAAAACTTTGCAGAAATGAGGAACAAATTGTGGTGCTCATCCACAGGAATGGAGGTACAGACTGCCTGCCTGCTAGTCCTCTGCTGCCACAAGGACTCTTCCCAACCACAGAGAGACCATGGTAGCTTTTTTTGCTGCGTTTATAGGGACTGATTCCTTAGAAAAAAAATCCTAAGGACTGTGCGCCCAACTTCCCCATAGTTATACCGACACTGCTGTGATGGGTCATGCAAGGGCCGAATTTGACCCAAGGGCTTTGAAGTGAGGACACATCCTGCCCTGATATCCTGATCAGGATGGGTATTGCACGAGTGTCTATGCCTACAAATCCAGTCATCCTCCATTTGCATTCCAGGAGCTACGGAAAAAATGCAATAACCCCCACACTTAGCGAATGACAAGACCATTATTCTTCACAGTTTGAAATTATGTGATGCCACTGTAAAAGACTGCATACTTATAAGAATACACCGATGAAAGTGGCTCAATTTACCTGAGCCAATCTGCAGTCTACCCAACCCCCATCATCCTTCTGTTCATCACCTTAGTGCAACGGAATGGATGCCATAGTCAGCTCAGTTTGATTTTTCATTTAAAGGTTTCTGTTCCTTTTAAGAGTTGTTCTCTTTTTTTTTTTTCCTGAATAATTTTTTTTTCAAATCTGAACTATCGCTACACCTTCCACATCCAAACTATGTTGAAGCTTTTATTATTTCAATACTATGACAAAAAACACGTTTCACACTAAAATAGTCACGCACCCACAGTGCACAAGCTTGCAGATCTAAAGTAGAATAAAAAAGAAAATGAAAGAAAAAAAAAGAGAAAAAACCCCAAAACCCCAACAGAAGGAACATCTCTATACAATGGGCTGGTCTTCCCCTATATACCTCTGCCTTCCTTCCACTCAAGCCTCCTTTCTTTTCACCCCAAAATCTCAGTGCTACTCCACGACTCCGAATCATAACCTCCCCTATCCATACTGATAATATATCTACTACAGCAGCCCCCTTTTCCAACTGTTAAAGACACAATGCCAAGACAAGGGAAATCAATGGGAGTCCTGGCATTGATTTCCAAGCACTTGCTCTTGCTTTCATGGTTTTGATTCTGCAGAGCGTACACAGATGACATCACACGTGATGTGACAGAATAGAATGGTTCGGTTGGAAGGGACCTACAACGATCATCTAGTCCAACTGCTGATGGAGCCAGCTTTGCAGGAGGGGTCTTGCACGCTGCCAAGCACCCTTGTGCAAAAAGTCTTTGCTTTGAAATCAGATTTCTAGGGTCAAAGGAAATGGTAGTTACTGACCTATTAAGGAGGAATTGATATAGTCAAACATCTGAGATGAGACCAGACCAGCCCTAACTGTACAATCTCCCTTCTGCTTCTCAAAGCTCCGGGAGGGTTCCATGAAGGAAAGGGGAGAATGTCCTAAAAAGCAGAGATGATATTTCTCTTATGCAGTCAGGCCCAGGTCCAGCAAGGGACTTAAACGAAATTAAAGTATAGAAGGACTCTTGCCAGCAACTCTCTCAGTCCAAATTAAGTGTGTGTTTATGTGGACTGCTGGATAAAGACCTTGATTGGTGACAAGTGGTGTGAATACCCCCCACCCACCCAAAACAACCCAACCCAAACCCCAGCATTACTTTTCTTCTTACTCCAGTAAGAAATTATAATAATAATAATAACAATAATAATAATAACAATAATTAAGAAAAGATAAAGGGGAAACAACTATTGTAAACATCCATGTTTTAAAATGTCTCCCTTTGCAAAGCAAGCATGCTGCTAACCTAGTATCTATAGACTGTATTTACTTAAAAAAAAAAAAAAAGAGGCAGCTATTTTACACATAAATTTAAACACAACAAAAGTTAAAAAAAAAATATTTGTCAATTGTAAACACTGGAAAGAATAAAAATTGGCAAAAATTAACATAAAATTTAAAGAAATGTAGAGTCTGAATACTGCAAATTGAAATATATCCCCGGAGCTGCAATTTTGGCATTCTTCCTAAAAGATAATAATTAAACCCAAATAAATGTTTTAACGTGGAGAACAGAATTCAGTCACAAAGAGCTCAAGACACTTTGCATACTGAACAAATACAAGGTGAACAGAAATTATAACTTATTTATGAGGCTTTACATATTTCAAACTTGACTGAAAAGTATAAAAATAAATTGTGGACTTTGTTCATTAAGTACCAGCCATACCAAGTAGTACAGTGGTTATATCTGCTATACTAACAAAGGAAAGAACAGGGTCTTCTTTTTTTGTCTTTTTTTTTTTTTTTTTTTTTTTTTTTTTTGCTAGGACTAGTTGATTTTGAACTTCCGAACCATTGCAAATGGTATTTGCAATTTTGCTTATTTGAATATACCCAGGGTCAGCTAAGCCCTGATTTCTTTATGGGTTTAACCCTGTTTTTAAAATGTATTACTTTTTAAAAGCAAGTGCACAACAAATAGAACCTTTCTAGAAATCTTTAAAAAAAAAGAAAAAAGAAAAGAAACAGAGAGATTCCCCCCTCCCCCCATTTATGCAGTTTCTGTTTTGTTTGTTTTTTAAAAAAAGGCAACAGACACTAGAGGAATGAGATGTGTTTTGTGTTTTAAATGCTTGGGTGAAGTTGTTCTGTCATTTGTTTTCATCTGTCGCTGATCATGCTTTGCTCTCGTTTTCATTTGTTTGTGTGGCTTCATTAGGGACCGTCTTGACTTCTGCCGGAGGTGTCTTAGTTTCCGTTGCTTGCACTTCAGGTTTGTCCTCTACTGGGATTTTCCTGAAGAAGAATCACCAAAATGGCACAGTTTAGAGACAAAGAAATACAGATTGTCTGCTGCTGAATTAGTGATAAGGAAAGAATATGTTTCAGGAACAAGCAAATATATCGCCTCGCTAGAGCAAAAGGAGCATTTCCCAATACAGAAATAAGTAAAACTGACCTTGCCCCCTGCCCCAGCTTCATTTAGCTCTAGTGAAATCTTTTTTCGTTTCCTCCTGCCCGGAGTTAACATACTAGTAGGATGAGGTCTCAGGCTGCGGCAGAGGCACAAGGTGTGTTGTGGTGTGAAAAAAGGAGCAAAAGGGAAAACTCGCAGTTGCAAAGGAATTTGATTTTACCACTACTCATTTATATCACCCAAATGTCCTATTATAACAGACTGCCATTTTAGCAGAAAATCTTCTTCCCTACATGAAGTCAGTCCCAGAATTTCCTAGTGCATGTTGCAGAAAGGGAACCACGGAAGTGAATTTTGTCAAACACATTTTCACAAAGTGTAAGCGAGATCAGCATCTTCACAGGCTAAAGCTCAGGTCCATCAGCCTGTCTTTTGGCACTTTACTAAAGAATGAGAGAAGCCTCTTTGCCCAGCTCTCTCTTCGCAGTGATGAAAAGTGCCACACAAGGCATATCTCGTGGCCTCCCTGAAGTGCCCGTTCCAGCCCATTAGCTGCAAAGTTAGTCTGAGATGACTGCAATCTTCCTTCACCCTGACGAGCAGATGAGATGAATATAAGCCTATGGTTGCAATACTGATTTGCCCCAAGGGAAGGAGATGAGCAGCACAGGTAGAAGAAGGTGGCCTGATCAGCAGAAAGAACACAGCTCTGCATTCCACCATACGAAGAACTCATTCACATGACACAGACCAAATTGCATTAATTGAGTTGAAACGTTTCCTTACTATGGGCAAACCGTTTCCTACCGCCTTTCTGCTCAGTACCGGACCACAATTCTCTCTCCTGTTCTGTTTGGCTCTCTGTAGCACCCAGCATGACAGGGCAGTGGCTTTAGGTGCAATGAACTCATGTGAACATGGATTTCTCTGCTGAGCTGCTCCCATCAAGGCTGCCTGGTTCCCTCCAACCCTAGGACATCTGTTGTGACACCCAGGCTTTCCAGGAGGGGCCAGACGCTCGATAGCTGCGTGGGGCACAGGGCAGTGCTGTGGACCAATCACACGGCAGGAATGTCTCCTGACTTAATGGAGGACAGGAGCACAGCAGGGAGGTAGGGAGGCCAGAGCTGTAAGATGTAAAGGCTCCTGAATAATATAGTGAAACAGCACGGGTTTTCACTCAGATCTGGAAAAGAGCCTCGTTCTTGGTTCTACAGTGTCAGACTGACTGCTCTTCTGTGAGTGCTACTAAACATTGCAATCACAGTATCAAAGCCAATGATCAAGGCCAATGCTTTATTTCAGATTAAATACAAAGCTTCCAGAATGAGGTAATTTTCCTGGAGATGTGGGGATGGAAAAAATTCTAACCAAAGCCGTGACTTAGGGTACATCTCCAGTGTGGTTGCTATAGCAGAGCGTACATTTATCTGAGTGAGCTGTAAACCTAGCTCTACAACAGCTAATTAGGTTCTTGGCAGCAATCTAGCTGACAGTGCAGAGCTCGGTGTCCTCAATACACTTTCCTTTGCAAAAGCAAAATGCAGTGTGAACTCAGCCTTTTGGTTTTGGGAGCTGCTCCCACAACAAATCTGAGCTGCCTTTTCAGGACTCTTTCTCGTGATAAAGCATGGACCCTCTCAAGCAGGAAGGACTCCCATTTCATCCTACCCCTATCAACACATGGTATCCAAATAGGAAGCCAGAAGGAACAGGGACCTTAGGTACTTGTCCCCTCAAGGGTGGCTTATCCATTTTCAGTCAGCATTTTCTAGGCTTGTGTGCTCACGGCTCTGTCAGCAACGGCCATCCAAACCGACACAGTAAGAGTGTTCTTGTCCAACATCTGCACAACAGTTGGGGACCGTCCCCCCAGTTACCCAGGTGAGGACTTCATGCCATTTTCAGTCCCCAGTTACAGTGTCTCTTGCCAAACACGAGGTGCCAACTTGTCTCAGCTGAGGAAAGTAGATCCTGTCCAGATGGCCTAAGGTTCCAAAGGACCCCTAGAGTTGTCCTGCCTAGGAACGTGAAGGTGCTCTCTGAATAGATCAGCTGGGTAAAGAGGAGACGTCGTACAGTGGATGCAGACTCGTCTCTAATACACCAGGACAACACACTGCCAAGTTATTCTGACCCAGCTGTGCTGCTGTGACTGCTCCCCACCTCTCAGACAGGATCACACTGCCTTATCCTTTTGCCAGTTTAGGAACAAATCCAGAGGTACCATGCTTTTTACAGTTTCACATGGCACTAGTTTCTGCCCTGCCTTATCCAGAAATAAGTTCTGAAGGCCTCCACTGGTCTGTTAGGAAATTGAATTTGAGTGTCTCTGCGCACTGAACTGCAGGAACCCAGCCCCTCTGAGGACAGCACCTCCTTTGCATCAAACAGAACTGTTTCCCATCTCTTTCATAAAAGAATAACCTCCAATAGACAAAGCCGCATAAAAGTCTAAAGAGTAACAAGTTTATGATAAATTCCTGGGTTTGTCTTTTCTCTGCTTCCCTGGCACAGCCTATTCCTGCTTTTCTCCTGGACCTTTAAAGCCAAGCCCTGTTTAGCTGGTTCACAGGTGAGTTAGTTTGCTAAGAAAACAATGAGATTAGTTAAGAGAACACCCAACAAGAACACAGCACAAGCACCAGTGCACAAGAGACACAGCACACAACCAACAGAAGATTAAAGGCAGCCATACTCGGTCTTTGCAGGTGCAGCAGGTACAGAGCTGTCTGCAGGGGAAGAAGCAAGCTCACGAGCTTGCCCACTAGTCACACTGGCAGGAGTAGTAGTGCCAAGAGCTGCAAAAACATCCTTTGCAAGATCAATGTCTGGTGTCTTGAAGGTCCCTTCGTCCATTTTAAAGTCCTCAGTCTGTGAGGGGTTCGTAGTGCTGCCTGAAGCAGCCTCACTCTTCAGATTGTTTGGGTTCTTGGTTGTCTCTGTTGGGCTCTTCACTGTACTGGGCTGCATGGCTTCCTTTTCAGTGCTCTTGATGCTTGAGGCCTCCTGCTTGGGCTCTGATGGAGCTGGAGGGCTAGTGAGGTTTGCAGGGCTTGGGGCAGCTGGCTTGTTACCAGCTGCCGCTTTGGAGGTCTCAGCCACGGTAGCAACAGCGCTGGGGCTGAGCACTGCACCTTGGTTGGACAGAACACTTGAGGACAAATTATTAGTAGCTGGAGTAGAGCTTGGGGTATCGCTGAGATCAACAAGGGGGGCCACTTTGGGAGTGGAGGAGGGTGGTGGTGAAGAGACTGAGGTGGCTGCCCCTTTGGCTGGAGTAGCCTGGCCAGGCGACATGGAGTTTGAGTCAGGAATGGCCGTGGCTGGCAGGGCAATACTGGAGGTCAGCGTAGTGGTCTCGCTGGTGGGGCTGTTCTGAGCAGTGGCAAAGGTTTCAGTGATAGTGTCAGAGTTAGTGGTGCCCGTAGTTACAGAAGGCAGCATGTCCTCAACAGTAGCTGCGGTATCAGCAGGGTGCCTGTGAAGAGGACAGGAGTAGAAGAGAAATAGAGACAATGAAGACCGTAAATGACAGCAGAGGAAAAGGGAGCAGAGTGGAAGAGTGAGAAGGCAGGTAGGTGAAGAAGCATCAACATGGCATGTGGTTACAACACACACAGAACACAGAGAGGTACTCAGAGGAGCAGAAACCTTTCAGAGGTCAAATGTGCAAAGGGTAACAAGGGCTGGCTGGGATGACTGAAGAATAACTAGGAAGAGAAAAAGAGCAAAGAGGACACGTCCTTCAGGAACGGCTTGCTCACAGAGATTTTGGTCCAAGTCTTAGCCAAATGTAACCCTGTCAACAACTTGCAGAGACTTTTCTACCCTAACTTTCCTCTCAGCCTCTTCCACCTAACCTCACGAGGAAGCTTTCTACAAATTCTCTGAACTTGCAGCCCTGTGCCATCTGTCACCACGCAACAAGGTCCCAGTGTAGGATCCCTGAATCCAGTCCCTCGTCTTGGCCCTGTCCTTTTGCCTACAAGCCTAAGGCCTTCGTCAAACCACACAACACAATTCTTTTTCTCACACACACGTAATATGTGTGTGTATATACATATGTACAAACACATACATACACACAGCTTTGAGGTGATGTTTTCTGCCCTTTTGACCAGATTCCAGCCTGTTGCGTTAGCTAGAATAAGGTTTGCTTTAGGACAACGTCTGACAGTGTAACTATGCTTTAGCAGTCATGATGTAGCACTGGTTGCCTTAACAAGTATATGGATGCGAGGCTGGAAAAATGAATGGTTTATTCCATGAGAAACCAGTATGCCTAAGAACACAATCTAAGGCTTATTTAACAGAGAGAAAACCTTCATAGAAGAGGATAATTGAGTTAAAACTCTGGTAAGACTAGCCAAGAAAATCAGGACAATATAAATCCCAGCTATTCCTCAGTGCTGCGCGTCCACATTTCAGTGCTGCTTGTGGCCATAGCCTACTTTCTCCTCTCACCTCACAGAGCCTTCCAGCAGAGACATTTAACCAGTGGGCCCCACTGCTAACATAGTCAAAGGAGGTGTTCAGTGTGTGGGAGGAAGAGGTTGATCACCTTGCCACTGGGATGTCCCTGCTGAAGGAAAGGAATGCAACTTGTGTCATCAATCCCAAACCTGACCTAAATATTAACAAGCATTTCAGCAGCCTCCTAAAGTGAATTCCTCCCACTACGACTCCAGAAGCTATGAAGAAGTACTCAGAGGACACTAGAACTGCAGCAGTTTAGGAAAGGGCTTAATATAGACAGTGGGCAATACTTCAACCTTGCCAATCCCAGCTAACGTGGATTCACAGACTCAGGCCCCAAACAAGTTCTCCAATGTAAACAAAGCTCGTAGGTAGTTCTCAGCCCTCTCACAGCATAATCAGACTTGCCATGCCTCTCTCACCATCTGAAGCATAGCGACTCTGCTGCTATCAGTAGAGGACTGCTTCCACCATGGCGTGTTCAAGCACTCATCCAGCATTGCTAGGGCAGAGCTCAAGCAGGAGTCTGTGCTAGCTGGGGGCTGCTTTTGCTCTGGATCCTTTGCAGTGAACCTGGACAGGTGCCTGATCTACACGCTGGACAGGCCTGACAGACAGGCCTTTCAAGAAACATTGCTTTACTCCCCTTCCAGTGCTGGAAATAGGAATCACTGAATCTTGGTAAAGAGAGAAGGCATTTCCTCCCTGGCATGTCACAAATGGAATGTGGAGATTTTACCTTTCTTCCTTTCTTATTAAGGGATTAAGGCAACTGAGGACAACATATTGACCCTGTGCTAAGATTGACTAATGCAAACATACTCTGGCTCCGTCAGTGGGGTGGTCTCATTGGGCTCTGTGTGTTTTCCCCCATCGTGGTTGGGGGTCCGCTCCTCTTCAGTCCGCACCTCCACAATAGGCTCCTTGGACTCATCTTTCCTGTAATAAGGGAATTGCATGGACATTGGTTCCCATTCACACTAAGTATCCTCCTACAAAGACATGCTGCAAATATCGATAGTGAATGACAGAAACAGACTGGCCTAAACAGCAGATTACTTCTTTTTGTCACTTCCCATTCCAGTTATTACCTACAGCACAGAAGACCACTGTGATGTCCAGCATTTGGGCCAGCCATTTGACGGCTACTTACAGGAATAGGACAAAACCAGAGACATAGCTGAAGAAATCCCTTCCTGGAAATACAAAGCAGAACCAGCCATTGACCCAGATCTTTTCAGTACTCTCCTATCAGAGATGAGAAACTCAGAACTCCCTAAAACAGTTTTTTTCACCAGAGTTGCTGAGGGGACACACTGATCAACAGAAGGAACAATATAAGTGATGACAGTACTCACGAGAAGGCGGCTTTGCCCTCCTCCATGTCTTTGCCCTTGGCTCCTGGGCCGGATTTGCCACATAAGTTGACAGCAATGCACATCAGCAGGCCACACTTGTTCAGGAAGTAGCAGGTGACATCCACAGCCACCAGGAGCAGCACAAAGATAACAATGAGAATGCCTACAATGGCAGCAGTCCCAAGGCCTGATGTAGGGCTAGTGCTGGCTTTAGAGACCAAAAAGAGAAGAAAAGAAGGCATTGTAGTTAAAAGGCGAGTTGGAGCTAGTTACAGCTCAGTTTTGGCTGTGCTTAAGTTGCAAGCATGGGAAACTTAGAGAAAGCACACCTTCCCTCTAGCAGCCTTGTGCTAAAACCACTACTATAACCTTGTGCTATAACCAGCAATCCTAAAGACACGCAGGACAATCTACCTGAAAAGACAGATTCGGTTGAACCTAATGGGGCTTTTCCCATCTCTGTTGGGCTAAGGCAGGAAAGCAGATGACAGAAACCTCTTCTATTTTAGCATATACCAAGCTGGAATCCTGTCTCCCTCCACCACTTCCTCAAGATGAAGGCTGTGTCTAGGGTCCAGAGTGACTTTGGCATTGGCAGCCTGGCACAAGGGCAAGTGTAAGTGGAGGCTAGACTCTGTAGCATGACTTGCCCTGGTGGGACACAGAATACTGGGTGATACCCGTGGTGCCTCAGTGTTGATTAGCCCCTTACGTGGTGAAAATGAAAGGAGGAATTAAAACCCTTCCTGTTGCTCAGGTAAGACCCAGCTATCCGGAACTGGAAAGTGGTAAGCTTTTCATGTCTTATCCAGAGACAGCTGAGCTCATCAGTGAATGCTCTAGGAGTGTTATGGCTTCAGTACGGGCAGCAATACGAGTAGCCTTCTGAGGAAGCAGATGGTAAAGATAAGCAGACTGTCACTCTGTTAACATTGTCCTGGTTGCAGCAGCTGCCCGCTCCACCATGCCCAACCTCCACCAAGTTTCCCCAGCTATAGGATAGAAAAAAATACCTTGCTTTTTCCAGTAGACAAAAGGACAGCAGGTGAGAGGTGGCGATGGAGGCCTAGAAAATGCCTGGGGTTGCCCATATAGTACTAACTTCAGGGGAAGTGCCTTTCACTTTCTACCTGCTTGTAAAATGCTGAATACTTTCTTAGAAACAGGGAGTGGATAAACACACCAGTTAATCCTATCAAAGCCTTTGATCATCACAAAACTAACAAGCACAGCCTTGAACGTTGCCAGCTGCAGCTTCCCAGCCTCTTACTGTCATACCCTGACACAAACTACTTTTTGTTACTCTGGTTTTATTCAGAATAATTCTTCCCAAGCTGCTGATCTGCAGGCAGAGCATTTGCCTGTTGACTCATACAGTTCAACACCTATTTAGATGTACCAAACTGCTCAAAACCAACTTACTTAGTCTCAACCATCACATAATCTGTCTCTCATGATAGGACTGTGCATCTGACAGAGCTGCATACTGATGTTTACTGAGACAGCTGAACAAGAGAAGCATATTTGTCATTGTCCGTAGGCGTGTTTTGTTGTTTGTTTGGTTGGTTTTTTTCCCTTTCACTTAAGACCCAATTCTACTTATTTCTACTGCATTTTTTACTACTGGATGTCACAATCCCCGAACACTTAAAATCTTTTCTTTGCAGAAAAGGCCAGCAAAGCACCTCCTTCCACTCAGACGATCTATGTTGACTTTGACAGGTGGAGAGATCGTTGCTAGGGCTCACGGACAGAGCGCCAAACCCTCTGCCACAGATTTTATTACTTAAAAATAGGAGACAGAACATCCTTAGCATGAGGCAGCTAAGTGTTGTTTCATTTTGTGACCCTGATACGTATTAAGGAATCCAGACTCCAATAGGAAAGTTTCTTTCTGCATTTGACTGTATCTAAAAGTCTCTCTGAGGCACCCAACTCTGACACTTACATCACAAGTCCATTAAATGCTCAGCAGAACATTTGTGCCACAGACCAGATCCCTGCCAGCGCCTTGCAGCAAGCTGCATAATTAAATTAATTAATCACCCTCTGATGCATGCAGGGAGTTAGGAGGTCATGTGTATTTTCCCTCTTCTAATGTGTTCAGGATTCTTGCATGACTTATTCAATAATTAACATGTTCCTGTTCACACCAACTCCTGGAGAAAAAGCTAAAGATGCGTCAAACTTTTCTTCTCATCTACATCATCTTTCTGGGAATGAGATCCTTGGCAGGCTAGTAAAGGTGCACTAAGGAAAGCATCACAGATACCATTACAGGATAATAGTTCCTTGTTGTGCCTCCAAAGTATACCTCATCTCAGTCACCAGAGCTGGAGTGAGACAAAATATTTCATCCTGGGACAAGATGGAGTTTTTCCCATGTGCTAGAAGACACCTTGTGGAAAATTTCATTCAAATGACAGTCCTACTCTTTGCTTCCTCTCCCCACCAGCTTTTACAAGACGTGAATCAGCTATAAGCCCCTTAGGGTCAGGAATTATCTGTGGCATAAACCACATCAATAGCCTTACACATTGCCCACACCTTGTCTGTGAGTCACTGCACATGATCCATGTGAACTCCAAGAACAACTGCAAAACCTGCAAACCCATTAGGACAATCACAGCTTCTGCCTCTGGGGCACAGCCAGAGCTTCTGAGTTCTCAGCAGGCAGTGCAGCAGTGGCTATTTTCAAGCACTTCAGTGTTTACATGTGGTACTGGACTTGGGCAATCTGCTTTACATGAATAGTGAGGAAGAACTAATTTCTTCCCTGTGCAGGAGTCAGTTCACTGTGCCATTGGAGGTGAAATGGTTCAGGCATTCCCACAGGAACCTGGGCCAGCTTGTTACCATTTCACTTCTGGCAATACCAAGGCAGATGTATAAACAGGGATGCAAGAGGCTGGAACTGAAAGAATACCTGTCTGTGGTGTTGGTATGACTAATGTGGGAAAGCTGTTTAGAAAAGATGCTGAGGAAGACAATGATTCAAGGCAATCATGGTTGAAGGATTAAAAAAAAACAAACTTGGGAAACTCAGTCAATGTAACTTCAAAGAAGAAATGTGCAGGAATGAATTAGGTCATTGTAGCCCTATATACAGCAGAGTAGTACATACAATAAAGGCCCTTTATTTGAGCAAAGATAAAACAAGATTCAAAAGCTGGAAACAAAAGGTGGATGATCTTAGGCTAGGAATAACGTAAGAAATTTTAACAGAAATTACCAAATAAGAGCAGAATGTCATATCTTTGTCCACCAAATTTGTCTGAATCAAACTAATATTTAGACACTTAATATCCCTAATGAGTTTGCTAGGGCCTAAAACAATTCATCGTACAAAAGAAGTATATAAATAAACTTTTAGGTTGTTGAGCATCAGGTGCTAACACTGCGCGTGCGAGAGTACATGTGTATCACCAGTGAGTGCTACCATATAAATGACCTGATCCAGAGCACATTCAACCTGATGAGCAGCTTTCCATTGATTCCCTTTTGCTACTCTCAGGACTAAGAGGAATAATACTTCCACAGGTTCAATAAGGAAAACCAAAATGTTAAAAAATTTCTTGAGTCCTTAATTCTAAAGAAGTGAAGAATTTATTAATTACAAATTATTTTTTCAATGGAAAATGAGCTTCCTGCAAGACTGACCTTTCTAATCACCCTTATTTTACAGCATACAATAAAAAGACCCATCACTTTTACTTATGTGCAACTCTGTACAAACATCGGCTCTGTCAGAGAGAGCAGAACCACTCAGATGTGTCTTCCTAGTGGGGTCTCAGCTAGCATGTGCAGAGAATGTTCAGGCACAGGCAGACAAAGAGACAAAAAAGAGACGGAGAGGAGCAGATTTCAGGCATTTCAGAGGTCCTACAATATTTGGCAGAAGAGAGAAGAACAAACAAAACAAATAAAAACTCATTTAATGCATCAGAAGGAAAAAACCCTAAACCCTAGGAGAAAAGCTATTTGTTCTCAGTGGATGCTAACAGCTTTAATTTGCAAACACTTACAAGTATCCTTCAAACAAGGGGTGCCACATTTTGCAGACCTCATTCTCTCAAACACTCCGCACAATTTATAATGGAGAAAAGCAACATGCAAGCAACCTTCTGTTCCAAGTGGCAACAACTTGTTTCCACACAGATTTAGGCTTGACAATGTACGCTTGCTTTCAACTTAGCTATTAGGTAGCAGAAACACACAACAGTCTGTGGAGCATTCCTTCCAAGACAAGGGGCAATGGCTATTTCCCAGAACTGCTACTGAACTCCTTTTAGGTTGTCACCAAAACTGTGTGGCTTCAGTGGTCTGCTCCTGGCTTCAAGCTCTGTTATTTTCCTATGACTGACTCCCTTTCAAGGATGAAAAGGGAAATACGAGCACAGAAGAAGGAAAAACTGTAAGCAAAGAGCAAGTCACGCAATGATCCTCTTTTCAGGAGTAAAACAGACTGTAAAGCTGAACAGCTGATCCGCAGTCTGACCTCTGCCACAGCTGCCCTTCTTCTACACTAGTGCAATGCACACACCTCAGTGCCACTAGCTGCTCGTTCCACTCCACCAGCTTCAAGAGTCAGCAAAGCTTCAAAAACTTTTTATCTAGCAGAAACTAGGAGGTGTGAACAATTGCAACTGATCCTGGTGGAGCAGAACATTATCAAACAAGGTCTTCTGTAAAACGAAGGCAGCCAAAGCAATGCTTTTACAAACATCTTTGAAAATACGTAGAGACTTAAGAACAAACGAGGGATACAGCTGCTGGAATCCCATGGGCCATATGAGATCCTACGAGGCTCTGCAGTTCATCACACACACAGGAAAACATCTTTTCTAAGGGTTGAGGTTACGGTCTTCCTGTAGATATGGCTCGTTCCCACAGAACATGTGCTTGCAACATTGCATGTGTGCACTGAAAATCTGAGTGTCTGAACGTCTTCTGGTTCCAGATCTGAATCTGTGTCTCATCTGTGAGCACAGAAGAGAGAGCTGGCTTCTCTGCAAACTTTCTAAAATTTTATTTACATCAAGAATAAGGCCTGAAACCTTGTCCAGCAGTAACTGTCAGACCTCAAGGATCCAAAGTATATCTAGTATCTGACATGTTACAAATCCACATACCATCTGATGGTAAAAATATCAGTTATGCTCCTTATTTTCACAAACACAGGGACAGAAGTTCTTTTTGTATATATTCCACGTTGACTGCATTCTTGTTTGCCTTTGAGTATGAGATTCATTTCAAGTAACTGCAGCCATGTAAATGATCTCTCACCTACTTGTCTGGGCTTTGCCTAGTCACCACAGAGAGGTGAGCATAATGCATCTCCACTGCCTTAAATCCCCACCTTCTCCTTGAATAGGAAGATCAACCTCCAGAGGTGCTGCTCTCTCTCCACGTGACACTCTGTGAAGTTATAGTTTAGGCAAGACAGTTTTAATAACCTATGAACTGGGTGAGATATATCTCAACCTCGGCTAGTAATCTCTGTCTGCGGATAAGGGGAGACCCACAATACAAGCCGATATCAGACCTACAGATGAACTTAATAAATTCAGCTATAGGGGAAGGTCACAAAACTTTTTAATGTTATGATTACTCTTGCTGTACTTCAGTAACACTAAGGTGTAAACTCAAAAAGTCTAAAAAATTTTCTATACTCTAAAACACTGGAGGTGAGGGTTTTTTAAAAGAAATGCACATGCTTTTGTGTGCAACACCTGCACAAAGGCTTCATTTAGATAGAAAAGCAGTTCACAAATCATAACGAACAAGGTCTGAATAAACACAGGAGAGACTTCTGTGCCGAGCATAAACCGCATAGTTAGACAACACTGATAGCAGCGTTTTCTGTTTGTCCCTTTGTTTTTGTTAGAAAGATTAATCCCATTGCAGACAACTGAGAGTTTTTGAGACATTCTGTACAGACAGTTAAACAACTATGTCAAAAATTTCATCCTTTGCAACCTTAGGCCCATTCACAGAGAAAGAGACATACCCATTTTTAGAAGAGCATCAGGGCCAAATGTATTTCCCATCACAAAGACAATTCATGAGGGGCACAGGTTTTGTTGTTGGGGTTTTTTTGTTTGTTTTTGTTTTGGTTTTTTTTTTTTTTAAGTAAGAACAAGAGAAAAGAAAAAATCAAATGAAATTTCTTCAATGAAATGCAATACACAGAACGTGGTAACAAAGATCCATTATATTGCACCAATTTACACCATGGACCAATCCTGGCTGGTAGTGTCACATGCACAGTTAACCATGAATATTAGTAAGGATCAATAATAATAATAATTTAGCTGGTCAGGTAACTTGATCCAAGCTAATCTTTTCTGTTAAAATGGCAAGAAAAGGGATTCTCTATGAAGTTGATAATACAGTAGTGGAAAACCAGAAAATGTTAGACAAGCATCCATTGCAAATCTGTACGCTCATCAGCTGTGTTATGCCCCAGATCCACTATGGGTCATGAGATAATTGACTGCCCAAAAGGGGCCAATGGAGATGCAAGGATTCAACCACATAAAGAAGAAAGAAAGAAATCTCTTCAGTGTAATTCCCACAAGATGTTTATATTCCGACCACCACATCAGGAAAACCTTCTAATGGCCATAAATTTGAATCCCCATGCAAAAGCCCACAGTGACATTTGGGCAACCAGTACTATTATCTCTGACAAATCTTCTTTCTCTTTTTATAGTCTGTGGGTGTAGATTTGTGGGTGGGGCTTTAGAAACCTTTTGCACAATACAGTGGTGATCAGCACCAGATGTGCAGAGAAATCAGTAAAAGCAGTATCTTAAAAGGTTTTCAATATTGTACCTTCCTTTGATGAAAAACAGCAAGGAAACAACAACAATCATCTTTCTTTACATCCATTAAAAAGGGCACATTCATTACAAGTAACAAAAAACGTTAAAGAGAAAAAACTTGGCTTAAACGTTTTTTCCTTGTTACAAAATACCAAATCTTTCAAATTACACATTTTTTTTTAAATGTTCTGTGTTTGGGGTTTTTTGTTTGTGGTTTTTTTTTTTCTTTCTCCCCGCAACCCCCCCTTTTTTTCTCTGAACTGACATGATCCTCTGAAGCAAAGTTATCTGGTTTCATGCCTTGGTGGAACCCAGGCCTTCTCAAGCAAATATTGCTTTATTTTATTTTAAGTTTCTAACAGAGCAAAAGCAGAGTCACTGCAGAAAGAAGCAATGAAACAAAGGAGGACGACGTTGATGGACTTCCCAAGGTCGCTGCAGGTGCCAGACAATGGTTCCCAGGAGGGGAAAATATGGTTGTTTAAAAACAAATTTGGTGTATGTGGCAAGCGTGGATGTTTCCCCGTGAGATCCAAGGTGACATGTATGACGACAGACATAGGAAAGGAGTAAGGGGAAGAAGGGAGAGGGGAGGGAAGAAAGGACGAGGAAGAAAAAGAAAGAAAGAGAGAAAGAGAGAAAAATAGATAAAAAAAATTAGGTCATAAATATAGAAAACATAAGAATCAAAGGTTTATTTAATTTCGTAAATTAAAATGGCTAAAGGTTAAAGAAGAGCATAAGCACATTCACACCGACAAAAGGGCTAGTTCAGAAGCTCAGCAATGTCCAAGGCTGCAGAGCAGGGTCCAAGTCAGGGTTTATGGGGTTCGCAAGCAAATGAGATTAAAAATGATGGAACAGAGGGCTCAGTGAGAAACACAGAAAATGGTTATCTGGTATCTGAAAGGACAACACTGCCTTTTACATATAAAAAAATAAAAGCTTTTGTGTAGCAGACAATCCACCTGCCTGTCCAAGTTCCTCCCCCAAAGCCTGTTCTACCAAGGACTTGGATGATTGATCCAAGTGACTACAACCCTGGAGGAGCAAGAAGGTCTCAAGAATACAGGACTGACTTTTCCATTTAGCCTTCCATCTGCTCGTAAACTACTCTAATGCAATTATTATTATTATTACTGAGAATAATACCCTTATTCTTCCAACCACTTTAAGGACACTGTACAGGTGATGATAACAAAGCACTCTACATAATAAATATACATTTTGTCTGCAGGAAATTCCTAGCTATTACTGTCAAGCAGAGCAATGCCATGTTAGAGGCACTGGCTCTGACTTCTCCTATGTAGCTCATTTTGAAATCAAAATGTAAAAGCTAAATACCATAAAAATGACAAGAGATGCTAAAGGAAAGTAATACACAGAACCTCTTCCCTACTGCAATTTGGCCTACTTGCCTTCATTTCAACAGAGGCCTGTGGTTTGCATGTCAGAAAAATCTAGCCTGCCTTCTGGAAATATTTTCGTCAACATTTTTGTTTGGGGATCAGCTCAGGGAACCAAGGGGTCTGGAAACACCTTGGAAGGCCTAATAAAAACCAAATTTCTCTACAAAATGGAAAAGACCCAGAGAAAGAGAGTCACAAATCAGCATGGCCAGCAGTAATCATTTCACTGCACCGTGCTCTACTTGTCCCTGAACCAGAGCACATTCTTTCTGAGAACGAACTGCACCCAATCTGTTGGGTCAATCCTGCAGCAAATTTTGCACTCCAAAATGACTGCTTTTCAAAGTGCTTCTGACAATTCCAAGTGCAACATTTGAGTGGCAGCCTCAAATCCTGATTCCTCCTATGCTTCAAACCAGACTAAATGAGGAATAATTTCAGAGGCCAAAGAAGTTCCATCTGTGATAACAAACTGGACCTCCTCCCCATTTTTTTAGAGCGTCCCTGCCCATGTTACTGTTGGATTTAAAGGGCTTAGTGGCATCTAGGCTTGTTCCTCCTGCCATTGCCATGGACTACAGTATGAACACTGTATTCCAAAGGCAACAGCTTTCTCAAAATTTGCTAATACACCTGTGCAAGACATCCCAGCTGTCCCAGGTAGCTTTGGTGTCCCATTAGGCAAGTGACAAAAGAGAATATCAGCACAGGAAGGCAACAACGATTGCGCACAAAGGAGTGTGGAGGAACAAAGAGACTGATCGGTAATTGTAACTTTCCATCTCGTAACTTGTAGCTTTAACTTGTATCTTTCTATCACAATGCAAAGGAACCACCGTCTGCTGTGTCCAGCCTACCGCATTTGATTGTTCAGCTCTGAACTGACCTTAAGGCACTCTTTGCCAAATTACCCTCACTTTCTCCTGCCATATCAGTCACAGTTGTCCTTCAAATATGCGAGTGTAGTAGGTATGAGAGCTGTTGAAAATGAGAATCAAAGAGTAAGTTGCTTAATGAGTTACTGAGGGTCCTTCCACCCAAAACTACAGCCTTGTTCAAACACACATCCCAATTTCTCTTTTGATCCATTTCCCTCCTCCTCATCCTCCCTACCATACCCATAACCAACCAGGTCACTCATTTGTATGCTTAACAACAATTTCTGCACAAGGTCTCAGCTGTTTCCTTCAGACAGGAAGGGAGCGGGCGCAGTGGGGGCAGACCAAGGATTGAATTCTCAGTGCAAGCGAAAGACTGAAGAAAACTCTCTAGTTGTTCTGAAGAAAAACACGAGACTAAATTAACAGTCTAGAAGACGGAATTAAATCAAATCACTCCCTTTAATATGGACTGTCAGCACCAATCTTGGCATGAATATGCTTAACTCTGGCTGTGCAGTAGGGACTTATCTTGACTGACTCATCAGCTTTAAAGTTTGTCTATCTGCCTTTAACCGATCAGAACTTTAATTTATAGGTAGTCCAGCAATTTCATCCTTGAGGTTTTGTTTTGTGTTTTTTTTTTCTCTGCCCCCCCGTCCAAAAGGACAAACTGTCCTTTCCACACCTTCCAGTGAACTGCTACATTCCCAGCACCTCAGCTAACAGAATCTGCTTGCTTTTCGTAGCATTTGTGCTTCTACCTCACTTTTTAAGCACGCTTTTAAGTACAGTCTGTCTGAAACAAGACTTTCCAGCAGCATTCTAATGCTATTTAGTTACTTTTCCCTAGTGCCCTATCCAACATTAAAACAGTGTTGTTTAAAAATTACTGTAATTTTATCTTAATTTCATTTGATAATAAAACCTTCAGAGAAAGATTTTAACTCCCTCCCTTTCCAACTGCTAACAAACTCCTTATGCCTTTATTATTTATTTCTCCAAAGGCTGAGCTGGATGGACAAACGAGCAGTAAGCAAGCCAAAGCAGATTTGGAAGGAATTGGGAAATCCCATCTTCATTGGGAAAAGCATCGCCCCAGAGATTTGAATGGTCTCTCTTGTTTTAGCTTAAAATGGGAATCCCACGTACTCATTTCAGAAAGTGTTACCTATCCTCTACTTTTCTCATCTGGCAATCCTATTACCCTGATACAAAAAGTCAACATTCCCTGCAAACAGTCAGACAAGGATTTGTCACACAGCATTCCTAACAGTGTACTGCTAATGCTGTACATACTGTAACATGGACTACAGTACAGGTATGTACATGGCAAAAACTAAGCTCTGGATGGGTAACCAATTGTGATAATGGCTTTAAGCAAGCAAGTTGTCAGGGTTACTCAGGCACATTAAAGGATGCAGCACTGTTGCATTAATTAGAAGCAGAAAAAAATGGTAAAGCTTATGACTGCTGTACCTGGGATGACAGTAGGCTGAGCAGAAGTTCGGAAAGCATAGTGAGCTGGCTTGGACTTCCCTTGCTGGTTTTCAGCTATCACATAAACCTCATACTCTGCATTCCAGTCCAGGGACTTGAGCATGACGTGGTCACTGCCAGATGGAAGTCTGATCTCTGGTTTCCATTCTGAGGAATGCTTCTGTGGAGCAGCGAGATGGCAGGCAGGGATGCAAAACACACAGCACAACATTAGTAGCCAGCTTTGAGAACACTGTAATGACTAACTAACAAATGGAGAAGTGGGGAGGTTTCTACACAAGCACACACTCCTTAGCTAATTCAGGGGTGCAAAAACGTCATATGCTGTTGGCTGTACATGGAGAGGACGAGAGATACCGAAGCAGCTGCTTTCCTGCTCAGAATCCTGTCTTCTGCAGCGTTACCACACCTGAAGAAAAACCCTCAGTTTTTCCCCCCATCTTTGCCTCATCACAAGACTACTTCCATTTCAGAGGTGAAAAGCTGCATCTTCTGCACATCTCTGCCCTGCAAAGCACTCCAAGAGTGTTCTTTCATGCCTTAGTATGTCAAATTTAAATAACCTAAGAGACAGAGATTTACCTCTTAACATGGTTCTGGCCTAGCTTACCACTGCCATTCTGTTCTGCACTACTTAAGAGAGATTTTTAAAGGTGCATACAGCTAGTAACTTTGATAATTCCTACTCCAGTTTCAGGGAATCCAGATGTACATTTCACCCAGATGAATTTGAAAAACCCACCGCCAAGATACCTTGAGACAGTCTTAGGCAGTTTTCTGGAACTCAAGTGTACTAACACACTTTTCCATCTCTGCTGGTATTTATGGTTCTGTGATACTAGATTGTCCTTTTGACATTCCAAAGACCACATCTGCCAGACTCAGTCACTGAGAAAGTGTCCTGCTTTCTTAATAGATGGAAAGCTTCCATATTTCAGCTCAAACACACTGGTACAGCTGAGCTGCCCCCAGGTGGATTAAGACTGAGAAAGCGTGTAGACAATAGTTTCAATAACTTCTGGCAACTCTTTCTGCTCCCCTGAAGAGCTTCACATTCTCACCAACCCTCTCTCAAGGTCCTATTCCTCAAGGATGTGCTAAGCAATCTTTCTGACCAGCTGTTCTTGTTCTGGTGTGGTGGCGGGTTTTTTTAATGTGTTCCCCCCCCGCCCCCATTGTAGGAAAAAAATATCAAATTCCACATAACACAAAACAAGGGCCATGTTCAGCTTACAACAATACTAGCTGCTCATCACATAGATGTTCAATCTGCAGAATAATTAATTTGGTACCGAAGCACCCATTACTCAATCAAATGTGGCAATTTCAATGACCAAAAGAAAGTTATGGTTAGATACATGCCTGGAGGTGGGCAATGTTCTACACTACGAACCTCTGGTCCACAGCTATTTAAGTTGTTGCTGGCAATCCCATCTCACAAGTACATGAAATGAAATAACAACTAAGTGCACATAATTACCATATGCTCACAGTTCTAAAAAAAACAGCATGGAGAAATAATCTTTCCTAGTCAAAGTGAAAGAAAGAAAATGAGACAAAGATTTTGTATGTTGCTTCTGTGCATGCCGTGTCTCATACCCTATACACTTCCACCACATCTGCTTAGCATGTATTCCCATACCGGCCTGCCTACAAGCTTCAGGGCTGTCTGCCAACATAGTGAAGCCTGAGTACTGAACAGGCTAAATACAAATCTGGCATAAGCGTCAGTCATACTTACAGCTTTGTATTTGATCAGATAATGTCTAATTGGGGAGCCACCATCATCCTGTTTGATAACGTTCACTTTAATGGAGTTACCATCTTCTCCCATCTGGCCTTCCAGTTTGGGTGCGCTGGGTTCCCCTGAAACAATGGTGGATTTAAGTTTAATTGTAAAAAAATTAATTAGGGGAAAAGTACTCATCAAAATCAGAAAAAAATTTCATTATACTCAGCTGCTGCGGTATCAGCCTCACTCTGACCCAGACAGACGACACTGTGTGTCTAGGGTACAAATATTTGCAAGACCCAAGTATTTCTCGCGTGTTTGTTTTCACTGATACAAGTTACCGTTTTTGTGTGTGCCAGAATGGAGTCAGAGGCTAAGTGAAAAAGACCTCACCCTTCCCCAAGAATATCCTTGAGCAATGACCAGTTCCTCACTATTTTTGTTGCAAAACATTTATGTGAAACATGCGAAAAATGTCAAAATGTGGCAAACAGGCAGGCTACTCCTGCATCCATTATATAGATGTAAAGAGCATCATCGAAAAGGGCCATATAGACCTTGTCATACAGACCTGTGCTTGCACTCTGAACATTGTTTAGGTTTTATAGTTGCTGAACCAGAGACTCACCGGTGTGCTCACTTAAATGAGTGTGGAAAAAACGGTACGGAATCACAACAGCACATCTTTTCACTCAACTTGCACTGGTGTAACTAACTGCAATGAATACGGGCTGGAGAGATCTAGACCCCTTCACTCTTCTGTAATAACCATTTTTAAAAGAAAAAGCTATCATTTCCCAATTTGCACCCCTGAAAACTGAAACACACTGATTTACAACCACACCCTTTCACACCCATGCCTCTACAACTGCTTTTTCTAGCCAATTCCTCCATAACCTGCACCCACAATCTGCAGATGATGGTTCCCCAATCCAGGCTCAAGTACTTGCTCCTCTTACCTTTACTGTAACACCTCTCCTAACAAGAGTCAAATCCACAGATTGTCCGATTACACATTTACACCCCCACCCCCACAGAAATACTGCAGCAGATCCCTCAAGAGACAGGCATCCTCCTTCCACTTTCATATTACCCCAGGGATCCATTTCTTCCAAAGTGCTCTGACAGCCTGCGAATTTACTATGCAAGAGAAATTATGACCTATTTATTTGTTTTTGTGGAAAAAGAAACACATAACTGAACAGCCCCCTGTCCCCAACAACATAAGCATCAAATTAGCAAAAGAATTTAAATGATAAAAAGAGTACTGGTCTCTCTTTTGAAAAGTGACATAGACCACAAGAGAGCTCAGATCCTGCTGATTTTCTGTCAATGCCTGTGTGCTTGCTTTGCTCCATTTCGTGTAAAGGCAAGAATGGCTCAGGTTCCTCTAATGCCAATGCTCATGTGAGACTGGAGTTGGAGCTATTGTTTCTACAGCCCTGAAATGTCCCAAGAGTTTAAATGCTAGTTGACAAAATCATAAATCTCACTGAAGCTTACTACATCATTTTACAGCACTTAATTCTGTAGTATCAGCTCTGTGATGTAGTCTAAGTGCTTCAGCCATGAATTCTGGGCTTAAAAGCTTCTTAAGAACTTTTGACTGTGTTAGCTGCTATTCTCTGGAAGCCATTCTGCCCAATTTCTTTATGCATAATTTGAGCAAAACCAACACTGCAATTATTTGTAAGTTAAAACTTACAAATCAGCTGCAGTTGGCAATTCTAGCAAACTCCTGAGATTAACTACACTCTGTTGGTTGGTCTCATTACAAGGTCCTAATTGTTAAAGATATTTTATATAATAATTATAGTGGTTGAATGTTAAAAAGCAAAAAATTCCTACACCTCTGTTTAACCACAGTTACGCATATTTTATGCATTTTGGAAGCATTTCTATTTATTCATCTGAGTGGTAAACAGCTCATTTGGAGCTGACTACAGGAAATTTATATACCAAGAATACAACAGACAATGCACATACTGTGTTTTGCTGTGCACCTTGACAAATGTTTACAGCCCCAAATGTTTGCACAGGTCTGCTAACGCTGAACACACACTTTACTGTTCTAGCTCAAAGTGACCTACAGTTCTGCTAAAGCACCTCTGTCTTCACTTGCAGCGCCGCTTGTGATTCGGACAATAGGCTTTCTTGAACACGTGTTCACGGATACACCGAAGTGTGGTGAAATACAGTTAAAAGATGATCCAATTCTGAATGTATCCCAAAGAGAACAATTCCAAAACTCTGAAACGTGATATTTGCAACTTAAGAGCCTGAATGTTACCAAATGTGAACAGAACCAGGACACTGAAGGAACATTTGTGACTTTTTAGAAGCTCAGCCTGTTGCCTAGAGTAAAACTTTTAAAAAGATTTAGTTATGTTGCGTTATACTAAAAATGAAAGGAAATAATAAGCCTGTAGTTGTATTAAGATCAACTTTGAAAGATAACATCGGTCATGGGAATTTAGAGGATCTTCTTTCAACCCAAAAAACATTCTCAATTCTATATCTATTCTGTCTGGATTTGTATTCAGTTACTAATGGAGAGCACATACATTTCTGACTAGACAGAGAAAGGTTAATCTTTCAATATCTTTAAAAGTTGATCTTCAGAAGTAATTTGAAGCCCCTCCTCCGCCCCCTTCCCCTCCAAAGAAAGAATTCAAGCACGGTTTTTGTTTTTTTGTGAAACATCAATGAGAAAACTGCAAGACCTAGACTGAAACAGTAATTTAAGATTAATTTGATTTTCTTGCAGGCTAACGCATGCTCTAACATACTAACTGTTCCAAGAAGGAATTACAATCCATGGATATACAGAGCTCTTTGATGTGAGATACATACATTCCTGTTTCACAACACAGTAACTCCTCTTGAAGATGTAAAGAGGGAATACTCCTTTTTTCCATGTTACATTTTTCTTTTCCAAATCCTTGCCTCTGCCTATATCCCCATTACAAGAGTCCCATGATACAAGTTGGACACTCAAGAGCTGTATTCCACCCTGTGACAGGTTTCTTAGTGACTGTACATTGAAAACACAAAGGTAATGCCGTCGAGGTGACCGTGGTGCTGCCCTTGCATGGACCTCTAATGCGGTTTGAAGCAGATGGCGCACAGGAATAGGTCCTCCTGGTTATGGTGCAAGAGGTACTATGCACTCCTCTGGAGTTCTCCTGGTTCACACGGTATAGGGCCATTCATGTCTCAAGAAAGAATGCGAGAATTTCGTGTTCAAGCGATGACCACCCACATTTGCCATGTTCTTATAGACAAGAGAGTGGATTTTTATCTTTACTGCCAACTAACTGAGGCTGCATATTTAAAAAGCCCTTGCCAGCCCATGTTTCTCCTGGAATTATGAATGCTGAAAATTACCGCAATAATTGTGTCATTACTATTAACCAATAATTAAATGAAACCAGAAGCAATTGTTCTATCAGTTTTTCACACAAGAAACTAGCTCCCAGTAATAACTGGGGTGAGGCATTCATGGCTACTTATTTTGCTGGACACTGAGATACTTGACACTGCTGAAACTTTTACGAGCAACAATGTTTAACTGTTGCCATATTTGTGGTAGACTTGATGAATGGCTTCACTGATAACTAGGTAGTACAAGATCAACATCTCCTCGGTACTCTTCCCCATTCTCACCTCAGAGAGCTAATTAGTAATAAGTAAAGAGATCTTGAAGTGATAAGGGAACACTGTACTTACAGAATTTGACCTCTTACCTAACACAGGCTAGAAATTTTTTCCAATGATTGAGTACCACGACTAAAACGTGAAGAACATCCTTTGGCAAGATGCTCATTCTTGACAGACTTAAAATGTCAGAGATGCTGCTGTACCTTATTACACAGACATTCCAATGATTAATTACCCTCTCTGCTGAAACTTTTCATCACTTTGAATTTTCACTTTCGTGTTTCTAGGTCCCGATTCCTTCCTTCCCCAATAGTTTAAATGCACTTCTGCTCTCAGAAACATTCTCTGCAAATAGGAGAATACGGACCACTCCTAATGGCTGAAACTCAACAGGTATAAAAGGGCAAGCCCTGGTGAAAAATACTTTAGTTTTCTCTCCATGAATACATGGCATTTAATTTATCTTAAGCAGGCAGACGTAATCCAGATACAGGGCTGTAAAATTAAAAATGGGTTAGTGTATAGTTTCAAACAAAGGAGGAAGAAGTTTAGTGGGAAAAGTTTAGTCCAGCAGAATCACCATCCCTATAGTAAGTCAAAGTGTCAGTAGCTGAAGAGAAAAGGTTGTCATCAGAAGGTTAGAGAAGAAAGTCAAAAGTCATGCTCACAGAACATGCATCCTCCCTACGGGATGGGGGCTGAAAAGCAAAAGTGCATTACAAAGGTGTCTACATGCCTGGAGATCTCCCATTTACACTGAGATGACTGGACATATTGCAGAAATCTGCCTATTCCACCCATAAAACGTGGGATCCTTAAAGAATCCCCCTCGTGATGCTGCTGCTTAGCTTATTGAGAGTAGACAGCTCCAAGCATGCCAGACTTCTTCTGTATAATCATTTTACAAACACCTAGCTGCTTAGAATTCACTTCGCTGCAGAAGGAGGGATGCAGGATCGTATGCTTTCACTCTACGGTGCGACAATGCTGATTATGTCTGAGCCAGGTGGCACCTTATTCAGCCCAGCAGCAAGTATCTAATAATGCAAGTGGAGCCCCTGGAGGGCAGCAGACAAGCAACTTAAATTTTCACACCTATTCTTTACTCTCCTTGAGAAATGGAGAAATTTGTTCAAAGATGTAAAGTATATGGGTTTCATCCACCCTACATACTTTGTTAGAATTTGACCTCTTCCACTGATTTAAGCTTCACCCATAGGACACTCTTCAGCAAAGGAAAAAAAGTAAACCAAATAGGTGCTTTACCTAAGAGAAAAGCCAGTAGACATGCATGGCACACTGCCTGCTTCTTGCAGTTTAAACTATTTTTGAGCAAACCTTCTCTGGAGCTGAATTCAGGAGACTTCATGAAGTCCTGTATTTTGAAAGGCGACTCATCGGCTCTATGAAGGCTCTTCCAAAGGCACCATTGCCCAGAAATTATGAGGTGTGAACCAGACAGCCATCAATTTCATTAGTGCCTCTTAGGAAACTGTTTCTGCTCTCATCTTCTGTGGCTCTGGGGCCTTTTGCTTTTCATTAACTCTTCTTTCTTTACCTTTACAACCACAAAGAGCTGCACAAAAAAAACCAACCAGACTCAAGCTCTTCAACACTCATCTGTCCAGATCCCTCCCCCATTCCTTATGGCTGACTTCTCAAGAAACAATAATGACATCAGGAAAGACTCCTGGCTGCATTGGTTTGCCTAACATCAGATTTTAGGCCAGAAACATCTTGCTGGCCAGTATGAGACACAAGACACTGGGACTAGGTGGCTCCAGTCTTGCACCTCCTATCTTCTTAGGAAGCAGCACAATCATTTTACTGGTTTCTATGAGAGCTAATCAATTGCTGCACTGTACTGGATTACGATGCAGGTCCCAGGAGTCATCTAAGTATCACTGCATGGTCCTTCTCTGCCAGCAACCAAGTTTGTTACTTTCAGAAAGGAAGAAGCCAATACTTTGCTCTCATAAGAATACAGAACAGTACATTATGATTTATGATGGCCCTGCCCTGTCAGGGTGCACATCATTGGGAATCCAGTATTAAACTCAGAGGTCCATTCTTTGAGCTTCAGATGTAACCCATAATGAATATAACCAATTGTACTTGAAATAAGGAACCATTCTGCAGGCTCCTGAATCACTCACTACCTCTTAGCTCCTACACATGATGTGAGGGTAGCTGAGGACAGTGCTCTGAGCCGCTACATTTTCAAATTATTTTTTATCCACTCCTGTAAGCCAATAGCACCAATAATCTCCTGCTGCAGGGAAGCACTAAATGCTTCCTGGTATCTTTCCACCATTGTTTAATTTATATTCAAAGTGCTTCCTTGATCTAATGCTAGTCTGATGTGGTTGGATTTCAGAAGCTAACTGTTTTTAATTATCTGGGTTTCAGAGAGCACCACAAGCACCAGGACTGGATGCAGCTGTAGTGAAAAAACCTGAGGTGGGTAGAGAAGAGACTATGAAAAAGCAGCACAAACTTTTCCCTAGTCACAGGACACTGAACACATGCAGTACAGTGATAGCAGTGCAAATGACAGAGACCTTTTATCACATCTCTTCTCCACTCCCATCAAATGTGTTCCTTCTGACCACCTTTGAAAAGCAGCTCAAATTGGTTACTAGACAACTGCAGCACTTTAGACTAGGAACTTAAATCCTTGCCCAGCTGGCACTGAAGAAAGATCCTGCATCCTTGCTGTGCTTAGAGAATACAACTGCAATCTATGGTAATTTATGCAACACATGAACAAGGAAGCAGCTGATTTCTGCAATCTTTGAGCATCATGTAAATAGGACTAGATTGCGATCTACAGCATCACGATTTGAAACAAACATCAGCCATACCTATGGAAAGTCTCCATGAGTGGTAAATATACAGGGGTGAGAAAGAATAGGTAGGGAGTCTTCAGAATGCACATAAGAGAAGCAAATAGCAACAATCAAAAATAAGGAACAAAACCAGAAGAACATGCAAAAACAAGACAACCAAGTCTTCAATCCTCCTGGTTTTTGACCAGAGCGAGAAGACACTAGGGGAAGAGGGGCTGCTTTCATGCTTGCAGTCATGTGGGAAGGTTACTGGTGTTAGTTTTGTTTTCCTGGCAAACTCCAGCCAAATCCTTTCCTGGTGGTGGTCCAAGACAATAAGGTGATTTCAGAATTCATAGATTGAAAGAAGCCAATTGATTCCTGGTTTTCGAAATTAGTTGTTTAGTTGGGGAAACAGAAAAGCAGGAGTTTCCCTCCCTCCCCGACTTTAGATTATGCACAGAGGATTAAGTGAAGTTGTAAAAATCAGTAAAACATAAAAAACGTTGTAGAAAATGTTTTCACTGCCACACACTTCACTTGGAGACTCATTTCATCTCCATAAGCTGCAAGGGTCAATCATTTGCTTCTTGATTTCATGGAGATCACCAGCTACTGTAACTGTTGCTGGTCAATGAGTTTAGATTAAATCCCTTGCCAGGCTCTGAGACAGTGTGTGGGAGGAATGAGGTGCTCTGGCAAGAAAGGTGCAATAGTACTTCTGATGCAAATTGTGTGAAGTCTAGCTCCCGTCGTGTACTCTGTGTGTGCCCACATATACTACTTTATAAAACATAGTTCCCACTCTAGCTATGTTTAAGTTTTACTCAGGATATAAAAATTTCTTAAATCATAATGTGACTTGCGTACCAATAACTAAATTTCAGAGATAGGTGTTTTTGGATCCTTTTGATAGGCTACTAAGTATGTATACTGTGAATGGGTGTGTGTGTATATATATATCTCAATATAAATATATACTGTATTGGGTCAAAATGTTGCTAAAGCAACAGGAGATACGGTGTTGACATTATCTGAGCATCTTACCCACAATCTCCCACCAACTAGCAGTCTGTAGTTGGCACACTGCTACCCTGAAAGGCAAAAGGATTTTTACCATTGGTGTTAATGCCAGAGAGAGTTTTAGAACCTTACTGGAATGCCGATTGTTGGATTCTGATAGTGGAAGAAGCAAATGACTGAGCCACATGATTTTTGTCTTTATTGTTTTTTGTTTTTTTCTTTTTTTTTTTCTTTTTTTTTGTCCTCCCCCGCCCCCCGTTTTTTCAAGCTCAGTGTGGAAGACTGAAGTTGAGTTCTTCACATGCAGACAGTGGTGAGCAACTTCTCCAAAAGGCTTGTAGAAGGATTTTGGAGTGATGGAATTTGGAGATCCCTGGTCACTGGCCAGAGGGGAATCCTCATCCCAGATCTAGGCAACCAATCAGAACAAAGTATTTTACCTTCTGTTCACCAGCGTGGACGACATCATCAGCACCATGCAAGCCACATGACAAAGTCACATGATACGCACGCACATGATTGGTTGAAAGGAAAGTGGAGGAGGTCACATGGAAAATATAAAAAAATTAAAAAACTGATGTAAACAATGGGCAAGGGAAAAATCAACAACAGAATTACAGACTAAATAAAATAGAAACAAAATTAAATTAGCCAGTATATATCAGAAACACTGGGGAGACAGTAAAATCACCTGGAAATACAAGAATATTAAACCATAGAAAGCACTGAGTTATGACCTTGTGAGTGTTAGGCACAGCTGCATCGCTGCATATTAATACCAAGTCAAAGAAGAAACAAAAATTATTGTAGAGTGTGCACCAGAACTTGGACAGCTGAAGGAATCCACAAGACTGTTGGAAAGAAAAAGGGAATACATTGTTATTCAGAAACAGCCCACGTAGCAGAGGTGAAATGGTCAAAATCATAGCCCACGCAGTTCAGTGAAGACAAACCTTGGCATTTCATATTGATGTATTCTACCCCCTGCAGAAACAATTATCTTCCTAAATAGCAACAACAATAATGACTGAAAAAGAGAAAAACCCGCTGCGCGTATACATTTGCAAGGACAGAGCTTTCGATCAAAGAGCTGCAACCAGATTTTGGTCAAACTGACAGTTGTCACTCAAAGTGCATAAGCTCCGTCCAACTCATTCATCCTGAAGATTTGAGAAATGGCACGAGTACAATGAATTACACTGATGATTTCATGTGTGCAAGGGCTTTTTCTGTCAACGAGGAAAGGAATGAAGTGCTCTGCACTGGAAATTAATTACAATTGATGGCACGAGGAAGACAGCTACTGCTGAAAGAGATGAAAAAGAGTGCAGACTGCATGACAGGGGAATGAAAAGAAAAGAAAAAAGTAAATCAGTTGTCAGGCTGGAGGACACCACTAACTCCATGCTCCATATCCCTTCCTAAATTACTATCTATAACTTGCATTTTTCATGATCGTTCCTTTGTCTCATCTTAATGAGGCTACTTCACAGTGCTCTGGTACTTCCCTGTTAATTTGGTGTAAAGAGAATTAAACCCCTAATCTTTTGGGTGCTTCTATCTGACAAGATTAAGGGCATACCATTACTGGGGAAAGAACTGATAGTACAAAATGCAAAATCGATTTGTGATATCTAAGCTTTCAATCCATTTTCTCTAGTTATAAACATAGACTCACGGAACTCCAGGTAAGCGTATCATGAAGGAGAAAAGTTTAAGAGTTACTGTGAGATTACCTGAAAAGGTCTTCAGTGTCTTCTGCTCATGAGGAAACATACTTCCAAATCCCCAGTAAGCTTAACATAACACGAGATATAAAAACAGGCAAGTGAGGTTGCCTTTGAGATCACTTCCTCCCTACAGAAAGCTTTAGTTAAAGATCAAGGGCAAAATAAGTAGTATAAATATAACCAAAAGCTACCTTGGATGACGCTTCTAAGACACAGAAGAGGTTTGGAAATACTGTCTTTATCTTACAGCCCTGAAATTCCTCCTGTTGTCATGGGTAGAAGTCAGCTAGTCCAAACACTGTCGTCTTGGAGCTTGCAAGAGGAATGAGGCCCTGGTACACATAGATTTCTACTCACAGGCAGTACTTAGGTGAATCTGAGAACACAAGGGCTTTCACAGTCAGCTCTGTCTCTCTGAGGACTATTCGACCAAGGAACCTGATAAAAACATCTTTTATAGCTAACATTAATATCAGGGTTTGTTAAGAGATACGGACCATTGACCAGCTTACTTGCAGATCATATTTTTAAAAAGGATGAAAAGAAGAGATGCAGTTTTGTCTGTTCTCTCTAACTCCATAGCTAACTAGATCTTAGAGTTGTCTCTTAATATCAAACTCCTTTGGAGACAGGGACCTCAGCATTGTTTTCCTTGAGGCACTGCAATAGCAGCTCTTGGATTCTGGTTGGACCCAGGCAGTGGCAGCAAATACACACATCTGTACTTATTTCCTGATAAATCTAGAATGAGTGAAAGGAAAAAGAAAAGGAGCGTGAAAGACAAATGAATTAATGAACAGCTTTTATCAAACTTTCACATGTCATGTAAATAGGCTTCCGACACACACACGTCTATCTTCTAACAAATACTTGGTGGCCAGGCCCATTTCATGGGGAAAGAAATTCCTAAGCAAAAAGCATCACCAGCTCCTTGGTATGCCCATGTGACCTTTTTCCCAAGACTGCAACCTATTTTGAATCGACTACATGCACTGTGCAAGATAAGACAGAAAGAAACACTTGGCTTCCACCTGCTTGTCTCCTGCTCAGTGTCCTCCACCTCCCGCATCCTGCAACTGTTTGAATCTGTTGGCCAGTATCTAGTACATATGAAAAAAGTTCCTATAGATTCTGGAAAACCAGGAGACTGGGTAGAAGACAGACCCAAATTAGTACCTCAACTGAAAAAAAAAAACCACCACAAAACACCTCTTCAAGTAACCTCAAACATTGGTAGGCAAACCAGATTCCACAGTGGAGAGAGCTACAAGATAAAATTCATTACCGCCACTGATGCAGAACTATTGATCTAAGCAATCTAAGAGGATTAAGTCAAAGGAGATATATGTTCCTAAACCTCTTACAAGACTATAGACATCTCCCATATGTTACTGATCACATAAAATCAAAAACCTCACTAAAGCCAGTTAAGAAACTTTCTTCAAGTTTGTTAGATTTCAATTAGTTCCACTGCTTATTTTCCTGACTTCATGATGCTACACAGCAGCTGTCAATTTCTAATTGATCTTGATTTCATTCATTTAACCACTGAGGTTAGGTTAGAGTAAGACACAAGACCATTCAGCATCATCATCAATAATTAAACGATGCAAAGTTATATGAGCACCTGCTTTGTGCCAATGCCCTTTTATACTTTTTGATATCGCATATTCATATGCCGCAGAACAACATAGCATACAAAACAGATGTGTCTACTATTTGCATAAATTGACTATGTGCACAAATGACAACGAGGCAGTAAGAGGTCAGATCTGCTTCTGTTCAGTATAAGGCTTGAACTTCAACTTAGGTGAAAAAGGAAACTTTTACCTTTAAAAAACCCAACACACACCCCCAACAAAAGTGTAGAAAATGTTTATCATGAACTAGCTCTTAGTGTCTTTCCTGGGTAAAAAGGCCCATTCTTTTTAAGGAACAAAAAATGTTCTGTAAAACATTAACACAGCATTTTCCCTCATAAGTCCAGCTATCTCCTAGCCCCACATATGAACAGCCATAATGGATTCTCTGCTTCCTAAGAAAAAAAGAAAAAAAAAAAAAAAGATTATTAGAAGACCTGCTGGTTGCGACCTTTCCCCTGCCCTTCGCCTTCTCCACCCCACCCTCCAAACTCTGAACCAAATTAAAAGTTCTCTCCAGCAATACAGAACCACTACCACTTCAGATGCATCAGTAATTACGATTTGGAGTATTGTATACAGGAAAAATAAGGAAAGCATTCGTTGTGGTCACTGGCAGACAAAAGGACATTTCATGCGATGTGTAAGACCGTGGAATGTGCCAGTCATAAATGCAATCATAATTTTTATTCTTATAATTCCTTTGACAGTTCTAGACTAGCCGTACTATCCTCTCCCTCCATCCCAAACCCCCAAATTCTTGCATACTTCATGCTTTTAGTATTTTCCATTTAGAAGTGATGAACCATTTCTAACCCACTACAGGTAAACACACAGGTATTTATCTTAAAGACCATATTAACAGAAACACATACATTTTATTATTGCAAATCAAAGAAAACCAACACAAAACCATAGGGCTTTGTAGAAACGATTTAGTTGCTCAAAACACACATATGCACCATATAAACCTATGTCTTCCTGAAGTATTTGTCTTCCAGGACTACGTTGCAAATACTTGCTTGGCTTTCATATTGGCATGTGATTGTCTATAAATCTTCTCCTACGTGTAAAGATTAAAATCACACTTGATACACCCACTCAGTATCAGGAAGGTGTGTCACTGAACTCTTAACAGCTAGTCTAAAACAGACATTTCAAAATGGTTCTTTTACGTACAAATCAACTAATGCAAGTTTTACCTATTTTTCCTTAGACTGCTCAGATCCAGCGTGGAAGCATCTGCTTACCTGACCCAGTCTCACTGGAAACGGCTATCTGAGAAATGGTACTGAGCAAGACCTGAGGGAATCTGAATCCAATTCCCATGTCAGATACGGACTTCTGAAGTCTTAGATCTCTTTTAATGCGGGTGGGGTATCAGTGGTAAGATGGGGCAATGCTCCCTCTCCCCACAGTCCTCTCTCCTGTAAGATATTCTACATCCTCATTTGCATCTTGTTTCAACATCCAGCATCCATAGTTGTAATATCAACTGGATCTCCCTAAATTCACAGAAAACAGGCCGAGGCAGGGTAGCAAGAAGATTATTTAGTCCACATCCCTTTTGCAAAGGCAGCTTTAACACTAAAATCACTAATGGAAAACATGAAAGGAAAACATTCCTTTTGGAAAAGATAATTTACATTTTTTCCCCCTACATGTTTCTTCTAAATCTTGTATTTCCATTTTTTACTGCATGCTTGGTAGGACAACAGGAAGAGAAGGAAGAGTGGTACCATGCTGGGTTCTTAACAACTACATGCTCACACAACACATTAATGCCAGATTGTTGGTTAACAGACATCAAAGTAATGCAGTATAGTGCTTTAATTCCCTCAATAGAAGGGCTACAGCATAACAAATAGCACTCCGGACCAAAGGGGAGCAGTTCCCATCTACTCACTTGGTGGCTCTGAGCTTTCGGATTCAGCAAGAGTCTGAGTTGCTATGGAAACATGAAGGATAGATAGGACACGTAAAGGTAAAGCATACCATGTAAATAAGTTATAAGAGGCAGAGACGGGGTGAAAGAAAGGAAAGAGAGGAGGTCTAATGAGGAGAGAGTGAGAATTATACTGAATCCTTATGGCAGATGCGTATTACCTGAAGAGGCTGCGAAAACTGTGCTCTGCTACTGCTGTTTTCCAACCCCTCTCCACAGGGAGAGTTGTGCTGCCAGATGCAGGCCCTTCCAGGTGACAGGGAAGCCAGCCTGCACTGGCTGGCTCCTGCAGTAAGCCAGGGCTCCAAGAGTCCCTACTGATGATTTTTCATCCTGAAGAGTTTTGAAGCTCTGAATCCAGTTTCAGAGACAGCTTCAGCATTTCTGCCTTCTTTTGATCCAAATAGCAACCTAGGTTCACATCCTGCTAGCCCATTAAGTACTGAAATTTCTGGAAGACCCTCTAAAGCAGCACCCCATTGCTAGCTTTTGCCCAACTATAGAAGACAAAGGAGCAAGGACCAATGGGAACTTACCCTTCCAATACATTGTTCTTTCTCACCTGCACTAGGGCCAGGGTACAGGCAGAGAGGAGGAAAAAAGATCTAACAGTGCAACAAAGTGTGAGCACCCTTAAGGAAATAAGGCAGTTTTGAGAGAAGCTGACAGACCGAAAGCCCCTTGGGAATGCTGCTAAGCACGCCACTCCCTACAGCAAAGGCAGGCTGTACAAACGCCAAATACAAGGATTACCAGGGCAGGACAAAGAAGCAAGTCTCTACTTCCTGAAGTCATGGGAAGAATGCAGCATGAGACACATGAGCTGTGAGGGATTTCTCTACTATTTTAATATAACATCTTTAAAACCAAAAGAATTGTCACTGTCCTGTCTTCATGACCAGGCAGAGAACTACATCTACAGAGGGGGGTAAATGAGGCGTCTTAAGAGGCTGGAGAGCAGCCCTGCGGAAAGACGTCTGGGGATCTGGGTTGATGGCAAGTTGAATATGAGTCAACAGTGTGCCCTGGCAGCCAACCATGTCCTGGTTAGCTAGCCAGTTGAGGGGGGTGATTGTCCCACTCTGCACTGCAGTGGTGCGGCCCCACCTTGAATACTGTGTGCAGTTTTGGGCATGTTAATATAAGGAGGACATCAAACTATTAGAGAGTGTCCAGAGGAGGGCACCCAAGATGGTGAAAGGTTTCGAGGGCAAGACTTACGAGTAGCAGCTGAGGTCACTTGGCTGGTTCAGCTTGGAGAAGAGAAAGCTGAGGGGTGCCCTTACTGCAGTCTACAATTTCCTCAAGGGGGGCAACTGAGAGGGAGGTGCTGATCTCCTCTCTCTGGTGACCAGCGATAAGACACAAGGAAATGGAATGAAGCTGCATCAGGTGAAGTTCAGATTGGGCATTAGGAAAAGGTTTCTTTGCTGAGAGGAGAGGGTGGTCGGTCACTGGAACAGGCTCCCCAAGGAAGTGGTCACAGCACCAAGCCTGGCAGAGTCCAAGGAGTATCTGGGCGATGCTCTTAGTCATATGATTTCATCTTAGGTAGTCCTGCAAGGTGCAGGGAGTTGGACTTGATGGTCCTTATAGGTCCCTTCCAACCTGAGATATTCTATGATTCTAAGAATTCCTTTTGGTCCCATGGTGATATCAGTGCTGCTGGTGTGAGCGGAGAAAAGAATAGACCCTTGTGTGGTTTGCAGCCTAAATCTGATTAGGTAGATTTTAAAAACCAATGAAGCAGAATATAAAGAAATGAGTTTTCTTCCATGGCACCAAAAGATGTCCTAGTAACAAGCTTAGGGAAGCACAAGCCATTCCCTGCTGATCACTTGAGTATTTTCCACTCTATTTAGCTGAGAAATTAAACTCTTTATTTGCTGTGCTAAGTTGATTTCAGGAAATTTAGCCTCACACCACAAAAGCCGAGTATATCTCATAAAATGCCCCCAAGAATGGAACACAAATTTATCAGAAATCTTAATGGTAAAGGCCAGTGACAACAACCAGCTTTGACACGGGCAGGGTTTCACTCTACTCTTTATCTCTTTCCTTCCATGAGTCCAGCATATCTGGGAGAAGGCTGTGACTATCAAACTTATGCTTATCTGCAGTTCCTCTACCTGAAGATTCAGTTTTCGCTAAGGGGAAACCACCCCCCCCAAACATATATACATATACAGAAAAGAAGGAAAACACCCAAGGATGTTAGGCAGACTGCACCGCACTCAGTGAGGAGATGCATGCAGAGCAAAGTGGAACAAAGACAACAGCCTCTTCTACCATACTCACTCTCTGCTAAACGGGAGGTGGGTACAGCAGTACTTGCTAAAGAAAGAGAAAGGAAGGTGAAGAGGGGAGTTGATTCCTGTTAAATACTGCCAAGAGATGGAAAATTAAAAAATAAATTGGTAAGATTTTGTCAGACCAAGCCTCTCTGGACACTGAGCGCAAGTAAAGTAAGAGCACTTTGCCAGACCTACATTTTGGATCCCCTGGGAGTTCTTGCTTTAAACCAACTTTCTCATAACACAGGCTCATTAAACACACACCACTGTTCAGCAGCGTTCCCAGGAGTTCAAACCAATGCTGTTCAAGGCCAGAAGAGATTCTGGCCAGCGCTGTGTGTATGGCAGCAAAACACAGCCTACATGACCACTGTTTTGGTGAAAGGCCATTGCTAACTATCCTATTGCCAGCTTTTTTATTTTTTTTTTTAAATTATATTAAGGTATTTTGATATCAAACCCACACACCATACACATACACTCATGGTTTAATACATATTTGAGTTGCACTTGCACAACAGCTAGAATAGCTGGGGCTCAAAAAGAAACTGTTCACAAAGTCTGTGTGCAGCCTTTGTTTGCCTTCAGATTTATAAGGAAAAGGAAATGCAGAAAAACAGTGAATTGTTGGGATGAAAATGCAAACCCAGGTCAAGTCAGACAGATATCCTCCCAGCCCCACAATTCCCATCTGTGCTAGTATAGTACATCATTAACACTAACTACTTGGGCCTTCATGTGCGTAAGATAGAAAAAAAGTACTTTTTGCTTATTGAGGAAAATGAAAAAAATCAAAATAACTATGGACATATTCCAGCAGGCATTAAAAAATGGTGTCAGTATTTACACTGAAGTAGAAACTTTAAACAATAGCACAGGGAAAACTAGTTGCTTTGGCTAGTCTGAAAATACAGCCTTGGCTCGTGTCAAAACACAGTTTTTATATTCTTCCCTGTAAAATTTGTGAAACATTTCTGTGATCTTCAAATCACACCAGACTAGGGGACACCCAGCTTCCTCCTGATTTTGACTTTGCCCACAAACAGGTAATATTGCGCGACTGGAATTCCAGCATGGATGAAAAAAAGGCATTTTTGCTGTGCCACCAATTTCTTTACCAGTGCTGCAAACCAGTTCATGATCTGACATAGGTTTTGAGAAGCCCAGAGAGCAGAAAAAGAATTAAGAGAACCAAATACTCAGAAGGATCACAGCTGCAAGGCATAAATGTGCTTGAAAGAGCATTAACAGAATTTAATTTGTAAATTAAAAAAACCCACCATCATAGCTCACAAAGAAGGAAAAGAGAAACCAAACTTATCCTACAAGGGAGACCAGTTAGGGACTACAGACTGATTGATAGCCAACTGCCACGTTAAAAAAAAAAAAAAAAAAAAAAAGAAAAAAATTCCTCTACAAGTGTGATTTAATGGTCTTCAAAGCCACGTACC
Organism: Chroicocephalus ridibundus; assembly: GCF_963924245.1. Classification (NCBI taxonomy): domain Eukaryota; kingdom Metazoa; phylum Chordata; class Aves; order Charadriiformes; family Laridae; genus Chroicocephalus; species Chroicocephalus ridibundus. The sequence continues at coordinate 1,771,155 of NC_086301.1, forward strand.
TGTCCCCAAGTGATGAACATGAGGCTTAGCAGACAGATCTGTCGATGTGGCTGAAACAAAGCTTTTAATGTTCTTTTTCCTCTCTTCTTAATTGGATCTTTTCCCTTTTCCTGTGGTACTGATCTGCATAGAGACTGAATATCTAAGCCCTTATCTCCCTTGTGTATCCTTGACTATGTCCAATTCAGAAGGGCCTACCAAATCATTTGCCTGACAGTTAAAATACTAACCACAATTGACTTCATGTAAGGGATATATTACTTCTACCGAAATTAACAAGCTCCAAACCATTTTAGGCAACGGGCTGCACATAAGTTCTTGGAAACATGTCTCCCACTTGACTCTTTGTAACTACTGCAATTTGGAATTCTGTCTATCCATCTGTCCATTCATTCATCTAGCTTGACTACCAATCCATCCATCTTGTTAGTGGTTCACCAAGTCCAAGCTTTTGGGTAATACAATCCTTAAGGAAAAATAGCACAAGCATGATTCAAACTCTGTTATTAGGGTTAAAAAAAAAAAAATTCTTTCCTTTTTTACTTCAACTTCAGAAATCTCAAAGATTGTGATAGCAGCTTCATAAAGCTTACCAATGCAATCTTGGGAATAACAACAGTTCACCACAAGGACATATACTTTAATAAGCAGAATAATGCTCACTTAGATAAAGAGGTTTCTTTTGGCTGCCATTGTTTAACTCTGATTTGAAAGGCACAAAGCTATGGAGCATACAATGTTTCACTGAACCCAACTGACAATTAAACTTATCCATCAAATCTCTCTAACTCATTTTGCACTGGGAAGGGGGAAACATGCATTTTTTTTTTTATTTAGTATGAGGTTTATTTATTTATTTGAGTATACGATCTACACAAGTGCTGGAAGACTTTCCAAAGACCACAAAGTATTAGTGAGAAGAGGCAAAAAATGTTAATTTTTTCTTGAAGTTTTTACTTTCAAAGAAAGTAAAAGGTACTAAAAATTCTGAAGTTTTTGGTTGACTCTTAATTGGTCTAAACCAGATCTGCAATTTAGCTAAAACTTTCTACTGGTTTGTTGTTGTTTTTTTTTTTTTCTGAATTACCTACATTTCATTAAAATTTGAAATTTTTTCATCGATTCATAAACATTAAGCCTTCCACTACTCCACTCTGTAATCAACAAGCTAACTATTATTATTAGACAATCACTAAGTTAAATATTTGAATTGCATGCTTTACAATAAAGACAAAGACGTTAACCCCTAATTCTGTTCTAAAAAGAGCACTATTACCCATAGTAGGATGGCTATTCTAGTGTCAGTCTTGTTAGGAAATGGACAGTACCAGTTACTTCATTTCTAAAGACCCTGAGAGGAAAAAGGTACTAGATTAAAAGCTGATGTTATGTATGTTAGAGGAACACTCTAGGAATATAAAAAGAGAGTGGAAGAAATGCAGAGAGGCACTTACGTGAGTGAGGGATGCCTGCAGTTTTTCCATGGATGGAACAGATAAAAATAAAAGACAGATAGACAAAAAAAAATAAGATGTAGAAGAGGTGAGGAGATAGAGAACATGGAGCTGGAAAATCAAAATACCATCAGCTGTCTCAAATCCAACCCTAGGGAGTCGGTAGGTTACAGGAGTTATCACAACAGACGGAACATCAATTGTGAGGGCTACCTTACTGCACAGAGCCTGGGATTTCCAAGCAACAAGGCATGTGTACTGTCCCATACTGCTTGGCAATTCTAGTGAGGCAGAAGTTGGCAGACTATAATCAAGACCATGCACAGCTCACAGGGCCTCAAAGCATGCACGTAAATTGGCTAGGAATATGACTAGCTCTGAATTCAGGAAAAGATCCTGCATAGTCCTTTCAGAGGAGCTATGAAACAGGTACATGAGTACAGTTGTGATGGTGGGAAAAAGAAAAGGCTATAGATCTAAACGCAAGTGTAATGGCAAAGAAGAACCCCAGGGGTTGGGGATGGTTGAATACAGATCCTAATACTTGGATGAGGTTGTGTACCAAGGATAAGAGGCCACCTCCCTCCCCTGCCTGCTTTCAGCACATCTGCCCTACCTACTCTGCACTTTTTTTCCCCCCGTTTCTCTACCTTCCTGTCTTGAATAACTCTCTCTGGTTTTTGGTTCTTGTCACTTTTGTTCCTAGTTGAAACAGAAGGGAAAGTGTTATGCCACAGCAGAGCATCCTGCCATTGGAGTGAAATATTACCCATTAAAGCAGAAAAGAGGTTGTGGAAATTGCCTTACATGCTGCATGGGTACCTTATGCAGTGATATGCAGAAAAGAGAAATCTCCCCCCCTCCCCCTCCTTCCACAGTTCATGGCCAGTCCTACGCTGAACCTCTAAACTTCCAATTTGCAAAAAACCTGCCTTGTGATATGACATTACATGCTCTATGACCAATGCCCTTCTCAACTCACTGCTTTTTCTTATTAAAACTCTCCATGGCACAGTCCCTCTCTTTGACAATACGAAGTTTATATTAGTAACCCAGGGCACAAACTAGTAGAAATAAAATAGCTCCTCTACCTCCTACCTTCAAAGAAGGTTTTTAATTAGTAATGAAATTCACTACAATCAAAAAGCACAACAAAAACAAAGGGTGCAGAAGAAGGGTCTGCAAAAGAAGATGGTGTCATCCATGCATGGCAGAGATTCCCTGGAAAGATGCAAGGAAAGAGAGCCAGAGGGAGGTCTCAGTTTTACTTACGAACTGGTTGTGTCTTGAAGTCAGATGGTAGGCTAATCTCACCCACACCCTTGCCATTGACCGCAGACAGTCTCACGGAGTAGGTTGTTTCAGGTTTCAGGCCAGTGATAGTGATCACACCCTCCACATTTGCTGTTGCAGAAACAAGGGAGAAAGGGCAAAGAAAGGCTCAGGCTTTAACTCAACAATAAATGCTATGTTTCTATCATACAGTTTTGCCACGCTCACCCCAAATAACAGAGTCCTCTTCTGGGCCCAGCCTCACATAAACAGTGCAGACAAAGAGAAAAGGTCAGAGCTATCACCTCTGTGTCAACCAGCTGATTAGAGAGGTGTATTGCCACAGCCTCTCTAGAGGGTTTGTAGCAGAGTTCGAGATAGACACCAGAGGGCATCAGCCCTTGGCCTGTGCCAAGGAGCTCCTTGAATAATGCTCTTCAAGACCACTGTCATGTGGGGATAGTAGATGTAACACCTAGAACTGCTCATCTGTTGGGCTGCACGATCCAACTGAAAGCAAAGCCTTCAGCAGGAGAGAAACCCATCTCTCTCCTTTAACAATCCGTAAGGAGGTCAGACGCAATGTAAGAGATGGAAAGAAGCTGCTGTGGGGTCATCGTGATATGAAGAAAGAAATAAGCTCTTTTTTTCCTGCACTCAAAAGGCGCTCAAAGCCATCCTATCACTCCCCCTCCTCAGCGGGACAGGGGAGAGAAAACAGAACAAAAGGCTCGTGGGTTGAGATAAGGACAGGGAGATAACTCAGCAATTACAGTCATGGACACAACAGACTCGACTTGGAGAAAATTAATGTATTGCCAATCCAATCAGAGTAGGGTAATGAGAAATAAAACCCAAACCTTAAAAACACCTTCCCCCCACCCCCTTCCTTCTTCCCAGGATTAACTTTACTCCCAAATTCTCCACCTCCTCCCCAAAGTGGCACAGAGGGATGGGCAATGGGGGTTGTGGTCAAACACAACATCACAATGACATTACATTCTCTATGACCAATGCCCTTCTCAGCTCGTTGCTTTTTCTTATTAAATCTCTCCATGGCATAATCCCTTCTTTTTGATGCTCCGCTCTGACTTTCCCCTAAAGAAAGTCACGTCTTTTGAGATGCAGGTGGGGGAGGTAACATCTTGTTTTATCATCCTACCTTCTTTTGCATCATACAGCCTCGAATGCCATTCTCCCTCACCCAGTGCTCTCCACTCTGCTTTGTACTTGAGGATGGGCACCCCTCCAGTAGCTTCAGGCTCATCAAACTCCACCTGGGCAGTACTGGAATAGGGCTCCACTCTGTCAATGGAAGGAGAGGATGGAGTATCTGAGGGAGGAAGAGAAAACAACCAGTGATACAGAAGACAGCAGGAAACAAGGATGCCCAGTTCCAGTGGCAACAAAACCAGAAAACTAGGAATATCAAACACACTCTTGTCATGACTTCACAAAGGAGAAGGGTAGGCCTAAGGCCCCCCTCAGGGGGGGAAGATTGTTAAGAGTGCTTTTAAGAACGCTAATTAGTGCAGAAACCTTCATCTTGTCTCTCCTCTAAGAGGCTAGAGACTTGCACTACCTTCTTCAAAGGGGACAACCAGAGCAGAGTAGCAAGAGCATCCTGGATGCTATTCTGTCCCCACAGTCTCTTCCGTAGGGCACTCCAATGCATAGCTTGACCATTCTTAAATCTGCCTCTATAGCAGCCATGAGAGGACACCAGAGGCCCTTCCAGTCTGTCGTGCAGTCAGACACTCGGCCTCTTTGGCTGGTACACAGTACTCCGAGGTTTCTCTCTTGCACTACCTGTACTATTAGGGATATTTTGCTGATTTTGAGAAGCACACGTGCATGCATATGCACATGTGCAATGGCTGTCAGAAATCAAAGATCACAGCTCTGTCAAAGAGTACTGGAAGCGCAGAAAAGAATGAGACCCTTCAGAAACAAAGAAACAGAGATACTGAGGATCTTCTTGTTTACAACCCATCCCAACGCAAAAATCTATGAACAGTCTCTCTGAAACTAGAAAAGAATCATAGAATCATAGGGTTGGAAGGGACCTCTGGAGATCATCTAGTCCAACCCCCCTGCCAGAGCAGGGTCACCTAGAGCAGGTTACACAGGAACACGTCCAGGTGGGTTTTGAATGTCTCCAGAGATGGAGACTCCACCACCTCTCTGGGCAGCCTGTTCCAGTGCTCTGCCACCCTCAGGGTAAAGAAGTTCCTCCTCATGTTTAGGTGGAACTTCCTATGTTCCAGTTTGTGCCCATTGCCTCTTGTCCTGTCCCCGGGCACCACTGAAAAGAGCCTCGCCCCATCGTCCTGACACCCACCCTTTAAGTATTTATAAGCGTTGATAAGGTCACCCCTCAGACGTCTTTTTTCCAGACTGAAGAGACCCAAATCCCTCAGCCTTTCCTCATAAGAGAGGTGTTCCAGTCCCCTAATCATCCTCGTAGCCCTCCGCTGCACCCTTTCCAGCAGTTCCCTGTCCCTCTTGAACCGGGGAGCCCAGAACTGGGCACAGTACTCCAGGTGCGGTCTCACCAAGGCAGAGTAGAGGGGGAGGATGACCTCCCTTGACCTGCTGGCCACGCTCCTCTTGATGCACCCCAGGATGCCATTGGCCTTCTTGGCCACAAGGGCACATTGCTGACTCATGGTCATCCTGTTGTCCACCAGGACTCCCAGGTCTCTTTCCACAGAGCTGCTCTCCAGCAGGTCAGCACCCAACCTGTACTGGTGCATGGGGTTGTTCCTCCCCAGGTGCAGCACCCTACACTTGCCCTTGTTGAACTTCATAAGGTTTCTCTCTGCCCAGATCTCCAACCTGTCCAGGTCTCTCTGTATGGCGGCACAGCCTTCCGGTGTGTCAGCCACCCCACCCAGCTTGGTGTCATCAGCAAACTTGCTGAGGGTGCACTCTATCCCCTCATCCAGGTCATTGATGAATATGTTGAACAGGACTGGACCCAGTACTGACCCCTGGGGAACACCACTCGTCACTGGTCTCCAACTAGACTCTGTGCCCCTAATCACAACCCTCTGAGCTCTATCTTTCAACCAGTTTTCTATCCACCCCACTGTCCATTCATCTAACCCACACTTCCTAAGCTTCCCTATGAGGATGCTGTGGGAGACCGTGTCAAACGCCTTGCTTAAGTCAAGGTAGACCACATCTACCGCCCTCCCCTCATCTATCCATCTAGTCATGCCATCGTAGAAGGCTATCAGGTTAGTCAGACATGATTTCCCCCTGGTGAATCCATGCTGAGTACTTCTGATAGCTTTCCTTTCCTCCACGCGCCTTGAGATGACACCCAGAACGAGCTGTTCCATCATCTTTCCAGGGATGGAGGTGAGGCTGACCGGCCTGTAGTTCCCCGGCTCCTCCTTCTTGCCTTTCTTGAAGACTGGAGTGACATTGGCTTTCCTCCAGTCCGCAGGCACCTCGCCTGTTCTCCAGGACTTTTCAAAGATGATGGAGAGCGGCCCAGCAATGACTTCCGCCAGCTCCCTCAGCACTCTCGGGTGCATCCCATCAGGGCCCATGGACTTGTGAATATCTAGATGATCTAATTGGTCCCTCACTCGCTCCTCCTCAACCCAAGGGAAGTCGTCTTCTTTCCCTGTTACTTTATTCAATGCCTGGGACTCCTGAGGGCTGGGCCGAGCAGAAAAGACCGAAGCAAAGAAGGCATTCAGTAACTCTGCCTTCTCCACATCCTCCGTCACCATGACTCCTGCCTCATTCAGCAGTGGGCCTACAACTTCCCTGGTCTTCCTTTTGCTTCCAATATACTTGTAGAAGCTCTTTTTGTTTTGCTTGATGTCCCTAGCCAGGTCTAATTCCAAGGCGGCCTTGGCTTTCCTTGTTTCATCCCTGCACGCTCTGGTGGCATTCTTGTAATCCTCCCAAGGGGTCAGTCCCTTCTTCCACTTATTATAAACTTCCTTCTTCCACTTGAGCTTTTTCTGAAGCTCCCTGCTCAACCATGCAGGTCTCCTGCGTCCCTTGGCCGATTTCTTTCTCTTAGGGATGCACCGATCCTGAGCTTGGAGGAAGTGGTCTTTGAATACCAACCAGCTTTCTTGAGCCCCTTTGCCTTCCAGAGCCCTAGCCCACGGGATCTCTCCAAGCAGTTTCTTAAAGAGGTCGAAGTTAGCCCTCCTGAAATCCAAGGTTGTAATTTTACTTCTTGTTGTTGTTTTGTGGATAGTACCCATGATCCTGAACTCAATCATTTCATGATCACTACAACCTAGGGTGCCCCCAACCTTAATGTCCTCCGCCAATCCCTCTGTGTTTGTCAGTACCAGGTCCAGGAGTGCTCCTCTCCTTGTTGGCTCCTGTACCACCTGTGTCAAAAAGTTGTCATCAATGCACTGGAGGAGCCTCCTGGACTGTGCATGCCTGGCTGTGTGGTCTTCCCAGCAGATATCGGGGTGATTGAAGTCCCCCATGAGAACCAGGGCCTGCGCTTGCGAGGCTACCTTCAGTTGTCTGTAGAAAGCCTCATCAGTCTCCCCATCCTGATCAGGTGGCCTGTAATAAACACCCACAACAGTGTCCCTCATATTTGCCTGTCCCTTAATCCTCACCCATAAGCTCTCAACCCGCTCTTCATCCGCCCCTAGTGAGAGCTCGATGCATTCCAAATGCTCTCTCACATAGAGTGCAATTCCACCACCACGCCTCGCTGGTCTGTCTTTCCTGACAAAAGAACGGTCACTCTGACACCTCAGCTCAAGGGCTGCGTTTGCATTTCCTTATCTCCCTGCCTGGGATGCTCACCTGCCTGCACAAGAATGAACTCTGAGGACTCTTGGCCAATGCGGTTCACAGCAGTGCAGTTATAGTTCCCAAAGTCATTTTCAGAGTCCGGTGTCACCTGTGGAAAGAATGAGAAGACTCATGATTGGATCAGAAAACCCTTTTCACTCTCTGAATGCACTCTGCATTTTGATGGGGAGAGATGCTGCAATAAAGTACATGTGCTAATCTTCTAAGGGCTGTCCACAGAGGGGGGAACTGCAGTGGGCAAGAAAGTCAAAGGCAAGGAGGGGCTGGTGTCTTCTGTTACCTGATTTTCTTCACATTTATGTGCCAGAAACAACACACAACTTCTTGCCTACCAACAGGGTGCCCTGACAAAAGACTTAACTCCTTCAACATCAGGAACATAAATTATTTGATAGCACCGAGCCTTCCTGGCTGCATATGCCTTCTCTTCTCCTTGTTTTTCCTCACCTCCAGGTAGCTTGCTGATGGAGTGTTGTAGATCTTGATATTGCTGTAGTTTGAGCTGGGAAGCAGCTGTCCATCCCGGAACCAGGATATGACAGCACTGGGGTAAGCAAATACCTCACAGGTGATGTTCACTTGATTCCCTTCCCAGGTATAGACAGCCACAGGGCCCTGAAGCTTGGGGGCATCTGAAAGATAGACACATCTGTGAAGGCAATTTGAGCCAGAAAATCTCCTAAAGTAGCGAAGTCAGCATCACTTTGAGGATCCCTTGGCTGGGGTCCAGTTTAATGTGGGGAACAGAATCTAATATAGGAATCTATATATATAATCTAACAGGAACTGTCTTCTCATCTGGGGGGGGATAAAGGGCGTCTTTTGACAAAGGACATGAGGACGAAACCTACTCAGTCCCAAAGGCTGCTCCTAACACAATGTGGGAGGAGGAGCAGAGAGCATGCTATGCATCTAGGGAAATGCATACCAGAAAGTTCTCCTACAGAAGAACTCTGATGCACCCAACAAATCGAACTGTGGCAGATTCATGGCCCATAGTCTTCCCAAGGTGCAACTAGTATCCCAGCTGGAGACAGCTAGAGCAAACATTTGCATGCATGCACACAGCAACATGCCTCCAACAGCATTATTTCAGACCGAATTGCCTCCCATGCCCTCTACCTAAACAACACACATTTCCCTAGCTGTAAGCGCCTTGGTCTCATCACTGAAAAAGGAAATCAAAACAGTCTGCCCTCTAAACACATGAACACCCTTCCCACCCCATCCTCCACTTCTTACACTGCACTTCAAGGTACATGGCTTGGGAGTCCTGCCCGATGGTGTTGCTGGCTGTGCATACATATTCTCCAGCATCTGTGTACTGAATTTCTTTGAGAGTCAAGGACGACACCCGGGCATGGCTACGTACTATGATGCGTCCATCCAGGGTCTGGCAGGAAAGGAAAAAAGAGTTAGAGGCTGAGCTCTGAGCCTGTGGTGCAGACTAAAGGGATGAGAACAAATGCAAGTCTACCTCACACCCACGCTTCAGTGCTCAGTACTTCAAAAGTGATCACCTGAGGCCAGGTGAAATCATGGGCACAGAGAGGCGTTTACAAAAGCAACAAGAAGATTCCTTGTTGCATGGGACCAATTGCAGTGATTCAAAGCACTCAGGAAAAAATAAAAAATGAAACGAAGGACCAAAGTATCAGATGCTACTGTGTGTCTGAGGACAGCTGGATAACGTCAAGCTTCTTCCCAGAAAGAAAATTGTAGAGATCCAGCTCCGGTTAAAATTTTTTGCCAGCACGCTCTTGTAGAAAACCTCCCCAACAGCTACTGTGTTTCTGCTCAGAGAATTCAGGCCTTCCTCTTCTCTCATTGATACTCCTTTTATTTTTATGTCTTTGAAATGGCATTAATAAGAACAGATCCAGCCCTCAAGAGCTGTATCAGGCAAAATGAAAGCTCCGAACTTTCACCTGAACGTGGCACTGAAGAGAGCAAGGTACAGTGAACAGGGCATGAAAACTATGTGACCCTTCTAGAGACAAGTCTGCTTCAAGGTCTTGTGATGCATCAAGAAAATTCTAGAGCAATCTGCATTGGTTATATGCCAGTTTAGAAATTGCTCCCACATATGAGAAAGTGGGGGGATGTCAATGACAGAGACAGAATGTAAAATCCAGACTACCATCTGCTCAAAGTGATTGTGGCCACCCAGTGATCCCATCCCATTCCACATCACTGTGTTGGTTTGTTTTTTTTCCCCCCCCTCTCCAATTCGTTACCAAAGCCCTAGCGCTCTCTTAATACATGAAGTGCACAAAGCCATGGATTCTGCCTTCCACTCTGGTGCTTGTGCTTCAGCTTGGAAGCTTTAAAGCACCAACTCTCTCATCTAGTTTCCGAAGTGGCACAAGCGAACAAACTAGGCACCCTCACAGCTGTGCCTCCTGCTGCAGCCTGCCACACCTAATGCAATTAATGCTTCAAGAACGTTAATTTTCTTGGAAGATACAGGACAAGTACTGAGATTATGAGTAAAAACCCTGAGGATATTAAACAGCCAAATGCACTGAGCTGCAGCACAAAGTACATCTCTGGTACCTCAAGTGGTCAGATTCTCTGGGCCAGAAGCCTCTTTCTGTTGTGAGCTAGTGGTCTCAATCTCTAAGACTGACAACGTTTCTACAAGTAAATGTGATTACCTCTGTTAGTTCTGAATAGTACTTCATTTGAGCTAGTCAAATTTCATATGCACAAACCCAATATCCTTTGATGACACAAAACCAATTATATGTATTTTTCTTCTCTCTTCTACACTGCATGTGGGTCTGCTGCAATCCCCAACCAACACCACGAGCTACAAGCTCCACTCCTTCTCCTGTGCGTGGTCCCTTGTGTTGCTGGGAACAGTTCTATATTTCATGTACATGTGGTGTTGTGTGCCTCATTTCCCAGAACCAGGGAAGGAACCCTTAACACAACATTAGTCCATTGTGGTATCTTACACAACCAAATTCCGCTTTTATCTTTCTTCACTGGTTGACTACATTGTTATCCTTTTGTCTGACTTGTGATTTGACTCCAAAATCCAGCTCACTTCTGAAACTATTGCAGTAGGATCCATAAATATCAAGATTCCAGATTTGCAGAGGCTCCCACAAGTTGAGTGAATATTCTAAATACTCATCTTTGAGACCTCATCAGCAGGCAAGAGTATAAACATGGCAAAATATCAGCACATGATCATTACAGCAAACCTGCCTTTTCCCCACTTTGTCAAAATCTAATACAAATAAAAGAGTGATAGGCAGTCATGGCTGAATTATAACTTTACAAGTAATGCAACTGATTCTGAAATGAAGCTCTGTTTCTTAGTGCAAAAAGCACAAGTAAAGAAAAACCAGGGAAAAATACTCCAAAGAAGAGAAAAATGTCTACCCAAGAAAGCATGCTACTAGTTTTCTTTATTCATATTTCAGGGCATCAGATGCTACCAATTCCCAGCTATTAGAGACATAGGATAGGTAGAAACTTGTGAGACAGGTGTAGACACTTGTAATCCCTTTACCTAACCTCTTTGATTTCGAGGATTTTGGATAACAAAATGCTTCATAGTCATGAAGGGACAATCCTAACAGACAGAAGCAATAATTCATGCCATAGCAACTGCCACTCTACAGAAAAGGGTATGATGATTCTCTATATCAACAATTACTACAACTTATCCTGAGATACATGGAGGTGTTTTTCTCCAAATTCTGACAATTCCATATGACACATAGTCACTATGTACAAAGCTGGCCTAGATTTCAATACTTTGGTGACAAAGGGGAAGAGGAGAAACAAGTAGGAAATGCATTTACCCCCTCCCTTCTCCACCTTCTGGATTTTTCAGTCCTTTCACGAACAAGTATCCATGACCTAATTTCACATCCATGTCTTCTCCTCACCCACTATTGACACGGTGGACATCATTACAAAACAGCACTTGGAAATCCTGACCACAGCTACAAATTCCATTGAAGGAAGATGAGTTGTCTCTCCTAATTCTGGGCTTGCACTGCACTAACCAGAACCCATCTGCAGCTCTTAATATTCGTAAAGTTGCACTAATTCTCAGTTACCAGAAAGGCATCACACCAGTTTGTGGTGTAACCGAGGTACGATTTTGCATGTAATTCAGTTCTTTAGCATCTGTTGGTGATAATGTGAGGGGGTTTTGTTAGCATATGCTGCTAATATGACTTTCAACAATTCTCCAGTATATGCAGGACCAGAATGGTGAACTGAGACTATGGGCTGTGCACAGTAAGTAGAGCTGACTGTCGTTCAGAGGAAGAAGCAGCCAACTGCAATTGTGCCTCCAAAGCAAGGAAAGCAAGATTTAACACGCATATACGCATATATGCTGCTATGACCAAAGGTCATAGAGACTTCCTTACTTTAAACTAGCTAATGCATTTCTAAGAGTGAAATGCTTAACGCCAAGTATTCACTCAGCTTCCCAAGACCTGAAATCCCTGCCACTCTACTACACTGCTAAAAGACCCCATGCTAGCTATTTAAAAAAATATGTCTACACAAGCTGTGACAGTAAGCTTCAACAGCATTCTCACAGAACCCCACTTAGATTTAAGACAGAGACACAATAAGAAATTTAGAGACAGCAAGCTTAATAGTATTAGTGCTCATATTAATAAAAAGCTTGAGACAGAGAGCACAGTGAAAACACTGGGGATGGGGTTGCAGGGAGTAGAAGGGAGTCAGAGACAATTGTAATAGAAATTATCACGAGGCCTGAATAGATGCAACTACTCAAATTCCAAATTCTTCAACGCAAACTGGTCTGAATATCCAATGCCTTCACTTGCCACAATTCAACTATTGCAACAGATTATTTTGAAGTAAAAATGGGCAATTTCTTCTCAGTCTCATATGAAGCAAAGGCGGATGGTGCTTAAGTTAGATGTTCACTTTGTTTAGGCCACACCAGTGTCCGTGGTTTAAGACAGCTTAAAAATAAAAAAGAATTCAGGATACCCAGAGCCTCCTCAAAGTTGATCCTAAAAATACGAGTCACCCAGTTCGAATAGCTAATTTTGTTCTCTACCTAAGCCCTATTATTTGCTTGGAAACATACTTTCTGGTTGATTTTGAAGCAAGAATGCTACAAACCAGGTGCATGTAAAGGTAGGTTATTATAATTATTTTCAAAATACAGCACTGAATGTGAAATAAAACAGCAACAAACCACATTTGCACCAAACAATTACTGCATTATCCTACACCCTCTCAATGACCCTTGCAAATCAAAGACAAATAAAAATTAAGCAATTTGGAGCATTTTCTGGAGAAATATAACTTGTGAAAGATTTATCTGCATTGATTTTGAAATGGAACATGATGCAGTTGTCCTTTAAGAGAAGGTCAAACTTCAGGAGCACCATGAGCAAACAGATGAGTTGGCTGGAGCAGAAGAGGCTATCTTTGGGAAAAAATATGTTCCCAGAATACATGCTGTTGCTAATTCTTTAAACTGTAGAAGAGAGATATGATGCACAGCGGTAGCATAGAAGAAAATGGTGAAAGCAGTGTTTTTCAGATTTTACATTTGCTTTTATTTTTGTATTATTTTTTTTAAAGTGACAACCTGAATTACTCACCCCAACACAGCTAGTTTGCTCATCCAAAAATGCATTACTATATGCCAAGCAACTTCTAACTCTATGAGCTGTTTCTTTTATGTATTGATATTTAATTTGTTCATATTATTAATGCTGGTTTAGTTGGCGTGGTTACTGGACTAGAGATTTGTTAATCTGTAATGCTTAAAACAACCAAAACCAAAAAACTAAGAAGTTTGCTAAAGGTCTGATAATCTTATACCTCTTGTTTCTCGGGCCGGGTCCACGAAGCCTGGAGAGAACAGATATAAAACACAACAACAGAAAAAAAGCAATAAAAGTTTATCAAAGGTTGCTTTTAGGTATCATAGTGTATGCACCACATTGTGTTCTGTGCACATGCAGGCTCCAAGTTGTATATCTCATGTGTGTGGGGTGATCACAATTTCCATCTCCCAACAAAACCTCAATTTAGATTTGCATTCAAAATTTAATATCCTATGAATCAGCCTTAAAATGATAAAGCAAAGGCTACTGATACCTAAAGATTGCTTCTGTTTTTACATATTGAGTGGCTATTTCCCTTGGCACATCTCACTGTTTCTAGAAACCTGTTCCCAGCATGGCGGGGAAGTGATTCTGATGACCTCAGTCACTAAATTTCAAAGAAAGTTATGGAACTTACTTTCTAACAGTGGCTTGTTAGCCACCCTCACACACTGATTAACATTAACACTCATATCGTTAATGTGATCATGCATTTGTACAAATTTTTACATGCATACTGTGCCAGGAGTAGGAGACCTTGAGCTGCAGAGCAGTGAAACAGCATGACCCCCCTGGACAGGAGGTAGCAGGGCAGAACCTTGTACCTCCAGTTGATAATGTCCAGCTCATTATGCTTAGGGATGTGTGCACCCAATCCTTACTGGGCTTGGGACAACCAAGCAACAGGCATCAGTGAAACATGCACAAACCTTACCAATAAACATACATTTCCCATTCAGAGAAAGCCACCAACAGCGTGAAACATATTCACTGTGGTTCAGAAAGACCAAAGTTGCTGGGTTCTGTTTTTCCCCTATAATTTATCTTTCAAATATTTTTCTTCTGGTCTCTATTTCAGTGGCAAGTTGATCCATTTTAGTTCAGGAGTCAAAAATCACCTGCTAATATCACAGCCATGATGGCATTATTGAATGTGAGGCACAAGCATTGCTGACGTGTGGTTGTAACAGCACACACAAGAATGACATTACAGAAATGGAGATGAAAGCTTAGGAAATGAGAATTAAAAACATGGTATTGTTTTCACAGTGCTTTTAGTGAACATTGTGAGACTTTAGTATTAACATATGGTACAGACAGCCTCATTTTAGAACGTTATCTGATAAAAGCAAGTTATTCACTTGTAACTAGAGGCCTGAAGTGCAGCCACTTGAAGAGAAGCTCACCAACATCTATACAGGCTAGGACACTCCCATCATGTGCTCATTTCTATGTACATATATATCCTGTTGTGCACAAGTTCCTTGAAAGCTTAACAGGCAACCATATTAATTCAGCATAATCCCTTTTTGATGTACAAGTCATTCTCTGTACCTGAGTAAGCTAGGCTAGCTACAGAACTGCCTTGCTTATACCCATGCAAGTTCACTTCCGATCCTATTCACTCAGTCTCTATGGTGTCAGCACAAATGGATTTAAAAAAAAAAAAAAAAAAAAAGAGAGAGAGAGAGAGAGATATCTTTTTATCTGTTGCTGTTCAGTACCTGTCAGCCTAAAGGAAGATTAAGGAGAAAAAAAAGCCTGTTCCCACACTCCTGAAGTTTGCTGATGTCACTTGTGGGTGTGGGGAAAAAAGGCAGAACCACATTCTCCATCCTGCAGAGTTTCATACTAACTCTCCCTCATCAATACGAACAGATACACAAGCTCTACTCAGCACCAAAGGTAAAGGGCCGATAACACTGTACAGGTTAAACTGCAATTAAGGTAAAGGCGGAAGAATACCAGAGCTGATATCTTCCTCTGTTCTTTGATTCCTTCATTCTGGTAAGAAAATGTGCACTTTATTGTTGACTTTCTGTAGAGAAAATTGTTAATGTGATGCAGGTCACAATAGCTAGCACAGGAGGCCAGACAGCAGTACTGGGTGAGATCCTACACTGAAGATATGCCTAATGACAGCTCTGGCAAGAAGTTAAAAGGCCTGCATAAAAGCATCACCTGCTACCTGTTCCCGTTCCTCACACGCTGGGCTATACTGCTGGATAAGAAACGTAGGACTGTCTCTGCAACTGTGTCATGAAAGTGTGTTTGAGAGTAGCCAGCGACTACCTCACCCAAAAATCTGACAGGAAACACACTCCTGTCTGCACTAAAATTGTATCACTTGTATACACCAATACACAACAGATCAAAACTATATTTGCTGTATCACAGTTAGCATTCTGCTAGAGCAATAGAAGAAACATGTCTCTTAAAAGGGCGTGAAATATACTGAAGGTGATGAGGAATACGCATACTGGCTTGGTCAGCTTTACATCTGGTATCATTCAAAGAGAAAGCATTCCTCCTCCCTACAACGGCACAGCAATAAATATCTGAGGTAAGATAAAGCCAAACCATTTTAAATCATCATGTTGATGACCTTCCAGGCCTGTTAGTTCTTGCTATGTTCTGCCGTAGTGATAGACAGGAATCTCAGACTGACAGGGCAAAAGTTTGTCCTAAGTAGTGTGTTCCCACATTGACAACCAAAGTAAACCACACATAAGCAATTTGTTTTGTTTTGTTTTAAATTTTACTTGCACTCTTTGCAGGGCAGAAGAATGCAAGCTGCCAGCTTACTAGTAAAAGGAAGTTTCCACCATGCCAGTATCTGGAACTTCGGTCTGCTCATTTGTGTTGGTATACAGTTCCCAATCATCTGATTTTGCTAGAGCACAATCACAACAACTTACCTTTGCGGACCATCCTCAACGCAAAAGACACTTTGTCCAAGGGGTGCCATATTATGTAGGCATAGCCACAGAGAGGAGAATCTTTTGCTATGCATGCTAGAATATCAACAGGCCTCTCAGGAACGCGTGGGAATGTTGAAATAGTTGTGACGTTGTCAACCTAGGTGTTTGGGCTATAGCACCTCCTGCCCCTTGCCCACATGTCAGACCGTCTCCGTTCATGAACAAAGACTGAAGGAGGAAAAAAACCTCTAAGCCAGAGAGGGGTTCTTTTTTGTTTTGTTTGGGGTTTTGGGTAGGTTTTTCTGAAGTATAAAATGTTCATGGGAGTTAAGGCACCTGTAGGCCTTTAAAAAGCTGGACTGAAGTACGATTACAAAAGTAAACAACATGTAGCAAGACAGATGCATCCAAGTATCTAAGGCATATTCAAAAGTAGGGCCTGATAATTTTAAAAATAGTATTGTTCGTCCCACATCAAAGACCACCCATTTCCCTGACCTATCCCAGAGACAGTAAGTAATAGTAAACTGAATATACGTATTTGGTTGTACATGTAATAGAATGCTTATCGGAGCTATTTTGACCTGAGGATTTTCTGGACATCTGTACCATTCACGTAAACTTACAGCACAAGATAGAGAATGGGAAAAAGTAAAAAACAAAACAAAACATACACGCAAAAAATTAAAATCCTGCCTAGAAAGTGCATGGTATATGATCAAAAAATAATCTTTGCCCGGAAGGTTTGAACAAGTACACGAGACACATACCTCAAACCTTCGATTTCCCCATCTATACATGAAACTATTAGAGTATTAACATTTTCCTTAATATTGATCACCAACTTAACAGCATCAAATGGGATATATGAGAGTCTCAAAAATGGTTAGCAGTTTTGCCACTGAGATCTTGTTAGTTTAATTGCGCTGGACAAATGGGACTCTCTGTAAACAGGCTCTCCTACTGACTTCTACTTGATTTAGTGTTATTTCAGTTTTTATATTCTTCTCCATGTAAAAGCTCTTTTCCATGGCTGTGAACCAAACTCCAGTACTAGAAGCACTAGAGCACTTAGCTCCTCCCACTGCTCTCCCAGAAAGAACAAGACCATGAATAACCTTATCCTGTCAAAACAGGTCCTCCAATCATGCTGTAGTAACAGCCCAAGCCAACAGCTTTTGAAGACAATGGAAATCTCTCTCTAAACATTGCAAGGATTTACACTAGCCTGTGAATCCAAGATGATGTTAAGAAAGAATTAAGGCTGGAAAACTTTGGCACCCCGATTAATAAGTTACACGTTAACAACATGGTGAAGAGCTGACATTATGGGGGCAATTAAAAAAGCTCATTTAGGAGGCTATAATGCAGAATGGCAGCTGTAGGGATGACTGACAGCAGGTACGCCTGTCACTTTAAGACTTTCATAGTCTATCAGCTGCTGCCTTCATACCAAGTCAGAACCCCTGGTATGCCCAAATTAGCTGAGCCTTGAAGCATCCTGTTATTAGAAGATTATTAATAAGCAACAAGTCCTTACTCCAACTTTTATCTAGGCTTTCTTTGGCTCTAAACTACGCCTCCTGATCACCTTATGCAATTATTATGAAATATCTACAGTAACACAGCACATCCTAATCTTGTCTAGTTAAGGGGAATTGTGGCCAATAAAAAAAAAAAAAAAAAAAAACCAACAACACAACAGCACTCTCTTTTAAAAGAAAAACTGCTAATTATTTTTGCCTTTTAAGAACAAAATGGTATTGATGTGATCAACAAAACAGTGGAACACAAACGCAGCCAGGCTTTTGTGCTTCAGGATCATGCAGTATTAGAATACAATACAGAAGGGCAAGAAGGAATTAACAGGCTCATTTTGGTCCACTGCACCTTTGAGAGATAACACCCCACACCTCTCCACCTGCCACCCTCCCAGAACACATCATCATGATGATGTCAGCATGGACAACATCGGAATCAGGGTGCTCATTCCCACCTCTCAGCTTGGAAACAGACAGAAAATACGCTTTCACAAGCTTCCTGCAACTGTAGGTCCCTTTGGAAATTCCTATGAAAAGGGTCTAGGGCCTATTGCTTTCCAAGTTCATTCAAGTGAGAGTAATACTAGCAGGAATTAAAAAGCCTATCCTCAGTTGTTACAAACCGAGACGGCTCTTTGTACAAAAGGACACCTATGGCATTACTTCAGCTGTGGAGCTAACCCTTTAGCAGACTGTCTGTGCAGAACATGTGTCCTCACTACAGAGAGGGGAATCACCATGATTTCCATGTGCATCTGCATGCGGCTATCATGCATTCTGGACCAGCAGAGGCAGGCAGATATAAACCGCCCTAATCCCAGCAAATGAGACCATGGTTTTGGGAAGAGTTATACCTTCTCTTCATTGCTGATGTTCCGGGTGGAAGTTCTCCAAGTGATGGAAGGGATTGGGTCCCCAGAGGCCTCACAGGTAAGTGTAATCTGATCCTCCAGCTCCATGGCTGTTTTATTCTCCACATAGGTGATTTTGGGTTTTGCTGAAAAGAAAAACCAACTTTCATTCAGTTGGTGCTCAGAATGAAGCTTGCTTGTCAACAGCAATGTTTGAAACAAGCAACATTGGGGAAAAAAGGCTTTTGAATTGGCACAAGTTTACTCCCATATGGGGAAGGGAGCAGAGCGACATTTAAGAACAGGTTACCTCCTTGGAAAACTAGAAGACATTTTTTACACGTGCTTACAGCTGAGGCTTGTAAGAGGACTAGAAGAGAGCATATCTGAAGTACAACCCATTTAACAGCGTACAAATGATCAGTTCCTGGGATTATCAGCTAAGTCTTCTTTCTGTCTACTTTCTCTGCCTCAAATTAGCCTTTTAATAAGCAGCTTTGTCAAGTGGCTGCAGGGCGATGGGACTGGGAGAATTATATTCCTCAACGCTCCCAGATTCATGGAAGGTAGAAAAGCTGCTGATTCATTCCTGCAAGGTTGAGGTCATTCACACAGTGGTGGGGTGGAGTTCACCTCCCTGTCCAGGTATAACAAGTCTCACTGAAGTGCTAAAGCCCTTTTAATAGCAGCCTTAGATTAGGATTCGGCCCTCTAGGCTTGGAGGGCCTCTCCAATCTCCAGTCTCACACCAACCCCTGCACCAGATTGAATTTCTTTTATTAGAGAGGAAGCAGAATGGAGTTGGCATCTGCTTCAGACATACACAGACTCCGTTTTGCCTAGCACGATGGCAGAGGTGCACAGCATTACTTGGGAAAGAAGCATCTCTGGATAAGCCACATCAGCCATTATCTGGGATAAGTAGGTTACTTCCAGCTTGCAGTAGTAAGTTACTAATACCCAAATGGATTGTAAAGGGGGGATGGTAAGAACGTGCTTACCAAAGACTTTGAGATGAATGGTGGCATCCTGCTCTCCAGCCTTGTTCTCAGCGATGCAGATGTATTCTGCTTCATCACTCTTATCCACCTTCTTGATGATGAGCTCAGACCCATCGTAGTTAAAACTGTATTTCTCTTCATCATCGCCCTGTTCTACTGGCTCTCCGTCCCTGCAGGGCACAAAGCACACTGGCTGTGTTGGGGAGGAGAAGCAATCAAAGGCTATTTGTTTTAGGCTTGTTGTTAATGCTAGAACTGTGTTACTACACAAACTCCTCAGGCCTACATTTTGATCTATTCCTAATCCCTCCTGTCTTAGAGCTCTTGGCAGATGCACCTTTCACCTCCTGACACACATCATAGCCTATATGCAAGAGCTATAAACACCTCAGAAGGTGTCTTCTGTCCTTGCATATCAAGTCAGTATTCCAAGTTGTCATTAGCTTTTTCAACATTACAACTTGTCCTCATAACCTTCACCAAAGGCTACACAATTTCACGAACAGTATACATGAAGTCTGTATCACTGCCCGATAGAGAAATTTAGACCCTATCAAATGAAGAGAAAGACTTTAGATGTGAATCTCCTGGCATAAAAAAAAAAAAATGCAATTTACAGCATCCACTTTTGCCTGCCACACAGAATCAGGACATTGTACACAGCATCTTACTTTGTCCACGTCACAGTTGGCTCAGGAAAGCCATCAGCATCACATGCTAAGGTGACAGACTGGCTGAGGTTGGCAGTGGCATTCATAGTGGTCTGCCTGGCGCGCACAGAAGGAGGTACTAGAAGAGAAGAAATCCACATTCAAGTTAGAAAGGATAGAAGATGTGAGCAAGAGTGACCTCTGGAAGGCTCACTGTAAATCTCTTCAAGTCACACAGATGTCTAGTAATTCAAACCCATATGCCATCACCTGCATGTTTCAATCAACAGGTTTAGAGCCTGAACTCTCCAAAGCAATTAGCACAGGGAAGGAAGGGCAGGGGGTGGGGAGACGCACAGAAAATCAGTACTGTGGACAAAATTACTTGAGTCCCAAAAAGATCAATACCTCACTCTATAAGTCATGAGATGCTTAAGGTTTCACTTGCCATGATAATTTCCTGTAAACATCTGGTAGTCATTCAATTTTATGGACATTTTTATTAGACACAGCAGACAAAGATCAGTAAGATGATGGTAAATCGTGAGTGTGAATTGAAAGCAACATTTTATCAGCAGCCTGGAGTGCAGGTGCCCTATATGCTGTCCCCATACTAGCCTTACTCTAAGCTGCTCACCATTTACGATGACCTGAATATCTTTGAAGTTTATCTCCCCACGAGCCAAGATTCGTCCCTCACAGCGGTATGTCCCTTCATCTGTTTTCTTGATTCCCCGGATCTGCAGGTAGTTGTTGGACAGGACTATAAATCGAACTAGAAAAGACAAAAGGAAGGTTCATCCAAGGATCCTCAGAAAAGCTCACTGCAAGTAACAGGTGGTTCTTCTCTCCACACCTTTTCTGGGTTGAGACAAGGCTTAGTGTTAGAAACTTCACCTTCCTATCATTTAATGGAGATGCTGCTGCAACTGGGTCTGACAGTGCCAAGAAACAAACCAGATGTGGGTAGCAAGCAAACTGCTCTGGTGCTTTATACCGCAAGTATGCACAAAGAGATAAACAGATAAATACACACACACAAACACATTTACATGTAATTAGTATCAGACAACAAGCTGTTTGAAACTTGCCCCTCTTGCCCAAGGGTGGCAGAGGTCAAGTCTTTCTAGAGTTCCCATGTGCCTGCAAAGAGCAGATGTGGGAAGCACAGCTGAGGCACGAATGCCCAACTGGAGTCAGGGCTCTGGAGTGCCCTCTGACAGTAAAATGCCCCTCTGGGTAAGACAGTCTGCAGCATTTTGAAAGAAAGGGAAAGGTTCTTTCAAGGAGCTTTTAGCCCCTTTTTTCTTAGGAAGACTGGAGAATGTCACAACATGCAGCTTTTCTGTCTGATGGCATTTCTTTTATCTGAAAATTTTTTCTAGCATTCCTTGGTCTATTCCAGTATCAAAGCCTTATGGCCATTTCTGTGGGAACATTATTGTTTTGCCATAGCCAAACTACAGCACCTTGAATAATTAAATTCACATCCTAAGATCTACTGTTAGGTACAAATTGCTTCTCTCCTCCCTTGTGACCACCACCGTTTTGTTCTCCTGAACCCCTTGTATGAGCCTGATTTAAGCCGTGATGGGAGATGGACATTTGACCCCTGAATGGACAAGCACTGAGACACCTCTTGTGCCTTACCATCTTTTTTTAGGATAACATCCCTGCCTTTGTGCTTCCAGATGATGGTAGGAGGCAGTGAGCTGACCACATCACACACAATCACAGCATCATCCCCTTCCTTGAATTCCTGAGGAGTGGGAGCATTCTTGAACATCAGCTTTTCTGAAAACAACAGAAGGAGAAAGTCACTGCAGCTTTCTCAGCACACCTCAAAGCAGTGCTCCTGACTCAAGCCTGAGAAAAGCAAAGAAACCCCAGAGGACATGTTCTCTAGAAATCCTCATGTACCTGAGGGGATGATAAAGGTGTGCCTGACTCAATGCACTGCAACACAGGAAGCCCATTTTCCAACCCTGCCTCCCAGGCACATCAGTGGACAAATCAATACCTAGCTCACCAATTTGTCCACACTGCAAAGAGAAAAGGTGATCTTGGAACTGCCCAGCTTCCAGCAGGAAGGGGAGGAGCTGCCATCATAGCTCTGAGGGACAACAGGCTGATTCCTTATTATAACCCTTCGGAATGTGTGATCCTCTTCACTGAAAACTAGCCTTACCTCATAGCATATCTGTCATCCACAAAAGCTACTCTCTCTGCTTACTCCTCCCAGACATTTATGATGTGCTAGAATCTTCTCCTTCTACCCCTTGCTCTCCTGTCTTTCGGGAGAATGTAAGCAGTAGACATGCTGGTAATGCCCCGACAGGCCAAGGTCCTAGTTCTCACTTTCTCCTCAAAATCAAGAAAGGAGAAGGCTGCATCCTCTTAACATCCCCTTTCTTTTCATCCTCCCTTTTCCCCTTTAAAAATAGCCTTTTCTAGGAAGTTAAAATTGTAGCCTCCCTAATCTTGCCTCATAAGTGTGCAAGGTATATCAGAAAATAGCCTCGGAGCCGCTCTCTTACGGAAAATTTTCACATTGACGGTGGCCTCAGAGTCTCCCTCCTCCACGCTACTGACAACACATTTATAGATGCCAGCATCATCAATGTTGGCGTTGTAGATGGTGAGGGTGGAGGAGTAGTCATCATTTCGCACCACTGAGATGCGCTGTTGGTTCGGCGTCAGCTTCTCACCATTAGGGGAAAACCAGGAAATGTCTTTGTATTTGGCCTCCCCTGCCACTAGGGACAATAAAAGAAAACAAAGCAAATTGAAATGAGTTCCCAACAAATCTGCACAGAGGAAATAAATACAACCAGTAGCGCTATGTGGAAGATTGACCCAGGGGAAGGGCTTCCGGTACCTCAGAAGCAAGTAAAGAAAATTCTCTTTCGCAGCACTGTGAATGGGCAGCTGCTGTCCTGCAAAAACGCTATTAAGTTGGTTTTATAATCTAAAGGGGTGCACCCATTTCAGCCCATAATGGCCTTCTATGCATCCTGGGACCTCATGTCCCAGTCCCTACACTATGCAGATCAGCCCAAGAAATAAAAATCTCTTCCTGCTTAAGCTCCATCATTTTTTCAATACATACCTGTATTTGCAGACTGGGCTACTTTGCATATCAAAATTATGACTTTGCTGTAGCAGGAGTTCTGGCATTGATCAGCTTAAATCTCTTGCTGCATCCAGTGTAAATCAGAATTGTTACTAAGTGGTCCCAGGCTGTCTCTTTCTTGCAGCTCGCATGTCTGCATTCCTCAGAGTGGCTTTGTTATTTGGGACAAACTCCTATTACTGGAGGGGCTTTAACTGATCCCACAGCTTTCTGAATGCAAATATCATCACAACAGCACTTGCTCAATGTATACTTTCATTTTTAAAGCAGTGGCATTAACAAATTACTCTGCAGTTAAGCACTCCTGGATCAGATGACCTCATCACTTGTCCCAGTCAGTATGCTCCTGCTCTGGCATTTTGCTCCCAGAGCTCACTGTTGCACCTATTTGCTCTACGTTATGCTTCAGGATGCTACCATGTCAGTGCTCCAACATACTCAATTCCACCACTGAGAAACCAGACCAGCTGCTTTCAGGAAAACCTCTAAAGAGGACATGTGGATTCTAATTTGGAAAATGCCATAAAATTGTAGGACCCGCTTTGGGGCACATGGAGTGTGTTAACACTGCACCACATTGTGCAGGAGAATAGCCTGGGGCAGTTGGTGGCCTGAACAAACAGCAAATTGTGTCACAAGAAATGCAGGTTTTCAGCAGCATTAAAATCCTTAGTTGCAGAGGTAACAACTCACAAGTCACCCAGCACTCCCATTACTGCTGTTACCAGTTTCTTAGAGAAATAATTTGGAAAAACAACAGGCTTAATTCTAAATTCAAAAGATCAAAAAGTTGTGGAATAATGCAAGGTGCCATTGTTGTGGCTATTGCTAAAGCTTAGAGACAACGCTTCAGTACCTGTTTTTTCAATTTAAAATCTGTTTGCTGGAGCTGCTTTCTGTTGCCAGCTCTCCAGGGAGAATGCATTTACTGTTTCCAGTAAACAGCAAGTGTTGCCTTTGCTACTCAAGTCTTATAAACCATAAGGGCATATGAGAAAGAAAGAGCAAGTGATCTTGCAGCGAGACCTGACACTGGAGTTTTTATCCCAGAGTAAATACATTGATTGACCTTGCCAGCAAACCCATATGGAGACAGCTGATGCCGTAAGCCATCACTCACCTTGGCATAAGAAGAACTTGGATTCTCCGACACTGATCTCCCCCTGGCTTGGAACAATGTCCACTTGTAGAGAGGCTGCAAAAGAAATGAGCACACACAAGAGGGTTAGACAATAGGAGTGGTCTTCAGCAAAAAAGCTTTGCCAGCCTTCCAATCCCTGTGGCTCCTTTACTCACCAAATGGAAGAGCATAGGGTGGAGCATTCTTGGCTTCACAAGTGTTACCCTTTATCAGTATTTGAACGTACAGTGACAAAGATCCCTGAGGACCCAAAAGTAGTAGCTAACATTCAGAGTTACTTCCAGCCCTTTATAAAACCACATGGAATGACACAGAAAAGGCTGATTTTCATTCAAATCTCTACCACACTGCAATACTAGGCAGCACGCTTGGTGTGCACACTAGAACATCAAGCAATCTGTAAGGACTCTTCTGAATTCAAACTGGAATTGGCTGAAAGACCTACCCTGGCAGCAAATACAAATTATCTTTCCTTTGGAGACTTCTTGTTGCTCTATACGATACCATGATGAAGTTGTGACTGAATTTCCCCACAGCACTGCCTTGCAAAACCAGATCAGCCCAAGGAAGGGCATTTAGACTAGTCATCAACTTTTCTACTCAGCCAAGCACCGCTAGCGAACAGTGGGGTGCTAGTAAAATAGCTTTGAGCTAATTAAGTTGTAATATAAATTCATACTACTTTTCTTTCATTCTTTTTTGGCCACACTACACTATATAAATATACCAATGGACCTCTTCCACACTTTTGAAAGTTGCTGCATGCTGGGAAGGCAGTGGCAAAGGCTAGGGTTATTAATGCCTTTCATTCCATTCTCAGGTGCTTTCTGTTAACAGCTAGAAATAAGAAAAAAGACTGTGTAAAGCACTGAACTTTTCATCACCCCAAAATTCAGCATCTGTGCTCTTCCTTGAATCTTTTTTAATGCATGTCTGTGCCAGAGTAGATGCAAAGAATAGAAGGAAATCACACAATTAGGAAACATCTTACTGTAAATTCAGCTGAAAGGCCCAGGCAAGAGATCTGAGCACAGGCAACAGTGTCCAACTCTCAAGATTTCCCCTTGTTTATTGTAAGGACTCAGGTCCTTCTGTATATTTAAGTGACAGGCAGTTTTTCAAGAAAATGAGACCTAGAAATCACTCTTGGGACACAGGAAGTTAAAACTTTTTGGAGTCTTAGAAATGAGAGAAGGAAGGACATCCTTGGTTATGCCCCATTGAGTCAGTGCTCTCTCTGCTTCACCAGCTGCAATGTTATCATTAAATCTCCCAATTAATTACTCCTAAGTAACAGAATTTCTGAAAAGGTTATGCAGAGGGGCAGCAATTCCTTCACCAATAGTCCCCCTGTATGTCAGCACAGTCCCTCCAACCATGACACGAAAGAGGCAGAGGAAACCTCCTGATATTATTACTTACACTGGAAATGCACTTTTCAAACCTAGCAATTACCATGACACAGAAACTGTGACCTCATGAATAGTAGGAACTAGACAGCCGGTATTAACAAATCTACTTCGCACTGCACTTCCGTTTCTTCAATCTAATACCAGGAACAAGATGCTGAAGTACCCTGTGAGAGGATCAGGTAAGTCAGACGCACATTGTGTATCTTGGGACTTTTCTTGAAGGAGACTGCTGAAACATATAGCATTGTATCTGCATCACTGCCAGCTTAAGGCCTAATTAATCCCTTTTACAAGAAAATACTTACCTGAAAAATCTTCTCATTGATAGACACTTCCTGCTAACCAGATTTCATGAGCTGACTTGAGCAGGTTACATCATGCAAATCTCTGATACAAGCAGAAGAATGGTGTGATTGCTGCCTCGGTACTCAACACAGTAATTCCATTATTGCCTTGTTCATCCACTAGCAATCCATATGCACTGGATTACATACTATTTCATCGTATTGAAAACATGTTATCTCTGTGCAGCATACAAAACAACAGGGATGCCTCTCAAGCGCTTCAAGGGGTTCAGCAATATACAGTATTCCGTTCACACTGTTTGAAGAAAACCAACAGAACTTGGCGATCTACTGCACATTAGGAAATGGGACTGATTTAAAAGGCGCACATAGGTAGCTGTGTGGCAGATGACATGCTAGAAGCTCGTATCCCAGTGGTACTTTGCTCACATGTCCATGGTTCTGGGTCACTACCATACTGCTAGGACTGTGTCTTTCTGTTTTAAGATGCTCTCCCTGCTTTCATCTCTCCTTTAGCATTCGTTTATGTCCCTCAAAGGACAAGCTGTTAAAAAAAAAAAAGTCTCCCCTCAAATGCTTATTCTAAGAGAGAGCGGGCTGACACACATGAATCCACATCCTTTACACTTGATTTACCTTACCCCAGAAAAACTGCATAAGGCCAGTGTCATTCAAGAAACTGATGCTGTCAGAAGCGCCACTTTGTCTTTTAAAATGTCAGTGTGTTGTTAAATGCTGCTATTGAACAGCAACAAAGCGACAAGTAACTGGCAGATGGTGCTATACTATTAAGCTGGTTTGGGAAATAGAGCAGAATATCAGCTAATGGTGCTGGGCTCGCCCTGGAATGGCAGACTGGAGTTAGTATAGTATGTTCTACTTTTGAGGGTACCTGCTGCTCTTGTCTGTTCTGCTTATTTAGTGGCCTGTACAGAAGGTGTATTACAGAGCTTCCATCCAAGGAAGGAATACTTCCCTCTAATTCTTTTGACCCAACAGGGACACTCCACAGAGTTTATATTCTCTGCATACCTACATTGGATGTATCTGAAAACACACAGGCACAGCTTTCAATGGACATACTGATACTGTGACAGTGTTCTGCACCAACACAAAGCTACACTTAGATCCTACTGCTAAGCCGACAGATATGTGGGATCCTTAGCAGTAGCAACTTCCGAAATGGTCTCCAATACTTTCATTACCCTCTAAACAGAGAGGGCTGGGCACAGCAGATTTCCTATAGCAACCCATCCATCCTATCAAAAGCACTCCTGCAGGGCCTTATAGAATTACCTGTGCATTTGTCTCAACCTCTTTGTAATTTAGGACATTATGGTTATACAAAGTACTTTGACAGGCAACATCATTGTTTTTCTCCAAGTTGCTCTGTCCAAGCTTGCTACCTTAGCAACTTCATAAACTCAGTCTTTACTCAAAGTCACATACTGAAGGGTTCCCTAATTTGCAGTGACACAGCAGGGCTGAAGCACAAGAGGGCTTCCTTTCATAGAATCATTTTGGATGGAAATGACCTTTCATACACAAGTAGGTCTTACAGGAAGGATTAGCTGTTTACCCACCTAGAAGAAACATGCTGCTGAAAACATTCACGTTTCTCTAGTAAAGACAGGAGGGATTTCTCATATGTGGTAATAGACTTCATGATATGAAGCATATGGATTTATTTTTTTTTCTGTTTTTTCACTCTTCAGTGCAGTAAGGTTTTTAAAATGTATTGATTTTTTTTTGAATGGGAGAACTTGTATCATCGGACTGCGGCCTCTCTGCTTGCACTGGGTAGGGTATTCTTTTCCATCGAAGCACTTTTACAAAATCAGCTCTGTTAAACAGATTAAGGACAGGAGACTCAGCCTCAGTTGAAAGCAGGCCACACACCTGAAGAAAT
Source organism: Chroicocephalus ridibundus (assembly GCF_963924245.1). NCBI lineage: Eukaryota > Metazoa > Chordata > Aves > Charadriiformes > Laridae > Chroicocephalus > Chroicocephalus ridibundus. The sequence goes on from NC_086301.1 coordinate 1,799,184, forward strand.
GAACTAGTACAATAGGTCTTTTAGAGACAGATGTGCAGTGCAAAAGCAGGAGAACTTCATTCTTTACTGTGATGGTGAAAAAGGAACAGGCACAACCCCCCCCCCTCCCCCCCCCAAAAAAAAAAGATCCCATTTAGAGGAGCACAACAGAGAAGTCATCTGCACCAGAGAAAGCCCCAGCTTATTCATTTCTTCTCTGGACTTGACTGACAGTGCAGAGCCACCCTGACTCATGCTGTAACCCTACCCTGTCCTCGGAGCAGCATAACCACATGCCAGCCAGGCACCTGCAGAGCAGAATACCACATCACCTGTCACATACTTACAGTTTAATATACCAAACCCAAATAATTTAGATGCTGCTTCTGCTGCCACCTGTAAGACATCACGTTTTCACAATCAGAAGACCCTGGCATTCCTATGCAGCTCAACCCCCCTCATCCATTTGAGGGAGGCCAAAATTATCTGCTTGGGTCTGCCTTGTGATCATCTGCACTCCAGCCTGAACAATTAGAAGCTGTCACAGTTGTCATGCATGGATTAGGTAACTCCATTGGCTTTTTCTGCATCACCTTCACATGAGAATTCTCCCCTTGCTGAGGGCTAAAGTACAATGATCAAAATGTAACTGCTATTTTGCTCCTGTTTCCATTGGGATAGGAAACTCCTAGTGCTTATATAAGCAGAAATACACCAAGGGGAACCTGCTGGACTAGAGAACTGAGTACAAGCACTCCAGGAGAACTCCAACTCCTCCTCAGATCTTCCTAATCAGTCTGCCTGAGTCACCTGCATCTTCTCATCCTTTATTTGTATTTAGGCAGCAACCACAGCATTTTTTTTTTTGCATTTGCACTGTGCCTCACACAGGGGAATCCAAGATACCGCACTACTCTAAGAAACAGCCATAAGAACCTTAAAGTAATGTCCGACTGCCATGCCTTTGCTTACATCCAGTCAGCAATCACTCCCTGCTGAAAGACTTCTGATTGTTAATCACCAGGTGTAGCGAGCGAGCAACCATCCTGTAGTTGTTAAAGGCGCAAACCATACTGTAAGAAATCTCAACATTTCCATTCTACCATAGATGTTGAGAAGCAATATTATACCTGGCTTTTTTCAATCTCTTGTGTTTTCTTCTGGTGGTGGTTCTCTGTATGAGTCAAGATAACAGACTGGATAGGCTGCGGATCTGCTCCAGTCTGGAACCTGTCCTGTTTCTTCTTCTCAATGAGTTTGCAAACAACGTTAAGGCTTTCTCCTACAAACTGAGTCAACAATGGGCTGGGAGGCAGACCCCGATGATGAAATTAGGCACAAAAGAGCCCAGCTGTGTTTGTCCAGCAGCCTTCAGTCCTGAAAATTGAAGATAACTTCTGGAAATTAGGTATCATTCGAGAAGAAATGTTCCTCTGAGTTATTCATATCAAGCTCATTTGTACTTCTTTTACACCAGGGAGAGTTCAACCCTAATTCTTTCAACCAGTCTTTATCAGCAGAACAATTTGCTGACATCATAACCTGGATAAACAGGTTCATCATAACAATGAACTATGTCTTAAATTACACAAACAATTGCTCCCTACTTGCTAAACTTCATTGCTCAGTATATGATCAAACTGACAAATGCAGCACTGCCATGGTTTTTAATCACTACTTAATCGTTATTTTTGCTTTGCAGTTCAGGGAAACGGAGACTATTTTTTCCACTCTTCATTTAATAGACACTGTGAGCCCATTTGTATTCTGCTTCCAACTTCAAGCAATAAAGGCCTTTTTAGCATCACATAATAACCGCATTAAAAGGCCTCTTCATAATCACACAATAACACTTTTTATAGCTCTACCCTCCCCCATATCTTTTATCTGGTTACAAAGTTCCCCAGCCCCCAAATAATGCTGAACAACTCCCCATTGATTTGAAAAAAACTCTGTTAATGCAACATCCTGTTCATCTGTAGTTAAATACAATTAGTTTTGCATTTCAACAAAAGAAATGAGCTCAAATTAAGCCATGATTTTGGTAATAGGCAGGGAGCATGTCTCCCTGCTGGGCTAAGACTGAGGCTAACACAGCAGGCTTTACCTGTTAAGTAAATAACATGCCACTTTTAAGTACAGGATAAGTACAGGAAAGTGTATTAATTGCTGGGTATTGGTTCTGTATCTGTCTACGTTCAAAAGGACTCAAGTGAAGCAGAGTGTGAATGAACTGCAGTAAGCTGCATCACCCACATTAGAAGCAAGAAGGCTTCAAGAGCAGCACACACTGCTCTTGAAGATCTATCTGGGGCCATGCAAACAGAATGTCTCGGGACACTAATAACACTTAACTAGAGATTTGCATTAATGCAAATTTATTACAGAGTTATATCCATTGTGGCTCCCTAGGATGAATGTGACTTCATCCCCCCCTTCCTTTCCCATAAAACAATTACTCCTTTTGCCTTCCACCACTTTGCCACTGACCTTCAAGGTTCTGATTTGAGCTTCAGAACTAAATAAGGACCTAAATCCTTCTGACTTCACAGCATGAATTTTTATCATGTTCAGCATGTGCTACATGAACAAATCTACCATTTCCCTGTAGCTAAAAGAAGTGGGCAGGAATCTACGGGAGGACACACTTGCACATCCAAGGTAGTCTGCCCCTTCTCTGTATTTCTGGAGAAGCTCTTGCCAGAACAATTTCATATCTTTGTATTTGCTTTTGGAAGAGATACAAACCCTCCAGCTTCAGGACAGCTCATCTCAAGCAAAGACAGGAGACACCAACTGCAACCTGGGACCTGACTAAGCCAGTATCATCAGAATTTTTCACCCTTCTCTGACAGAGCTTGTTTGTCCATCTTCTCAGCAAGATTCAGGGCTGAAAACCAGAGATCTGGCTTTTCTGCTTCATCCAGCTACCATCTTTGTTATACAAGAATTTGTCTATGGGTTTGGAAAATCCACATTGGAAATTACTCTTTGGTGGGTATCTGTAGAAAACTAACTTTGTCAACAAACACTTGTAGATTCTACATGAATTTTCTGTCTTTTCTCTATTTACCTTAAATCAACACCTATTAACCACATAACTAAGCTTTAGGGCGATGAAAAAATGGGGAGAGGAATTGTCTCAGGTTCCTTCCCCATGTTCACTCTTAACATTCTCTTCGCATAATATTATTACAAACTGAAACACTTTCTGACCCACATTTCATTTCTGATCTCATCTGAAATGTCTCTGCTTATTATCACTTCAATTCTCAGGTTAGTCCATAGACATGCCTCCACTCATTCAAAATCTTACTCTAAATATGGCAAGATATTCAGTCTTTTGGCCATTGAGAAAAATAGCATAGACATGATCGGAAAAAAAACCCCAAACCCCCAGAAAATAAAACTTGAACTTGGCCATGAAACCCCAGCTGTGCCTACAGCCAGATCAGGAAGAGGCACACACTGAGATAATACTCACAACACAATGACAAAGTGGCTTAATGTCTGTGGGGCTGGAGATTAGGGAGGAAGGATATAGCACATCACAATCAGATGCCCTCAAGGAGAAAAAAGCACAGTGTTCATCAACTCAGTTGTGTCTCAGCAGAAAAGCAGTGACAAACACCGACACCTTCTGCAGTGACAAACACATTTTTCATATCACTTTCGATATCTCTGAGTGAAGACTGAACAAGCGTTCTCTGTACCACGAGTCGAGCGCACAACTTAGAATGATTGCAAAGTGCACAGTGACAGTGCAGCTACCCAAAAATATCCCATTCCTAGTCACTTGATCATACCTAATTCTGTTACAACTCCCTGGAAATGTCCCCTTTCAAGACATAAATTTGAAGTTCATCTGACCTTCCTAGTATGGAGAGAAATTTAACTTATTTTGTTTTCAACACTTAGTGCTGGCTGCGGCTATTCTGTTTACATACCATAAAGTCACCTTTATGGTATCACACCACCCTTTCCGACGCCAGTGTTTCAAAAGAGTATACACATCTGAATCCTTGCTCAATGGTCTGCATATTACTCACACATTTTCTAGCTCCTGCCAGCAGATTTATGCCCTATGCATTTGTGTGGTGTTTCCACTGTTGCGTGAAAAGGGGCCAAGCGGTTTTGGCAGAAGATAAACCCCCTTGCGTTCTAACACTCCCCACCGAGGTGGGAGGCTAGGTGCGGCTAGGTTTAAAATCTGAGTGATGCCCATTTCAGCACTATCAGTCCAATCGCGTTTAATATGTATTAAACTATTACGATTTGGATACACTAACAGTGGACTGCACCTTCAGTCTAGTTGTGCTCCTGAACTAGCACGGCCTCTCTCGAGTCTTTGGTCACGTTCAGTGAGAAATCAAAATGACTAGCTGTTTAAACAGTGCAGTTTATTTAAACAACAGATATACAGGTTCTTTAGGATTGCTGGTGATAAATACACTGTCTGCAAAGCACGTGCAAATAAAGATATTGTTAAGTATACAAACGCGCGACAAAATTATAAACAATACAGCCTGGCTATAAATGTAGGGTAGAGATTCTCTAGAGAAATTTCTAAGTCCCCGAGAAAGCGCTCGGTGTAATCGAAATCTTACCCAAAGGCATCCCTATGGGGGGGAAGAAAGGCTCAGCCTGTCGACTGATCCCGGAAATCAGCGATGGAATTCTTCGCGATGGTGTCTTCCCTGGCATCCCCTCTCTCTTGGGCTATTTTTATACTATTTTTTTATCTTCAAAGTGGTGTTTGAGTGACTTTAGCCATACGTACTTTTATTATGATTAATGTGCTCAAGGAGGAGTGTTCGCACCTCGGGGGCGGATAGTCTGCGGGATGGAGGTGTGTTTTGGTACATTGTGGTGAGCAAAGTTCGCACAAAGGACAGCATTTCATCAACATTTGACGAAATGTTGGCTCAGGTGGCGTGTAGGCTGCTTATCTGTTCCGTAGTACCATCTCGTCCCCATATCTGCTATTCGTCACAAGGGAAGGCCACGAAACAAGCGCGTTCTGTTCCATCCCTCGTGTAGTTTCGCAAACAACCTTCTACGGGGAATCATAGATGTGGCATTCTTCGCGTGCTAGCTGTGTCTGTATTCTACCTCAGAAGCCTCTTGATTTTATGACTTTCCTTAATGTGTGAACAATGCTGTATTTTTGTATTCTTGGCCCATTTAGTAATTATTCCACATCCACAAGATCATCTCTTACCAGGATATTCTCAAATGACAGGCCATAGTAACTCCAGCCTAAAGAGAAACCAGGGTGAGTTGCGGGGGCAGCAGGAAAGGATGAGGGTACCTGAGGAAAGAGCATAAAGGGACATTCAAACCCTCAAACCATCTGAGTACAGTCTCTAAATGCTCTCTTAGGTACAGAATATTGATACTTTCAGCGAGTAAGTTTGAGGAGTACGCCGTGTTGCTTTCATGGGAAGAACCAAACAGTCTATGCAGTCCACACTGGAGAGTAGTACTCGTGTAGCTGATTAGGGGAAAGGAAAACTCAATTCTAAAACCAGCTGGGATAGATAGGTAACGATGCTGTGTTTCCCTGCCAAGACATACTCAGGTTTCCTTAGCAGTCTTTATCCGCCTTTTCATGGGTATTCTAGGGTTGAATGAATTACAAAGGTAGGGATGTGGGTATATTACAGTAACGGTGCCTTCAGGAGATTAGATAAATAGGAAACAATTATGTGTAACACTGAAAAGCAGCAAGGAGGATTATTACAAAGCAAGAAAAGGAAAGAACTACACAAAACAGAAATAAAAGAAAACAACAAATACTAGGATTGCATCTACTGCAGGATGTAAAACTTGCAACAGAGAGGGAAAGGGGAGGCAGCTATCCTACTCAACATTTGATCAGCTCACTCTAGCACCAGGGGTCATTTAAGATTCTTGATAGACAGCTATCTCTCAAGAGCTGAGGGCATTTAATTTATTTGTTTACCTTTTAAGTCCCATTAATAGCTAACTTCCCAGTTCTCAGTGCTCTTTCTGATATTCGCTACTTTTGGCTTTGAATACAGTCGGCAAACTTGGACAGTATTTGCCTTTGAGGCAACAGAGTTCCTCCAGCAGTAGGAACCCCTGTCCTCATGCCACTTCTGTCACAGGTAACCTTCTGGCAGTAGCAGCATATTTCTTTCTCCCCAAACAAGCAATCAGCCCCTAAGATTACAAAGATCTATTGTAGCAACCCTCTGAAGGTCCAGGCCCTCTACAAACAGCAGTTACCTAGCATGCTATGAATTCACAATATGAACGAGCTTCTGACTAATACCAGAATGGCAAGTGAACAAAACACAGAATAGCTTTCAAGGAAATTCTTGTGAGATTAGTACCTCACTACCACTTCTGCCTTTGAAAGCCTACCATCTATAACAAAAAATTGCTAGAAGATGTCCCTCGAAGTATACAGGCAATATATACATATGTAAAGAGAGCGAGTGTAACAGAGTATTTGTCTATGGTCAAACTCAGATGACTCAAATTCCTGGGCTACCCACAACCCCCCCTAATCTTATGCTAGGTGTGTGACAGCTTTTTTCAGAAGACATTGTGTGCTAGCATCTACTAGTCTACCTCTTCTCCCTTGGATCCAGTGCAAACACTCACAAACACCAAAAGCAACAGTTTCCTTTTCTGTCATTGATATGCTTGGGACAGCTGTCACAACAAAGCAAGCAGTCTTTCACAAGATGTACACCATTCACTGTCACCACAACACAAGAGGAACCACAGCAAACAAAGGCCTCCTTTCAATAAAATGGAGAGGGATTTGAGATGGGTTAGGACAATACAGGTGGGGATCCACACATGAAACAATATGCCTCTTGAACAGACATATTAGGAAGCAGCCTAGAGCTCCAACAGTTGTTAGAGGTTAACTAAACTCTTGAGTTTTCCTTCCCAGATATTAGTCAAAGGGAAGTGAACCCAAATATAGAGCCATCCAAGTATGAAACCATTTGTTGGTTATATTTCCTGAACGGCCTTAAGAAAAGAAATTGCAAAGGAATAATCCCTTGGATAAGAATTTTTCACATCCTGCTGCTATGCTTATGTGATCAGCTACTTCTTTTTTCGAATCAGAGGCAAATGTCCCTGAACCCTTCTCAAAAAGGACCCAGACCATAAATCTGAGTCACACTGCTTTCATGACAGCAAGCACGGAACAAAGCATTGCCTCTGCCACACCTTTTATTTCCCCAGATAAAGAATTATTGGGATCAACTGGATCTAAACAGCTTTCAGCACCTTCAAGCTCGATTAAACAATTCCCTAAAAGCTTGGGATACCACCCTACCTTGGTGTAATGACTCTTAACAATAGCCCAATAAAGCAGACCGATGGGGCGCTTCATATTCAGAAGACTGTCGCTGTGGCTGCAGCAAGCTGAAGCAGGTAAAGAAATGGAGATAAAGAAAACTAGACTCATCCCTTTATACAAACACATCAGGCAGGACTGCAAAGAACAAACCTGGAGCCTTGCAACTACGATACAAACAGAATTGCCATTTGTAAGAATCTGCCACTGATGCTCTTTCACTGGAGGTTGTCCATTTCACAGTGCTCTAAGAAGCATCACCTAGCGGATAACTTGACTGCTGTGACTGTTTAGAAGAAAAAGCTTTGTTTAAAGAGTACCAAGAACACTTTCCAAAACACTTTCCTTTCTCAACAACAGTCTTAAAAAAATAAGCTAAATATACTTGAGTTACTGTTTCGAGGAGGAAGGAGATAGGGAAGAAAAGTAAGTACAGAGCAATAAATAACAGCCAACACAAGTCTGTTTCCAGCTGTCTGAATTCTGTCATCCAACCTGTAACAGAATAGCCGACAAAAGCCTGAGTGAAACAGTACTAGCAGGATGTCTTGGTTTATGACCTCAGTGCATAGGAACAAGGTGAATTTCTGAGGCCTGGAGGTCAGACTGTGGTATCTTCTGGCATCAAGGTTGTGGAATTTGAACGATACACCCAGTTTTTATATATCTAAAGGCAGCCCTAAATATGTGCAGCTAGAACTGTGTGGAGAAGGATTTAGCGCCCACTCAGGTACTGATACAAGCACTGGGTTTTCAGAGGAGCTCGCCCTGCCTACTGACACCGTCTTTGACACCTGGAAACAAATTGAATTTATGGAAGTTAGTGGAAAGAAATACAGGCTAGAAGTTAAAGTCTATAAGCAAATGCACTAACAGCACAAACTTTCAGTTTTCTGTTCCCATTGTTTTTCCTTTGGATTACATTCCTCTGCAACATGCAAGTGAAGCTAAGAGAAAATGCATCACCTTTTGGCAAATAAAACCCAATATGGATAAAATGGGTTTTAAAGGCAGAACCCTAGGTTCACTTCTTAAAGACTATACCTCTAATTTCATGTACTTCTAGCAACAGTTCCCCAATTAAGCTCTGCAGTGCATGCTAAATTCCAGAAAGAAACAAAATTGATTGGGAAAAAATATCTACTGGGTCTAATGCCCACAGCTCTTTGAGTAAGGGTAGGATTTGTAAAGCTTGTGAGTTCAGCAGATTATGGTGAAAGCCCTCAGGATTTAATATACAACAAAGGCTTAACAAGACAAAGACATGCCCCCTGTACATGGTCACTTTATTAAAAATACGCTGACTGCTCAGGAGTAGTAGGCAGGCAGCTGGGATTGATCTCAGATGGTCTGCAGATCCAGTTCCTCCCCCTGTCACCATGGTAACCGCTCAGTAATTCTGCCATGAATTGGGAGCAGGGGATTGTTGATACCTTCAGGGAATATCAGAACATAAAGATTCAGAGAGGAAGCAAACAGCAGCTTACCATAGTGCCACAACAAAATGCAAAGAGAAACACATAACCAAAGCAACCCTTAGAGGGGAACCATCTGAAAAAACACCCCAAACCTCAAGCTAGTGGCCTGAGGTGACCTGCAGCTGGTATGTGTGGGAATGCACTTCATCCTGTTGCTATACATGCCGTACTGTAGTCAACACAAACAGACAGCACTACACACTGCATAGAGGGCATACGCCCTGCCCATCACTGCAGTATCCCACTTCTAGTTGAGCACAGTGCTGTCAGCCACAGGTTTTTGAAATGGCTGAGACAGCAGTGGCTCTTGCAGAGCATGCAAAAAGCAGGGGCAGCTCTGATCCTGTGCAGTGCCTCTGGCTGCAGACCCCCTTCTTGCCCAGCCAGCTCTAGTGCTAGACACAGTCTTCCATTGACTACTCTGGCCTCAGCTGGATAAAGAGGTACCCGTAGTACGTCCAAGGTGGATTTATGGGATGAAAAACGCCATTTGCAAAATGACTTGGTGGTTGCTGGGGGTGGGAGAAGGCTACCTCACTTGTTGCTTTAAGGAAACCAGATGTTGTCCTCTTTTAAGGCAAACATACTTCAAATCATCATATAAAATAGTGTAACCTTGACATTGAAAAACGTGCCTGCACGTGGTCTGGGTGCAGGCCCACAATATACTCTTACAAGGGACAAAACTAGCTCTCTGAGATGAAAGCCTTGTCCACTAATCCATCTGCCATTCTGCAAATGTCTGTACATTGCTTAAAACTGCACCCTGCCAGAGAAAGATACGCTTGCTTGCAGCTGAAATCAGTGAGCCACCCAGCCTATGTAATCACAAAAACATAAACAGGGAATTCAGAAAGATTTCTTGTATGCTTAATTTAAGTCAAAAATACTTTGATTCTGGACAAAGTGACACGCCCAAGTTGATACAGGCAATCTGTGCAGAAAAGAGGGAATAATTCAGATTGTGCCCAGAGCTCTTGCCCAGGTTGTGACCCCATCCTTTGTACGTACAGGATCTTTGCAAATATTGCTCAGAAGTGCTTTTAATTTTTGATGTGACCACAAGATACACCAAAAAAAGAAAATGATACCACTAACACCTTTTCCTACAGAAACTTATAAACCAAAGTAAAGCTTCTCAGACATACGAACAGTTTTACATGGAACACAGTTTTATGTCTCTTCTGATAACATTCTTGAAAAAAGCTTTTTATTGCTATGGATCATAAAACTAATAGCCCTATTTGCCACAGCAAATATTTTCATTTACCTGAGGCAGAGTAAGCCAAGATGCTTTATGGAGCCATTAAATCAGAGTGCGGACAATTTTAATTAAAAACTAAAGAAGTTACAATCCTCTGCTGAAAAAGACACGTGGGTGAGTGACACTGCATCGGGGGTATATTAAGAACCCAGAAAAGATGAGGAAAAAACCCAGGATTTGTAAAAGCTCGCGATTCAACTCTAATCTTGCTGCAGCTAGTTCGTCTTGGCAGTCTAGTGAGCGACATGCACACATATTGCATTCTTTTGTGGAGCAGAACTATTACTTCACTTGGCAATGCAGCAGCAGCTAACAAGCCTGCAAGAGCTGAAGCTCTTTGGATGTCTGTGTCGTTCCTAAAATGAGGCAATCCCTATGACCTGCAAGCTTCATTTCCCCTGCCATCTATCGTTTAGCCTTAGTGAATGCAGTAGCATTGTTAGCATAAGATTTGATTTGCAAGTCTTGAATAATTCTTTCCCAACCTTTTTTATATAGTGACTTAGTTTTGGGACATATTTTTAGCAACAATTAAACTTGGACTAGCTGAAAAGCTTGAAATTAAGCATTTACTTCATAGAAATTATTAACTTCAGTATAACATTTCCATCACTGCAGTTACTAGATTCACTGAAGGAAGCTCTTTTCTAGGTCTAGCTCATTCATTCCATGAGTGGACTGTTGTTCCCATATTGTATAGTAATTTCTCCCTTTGCCTGACCTAGCAGGGGTTAGCACCAGAATCTCTCAGGAGAAAAAGAAACCTTTTTCTTGTACTTCAGATAACTGCAAGAAGAAAGAAAACATGGAATGTAGTTTCTCTCTCTTCTCTCCGTTTCCAACGAGGTCAAATCACAGGCAGAAGCAAAACTCTCTAATTCTTAAATCCTTGTTTATGAAGTATCTTCGGGTGTAAAAGCACTGGTGCATTTTGGTCTCACTGATCAAGCTGAAGCACAGCAGGTAAAAGTCACTGACATTAGTGAGAGTGGGACTTGGCTTCTCCTGCTTCCTCCCAGGTTTAGCAGCTTCTGCTTAAGATCATATCTCTTCCTAAAGTACTTAAATATCAAGGTAACAGGAACAATACAGTCCTCATCAAGAGACCTGATATAGCAGAGCAGACATCCAGGCTCCCATTTCCACGAAAGGTTCAATTAGATGATCTTTTGAGGTCCCTTCCAACTTAGGCTGTTCTATGATCCTGTAACATCTTTTCCGCTGTAGACTATATGTTTTTTTTCTTACAGCTCACTGTTTCTGTTCAAAATTAACGAGAAGTGGCTGTAACAGTACATGAAAGGTCATGTCAAAATCAATCCTATCACTTGGGTAGCATTGTTACATTGCCATAAATCAAGCAATCCCATAGTACAGTAGCTCTGATTTGCTGACAGCATCCTGGAAGACTAGTTACACACACAGCCATTTCTAACTTATAGGTCATACATTTATTATCTATGAATCTATCCTGTGGCAGCTGAGGAGAAGACAAAAAGAATTTAAGTGTTGAAGGGAGAAGACAAAGAATCGCAATTTTTCAAAAACAAGAAAAAATATAAAGGGCCTTCATTTTCCGATGCCTCTTCTAAGCTGCTTCAAGGAACCCAACTTGAGGCAGGTGTTCTGCACTTAAAAATACCAGGATCTGCAGAAATTTCTCCCAAACATCCAAATCCAAAGCACCCTGAAGACTTCCTACCTGAGTTTATGTCAATTTTATTTCCTTAGGAAAGTGAACCAGCTTCAATGCTGTCCCCCATGTGTGGGGTTAGCATCCCCATCATCGGCCAGTGTAATCACAGGTTTCGGCCAGCTGGGACAATGCAGAAACAGTCTCAAAGAAAAATATGCTCTTCAGAGATTAATTGGAAATCAGAAAGAAACCTATTACTGCCCCTGTTGAAGAACAGGCTGGAAAGTAAGCTTACTTGGCAATAGAAAATTCCCATCAACCACAAGTGTCATCTGTGGGAAAAGCACTGGTCAGTGTCCACAATCAATCCAGAGACAGGACACCATACTTGACAAGCTATAGCAGTCCGAATATGGATCCCAGCCTCAACGGAGGGAGGTTCTTTCCATCTATGGAAAACCCTGTTCAGTGCAGATTTCCCACACACAGAATACCCAGTTCTAGCAATGCAGTCCAACTTGTGGCAATTAACTGGACATGACTTATCAAGTATTTACTTCCTAGACAATGACTTCTAATCCTCTGAATCATACTTTATGTCAATCCATGATTCTGTATTACCAGCACTGAAGCAACAGCCCTTTGTCTTATTTGTCTCGGAAAGGATTTCACAATGTCCAGGTCCTTAAATGTTCCACACGCATTTCAGAGACATACTGCCTCTCAAATTGTGGCTCATAAACAGGCTTCAGAGAGAGTACTGTATATTTTAATAGTTTAAATTCATACCTGGAGCCATCTTTTGCCAAGTAAAAAGTGCCAGAAATCAATACTTTATTTATAATCTTTCATAGCTAGTGGGACTTCGGCATTCTTTGATAGCTGAGTATCACTATATAGTTTAGAAAGAGATAAAAATCATAGACTTAGAAAGAAAACATAATACTTACCGAATTTTAATAGCAATAATAATAAATATGCAGTTACTGCTACTCAACAAATGCAAAGAAAAAAAAAAATCTCACTTTTAGTCTCAGTTTTAATTTCAGTATGAATCTTTGAAGTACGCCGCCTTTAGATGCCATCAGAGTTGCACAGCTGAAAAGAAAATAATCTTCTTGTGCTTGAGTACACATCAAGACAAGTTATCTGCATATACCTACAAATTCAATGGTCTGGTGCTGTTGAAAATAAATAAGATGCACAGCTCTCTCAAAGGATTTGCAGTCTGATGAATACAGGTACAGAGACTTCTTGAACATGTGACATACGTCTGAGGAAAGACTTTCAAGAGGTTTGGCCTATTCAGTAGCCTCGTCAGATTAACAGTACTGAAACGTACTAGATACTCTAAGTAGCAAAGAAGCTTTTATAGAAACATGAAATGGTACCTTTCTATGAAAACATAATTTTCAGTGAAAAGGCTTAAATCAGAGAAGGAAAACATAACTGGGAAAAGACTGCCCACTCTTCCTTTCAGCCTAAAATTTTGAAATGAAGTCTGCTGGGTTTTGCTGACATTATTCAAAAGCTATTACGCAGTGTCATGATCGGAGCAGCTCTTTTGCAATGAAGATTTAAAAAATCAGCATCAGCTACAATAGACATAGAACTATTCTTATGCAAACCCTGATATTCACACTGCAGTAAGCCTGTGGGCTTAAAGGCAGCATTCGCCAACAACCTCAAGGCATCGAACAATAGTTATTACAGGCTCAGTTACCTCATCCTGCATAACACTTTACTCCTCCATTATCATCAAGTCCTGGAAATGGCTGCCAGCAAGCTGTTTGTTAAGGACAATGGATGTTAAGAAGATCAACAGCCACATCTCTCAGTACAGCCCCTAGGAATTCTTTGTACTCAGCATTCTGTAAGTACAACACAGAAAAATAACTATGGCTATATGATTATCTCTGATAATCCTGTCACTCACTCTCTCAAGGCATTTAGCTTTAGGCAACAAGCCTTCCAGGGCTTATACCTTTGCTCAGTGCTTTACGCACTTATAGAGGAAAGGCAGCCAAAGGAGTATGGCTTTGGGTATGCTAGCGTATAGCAATGTATACTGCATAGACAGCGGTGGTTGTCACGTGCCACCTTTCTTTGCAGAAACATGTTCTGACTATGAACTACCAACATAAAAAAATGTAAGCTTTTTTAACTGAAGTTAGTTCACCACTGAACTGAAGAAAAGACAACTGATCATTTAGGTGCTTCCTTTCTCCTGGGCCCAACTTCAGGCAGGATCAGGAGAGCTGTATCATCCACATTATTTGGAAAAGAGGAGAGACAGCTGCATTTTGGATCCAAACGGCCTTTTCACATCAGCTGATAAAAAAATCTCACACTGTTACTGATTCGGTGAGCAACGAAAACTAGTTTCTTCTTGTCACACATTATAACTACACAAGACAAACAATGGGGCTATATTTGCCAAACATTCAAACATGCACTGTTCTCCACATACTGTCACATACATTCTTGCAGTTTTTATTATTTCAGAGCAATATCAAGAGTGTTCTCTGGTTGGTTCTTTTTTGCTTTATAGAAACTGACAGTAAGATTAGGAAATATATTTAAAACAAAAACTAAACCATGCTGTGCAAAGAAAGTTTACAAAATTTCTGTCCTGTTGCCAAACTGTACATACCAAACACGTGCCTCCTTCAAGAAGTCAGGTAAAACATAGGTGGTACTGCACAAAATGTCATGATGAAAACATCCAGTTGGAGCTCTTTCACTATCTGTGTTGCAAGCTACTTTGAATATATGCTCACAAGTGTCATTCTGTGGAAAGCACTACAAACAGTGAGAATCAAATCAATTCATAGGTCTCATACTCTTAAGTGAAACATAATTTTTGGATGGAGCTGCTTTCCAGCACCAGGCAAAATGCTACAGAAACTCTATAAGCTGCAGAGGATGGATGACAGAATCAGTAACACAGCCTTTGGAAACACTCCTAGTCAAGGGCAAGTACGTACAGCAGTAATAAGACAAGGTACATTTTACAATGCTTTCCCCTTAAAAAATCAGATCAGGCCACAGGAACTCACAATCTGCCATCAGTCAAGAAGGATAACAAACCTGCAGGATGAAGAGCTGAAAGCACTTTGAAGATTAGTGACATGGAAGAATCTGTTTCTCCACCTGACCTTCTCAAGAAGCCCTCTCATTGAGGGCTGCTAGTTTTGGAAAAGCCTTGATTAACATGGCTCTGTTCTTCATGCCGCATTCTGGAATCTGCGCGGTTTGCGCTGACTGACCTGAACATCAGGCCACTCTGTTGACATGTTTTTGTAATCTTCTTTGCATCTGGAATACAGAGTTTCTCTCAACAGGTCCTTCCAGCAGAACATTCCCCTCGCCAAGTCAGAGCTAGCACAAGAAGATAAGGAGACATGTGAGATGGTCTTTCTTTTCCTTTAGCTGCTGAACGCAAAAGGAACGTTTAATTTACCTGCTTTCTCCTGCACATTCTCCCTGGCTTCCTTGTCACTTGCAAGACAGAAAAGAACAACACAACCTGCAAAGTGCGCAGCTCTGCCCTGTTGCCAACCTAAACGTATTTTTCAAGTGTTTCATTTGTTGCAAAGTAGCCTTTTTTATCCAAGCAGCACCTCAGATTGAGGCTGCTGCTTAAATTTAATTTCCTTACTACAATTTCCTTTAGAGTTCTAATTACTCATGTAAATTAAGGAAATCTGTAAACTGGAGTATTTCATTAAAAAGTACAGAAATGCTGAATTCCTGACTCCACCACTACTTTCAATGTTGATTGCAGTTGTAGTTTTAAACGAAGGGTTTGTATAACATGCTTTGTCACCATTTTCCCCTCTCACGTCGAGATGTCAGTGTTTTGCGCTTAATGGTAAAAAATGGTAATAAAGCATCAAGCCAAATATCTGGGTATATCTGTATGCTGCAATGTCTCCTTTTACCAGAGGACAGGGAAAGTAATGTTTAATGCCACTTCCTACAGATAAACTGCTGTTGTAATGTAGTTTACAATAATATTTATTAGAAAATGGTCTACCACACCTGATTATTTAACTCTGTTCTTTAAGGGTCAGCAAACAATCAGTTTTCCAGATCATCCAGTAGCTATTTCCCCTGACATATCATGCTAGTTTTCCTCTTTGCTGGGATTAACAGTAAGCAATGCAGAGCATGTCAGGCTCTTTTGTTTAATCCTGCACATTCTGAGTATTTATGCTACTTGCCAGGCCGTTCAGGGCGGCCAGCTGACTGCCTCACTTATCTGAACCTCTCAACGAAATCCCTCTGGTCGTGGAACAGACTGTGGACCCTTCACCACAGTTCTATGCTGGGAACTGTCTCCCCAGTACAAATTAGCAACACTTACTGGTTTCTGTCTTCTGAGACAAATGTCAGCTTTCCAACAACAGAAAACCCTACCTGGCTAATCATCTGTCAATGAACAAAACTGCTTCTGTTTACACAGATAGAAGAGTAGCAACTTGTAGTCCTGCACTGCTCCCATCCCAAAATCCTAAACTGAAGTCAGGATCTCAGGACTACCACAAAACTACGTATGCTGTAAGAATTTATGCAGAAAGCTTTCTTTACTGAGTACTATGCCTGAGCATGCATTTTTAAACCACAGATTAAGATAAGAAGTTCTTGCTTTTATTGCTATTCATCTCAATATTTAAGTAACCTCATTTCATCCAAACTCCTAACTGATGGACTGAGACATTATGCAGTGACTTGGCACTTCATATTCAAATATAGCATGACTTAATAGGGTCAGCTCCCTCAGTGGCCAAAGATTGTACTCAGGAGTCACACGGTATCACTGATTTTGCGCAACACAACATTAAAAAAGCCTGTTAGTTGCCTGTTCCGGTGCGTGCCAAAACAGACGCTTTTCATCTTGAAAAAAATAGAGAATACATGTCGTATGCTTGCACTTCTTCACTTACCCCAGCTGAGGAGGACACTTCAAGAGACTTATCAGGCCTGACTTAGGCTCTGGTTACTCAGAACATAATCAAAGCCAGCCCTAAGAAAATAGGAGGAAGGTATGAAAGACTGCACAGGATTTCAAGAGAAAGATACCCAGTCAAGTCTTGTGCAGTGCCGGGGGGCCAAATAGAGTGCAAGTGTAACATGAATAAAGTCAGCAATATTACAGCAGGACTTGATTTGGCTCACACCCAATAAAGTCCACAGATGCACACTTGTTATTCAAAGCATTTTCTACATGCATAGAAGTGTTCTTGCTCTATGGGACATGCTGTGTCAGCACCTATTTTATAAACTTGTACTCTCCAGGATTTGTAACTTGGTTATAAAAATTCACCCTGGCAGAATCTTGGCATACAGTCTGGAGCTGTACCATTAAGGAAGGCAAATAAGTCAGCATAACATTAATAGTGGAAACTTCACCTGGCAGAGTGAGGGTACCTAGGGAGCTTTTTCCTTGCTGAATGGCAAAGCTGAAGGAAATGGGCAAGAGTAGCCAAAAGTAGTGTGTAAAGCATGCTAGCCTTGGTGTATCTCTCAACAAAAGGATTGGCCCATAACTTTCCCACAGGAAATCTTGTTCAGCCATCAGTAAAAGCAGGATTTGTCATGTGAAGCAGCCAAGCTGGATCGTGGCTGCTAATGAAAAGAATTTGGCCAGATAACATTCACAGAACACAGTTTCCAAAAGGTGATTCCTGATCATTTATAAATGACACAACAAGCAGAAACATGCTGATAACTAGCAGGGTCCCAAAGATACACACAAATAAAAAGCAAGAACAAGTATGACTGATTTATAGCCAACTCCTCTGTAGTAAACAGGAATTATTAACATTGACTTACAACCTAATATCGCAAGTTTAGAGAGTCCCATTTTTCCGTGCTATATCGGGTGAAAAAGAAACTTAATGATTTGCTTTTACATTAAAAACATGGGAAAGTTGCTTAACTACATAAAACCATATTGGAAGAGTAGAAGACATAGGAAAGCAAAAGAACAAGAAAATATGTTAGTATTTGTAAGGAAATATTATATTACTGTCCGATGATTTTACAGAGGAGAAATTAAAAAACGTGCATTTTGCAGCAGAAAAAACACAATGCTACAGTGTTGAACTGCAGAGGCAGACTGAAGCCACCACCGCCCATCTCTAGGGATTACTTCATCTATTCTTCCTGCTTTTCAACTTAGAAAACAAGCTTTTAGCATTTAGTAACTGCAGAAAACTAGAAGCAGTTATAGTAGGGCTGGCAGCTTTGAGATAGTAAAGTAAGCTGGTCACAAAAATCAAGGCATAAAACAGTTTCAAGAGTTACTCCAAGCCCCATGGCATCTGGCCTCCTTGTACAACTGTAGTTCTCACTTTCTCCACTGGTTCTTTCTGCCTGGAGACAAACGACCCAAGCAAGTAACGGAAGTAAAGGCAGTCAGTAAACTGACGAGACTGCAGACACAGCATAACTGGTCAGAAGCGGGGAAACTCAAGCAGTTTGTATTTGGGGTTTTTTTCAGCTCCTTTGGTTACAGCATCTTAGTGCCACACAACTGGAAGCTGGAGAACTACTTTCAATGACAGCAGAACCAGGCCACCACTGATGATACCTAGAAATCCTCACACTACTATTTTTTTATACAAGCCTTCAATCATGGTGAACAAAGCCAGCCTAGCCACTTATACTCCATGGACAAAGCACTGTAACAGGGCAGACTATTAAGACGTTTCTGGGAATTTGGTGACTTGCTAAATATGTTAGTGCCTCTGGAAATACCACTACAATTTGTGGTAGGCTGTGGTAACATTAAAGTAGCGTGTTAACCTTTTGCAACTACCACATTGATAGAACCTTCGGAATTTCAGAAAATCATTAGGACTATTAGCATCATTAAGACATCTTTCCCTTGAATAAAACCTAAAGTATTAATATAATGAAAACAGAAGCCAAAAGATTAGGAAGAATAACATGCTAATATGCTGGCCTATTTGCTCAACGAACACAGGAACGAAAAACACCTTCAGGCAAGAGTGAGAAGAGCTTGTTTACTGCTGCTTCTCTCTGCTGCTGCATTACTATTTTAACTATGCAGTTGTCAGACTACTGTCAAGTTACAGACAATAAATTAGTGGCCCTCCTCATATAGGCATTACAACTTATAGAAGAGGAATAGTTTACACAAACTCAAATGTAGACATCATTTATTGCTAAGAAGCTCAAAAAGGGGTAGATCCCAGGGAAGAAATAACAATAGTATAAAACCAATCAAACCCGCCCCCCATCCCCCACTGTATCTAAATGTCTTACAGCATCAGCTGTGACTGACAGGATAAACAGTAACCAAATTGCCATAAGGCAAGAAAATGCTTACTATTGTCCACTGGGAAGTCTCCTGGAAACCTAGCAAGGATTGACCACAGCAAATATGAGAAACTTAATTCATGCTTAATGACAGGGCACAACTCTGAGCAGCTTGGAGTCTTTTCCAAAATTACCTCAGCTTTAAAAAAAACATACGGCATCTAATTTGATTTCTACTGGGACAATTACATCTGTTAAGGGGTTTGTAGTTAGCCTCATCAGCCAGTTAGTTTGAGTGAATGCTGATGCTCTTCTGCCTGGCTATCTACAATGCTTGGCTCTGGTCTTGTTATATTTCTCTTCTGAATCTCTGCAACTCATAAGTTATGCAAGTCAGACAAATAACATTTTAGCTGAATGTCTGTGCTTCAATAATTAAGAGAATGGGCAGAGTTCAGAACAGAACCTCTCTTGGTCACTACAAGCAAGGCACTCCTTGCAATAACATCAGCCTTGGGAATGAAAGAGGGATCAGGTGATCTTTTTGAATTGTATTCATTACGGGGCCAAACAGCCTCTTCAATTTTTAATGCCTTCTCTGTGTTGTAAGCACCAAATCAGGTGGGATAAAGCAGAGCTCTTCATCTCACATTCCATCTGTTTCTGTAACCCATCCCCAGACTTAGTAACGTTACATGAGCAATGGGCAGGAATAAGATCTCATACCTTTACTACTCTTTTTTTTTTTCTTTTAATTAAACAGCCATGAATTCAGATACACACCATTTAATCTTATATAAATGCCAATAGCAGGTAACAGTCACCAATTATCAAATAGTGGAACCAAAGACACATCAAGCATGGTCTGAGAAAATGGATTTCTACTAGTAGATGACACCATCTCTAGCTTAATCAATGGCTTACACATAGGACTAAGTTAATCTCAAAATTAACTATAACATTGAGAAAAAAATGCTTTATTTCCTTAATAAGCACATGATTTAAGGTTTCTATCACAAAACAGACAAGCTGTGTCACAACAAAACACTGTATACAGATTAACTCCAGGATCTGGGACATAAGTAATTTGCATTTAAAACCGCTCCTTGGAAGAAGAAGGACTGAATGAAAATGTTTCACAGTTGGCTGTTTAAGAAGCAGGCAGTTTGTTTACTTTTTTATTGGGGGAGGATGTGGAACACTAGAGGAAGAAAAAAAAAGAGTTTAAACAGTTCAAAGTAACATCCTGAACTTCCTGTCTTTCTGTATATACATAGGGCTGATGGCAAGGCTCATCTTCACCATTATCAGAGAATGTATCCTTCTGTGCCTTTAACAAGTATAATACAGAAACACAGTCTGAAATTCTAAGGCTAGAACTCTACCATATCCTTCTGATATTTGAAGGATAGACCGAGCAGAGATAATCCTTCCTTGTACCCCCATCAGGAGTCTTTCTTGCTTTCTGTAATATTGGCATGAAGACCCTGGATTTAATAGCAGAACTCCAGTTACCTTTCTGCATCCCAGAGGCCACAAAAACTGAAAAGCTAGTATAGCCAGAGGCTACTTGAATTAACATGGGAGCATGGAAGCACACACAGAGACATAAAATATCACAAGCTCAAAGCATTTTTAGTTTAAATATCACTTTCCTTTCACTACTCCCAGCCCAAATACAGAAAAAAAAAACAAACAAAAAAACGCAACAAACCCATGACTTAGACCAAGGACAATTACACTGGCTGGTATCTGTGTCACCATCAGAGGAAATGCTTATGGTGTGGTAGCTGTGAGCTGGCATCTCCAGTCTGTGGATTGTGAGGAACAGTCCCTATAAGAGAAACTGGACTTGAAAACAGCTGTTATTATTGAGACCCTAGCCTAAAGTTTTCCCCTTTGCACTACACAATCATCTCTTCTCAAACACAAGCTATCTGCCATATGCATAAAGAAATAAAAACAGAGAAGCCTGAGGGCTGGAGATCTGCCTGTTCATAGCTTCTGTGACTGAGAAAATAGATAAAACAAGTAACACAGAAATACAGAATGGTTTGGGTTGGAAAGGGCCTTTAAAGGTCATCTAGTCCAACCCCCCTGCCATGAGCAGGGACATCTTCCACTAGATCAGGTTGCTCAGAGCCTCATCCAACCTTGAATGTTTCCAGGGATGAGGCATCCACAACTTTCTGGGTAACCTGTGCCAGTGTTTCACCACCCTCGTCATAAGAAATTTCTTCCTTATATTTAGTCTGAATCTACCTTCTTTTAGTTCAAAACCATTACCTGCTACATGCCCTTAAACTGTATTAAAATATAGGTCACCTTAAACTGTGTATCCAAGAGGAAGAAAGGGAGGGAGTAAATGTCCACAGGCAGCTCCTAAGCAAACATATAGCTATCCCACACACCACTTCTATGCACCATATATGGGAAAATCTTGCTGACTCAAATGTGTTGCTGGGCTTCTCAATCAAGTCTCAGCTGAGTCTGCAGAGCTCCTGCTGAGCAGCTTTCAGATCATAGCCACAATCAGGTGTATCCGATATTTGCTAGACTCAAACCCTTAAAGACAGACAAACATATTCCAGGTTGACAGGTGTCCAAACAGAGCCCTTGAACCAAAAGATCTTAATGGCCCAATTCTCTCATCCTCCATCCTCTTGTCCCTTCTGGTTATTTATTCCACTGGATTTTCACACCTCTCCCTGTGCAGCTGGATACAGGATAATGGGGAACTAGAGTCCTGCTGCTGTTGCTGAGTGCTTCACATGACACTGCTTTTCTAACAGCCCTCTGAAAAAAAACAAAAACAACAAAACAACCCACAAACAAATAAAC
Organism: Chroicocephalus ridibundus; assembly: GCF_963924245.1. Classification (NCBI taxonomy): domain Eukaryota; kingdom Metazoa; phylum Chordata; class Aves; order Charadriiformes; family Laridae; genus Chroicocephalus; species Chroicocephalus ridibundus. The sequence goes on from NC_086301.1 coordinate 1,821,017, forward strand.
AAGTCACACACATCAATTCATCTTCTGACCCTACTGTGCAACTCCTCTACACAGATCCTAACGCTTTAACCAAAAATATGCATAAGAGTTGGTTATCTTTATTCATATAGTACTGTACCCTGATTTACATCTCTCCCGTACATTGGTCTCTCGCAGTGGAGTTAGAATGACTTAAATCAGAGTAGTGGCTTCAGGCATCAAGTGTTCTGCATGTATAATTTACACTGCACACGTAACATAACCCATAAAAAAATGAACTCTCTACTACAGCAGTTTTGATGGGAAGGAAAATAACAGGTGAAGATTGTAAATTATGAGAACTCAGCCTAAGCCATAGCTAAAAGAGGCAGCCCTGTATTAAAACAACCATAAAGGATTCATAAACCAGGACTATCTAATCTGTGCTAAAACCACTGCAACTCTACCAAAGTTACTTATCAAAATGTATAACCCTAGGGAAGCAAAATCAGCCACACACATTAATCCATCGCTTTTATGTTCTTCTAACTTTGCACTCAGCTGCGCTCACATTTTTTGTTCTATCTCAGTCTCCTCCAGAACCTCTCTTCACAGGAGGGTAATATCTGAACAATTTGGCCTGTGAAGTTCACTGCCTGTCACAAGCAATAAAGTCCTTCTTTATTGGCTCCCACACAATGCCAGTACACTTCTCTGACCATTGTCTTCTCTGAAGTAGGCTACCTTTATTCCCTGTGCCACTCCAAGTCTTTTCTAGGATGCAGCATTTGCTTCCATAGTAATGTCATTGCTTACCCTCCTTCTTCATTGATTTTGATCAAGGAATGGCTCTGCCTTGCCTAAACTTCATCTCCTCCAGGAGAAGTGAGTCTGCAAGTGTCTTGATACTGCGATAATGCAAGAGGCCTGTGGTGTTCTTAATGAAGTTGGCTTATACTTTTATTTAGTGGATGATTACTCCATCTGAATAAAGACGGTGAGAATCCAGCCTCAACCTTTTATAACGTACAACATTTGCTTTTAAAAAAACCTACATCTCACATGCAGGAAAACCAAGAACAGTTATCAGATCCCTTTCAGTAACTCATGAAAATTCAGTTGGCGCTCAGCCATAATTGCTGCCCAGTCTGACAGCAAAAGTTTGAAATTAGTGGTAATATAATTAAATGTAAATAGCAAATATACTAGAGTGGTAACCACGATTTTCAGAATATTGGATCTTAATTTAAGGGTCACAGGCAGTATTTCTCTAAAGCAGCTTTTCTCCTTCAGGCTCCATGAAACATCTCAAACCCTGAATCCTTATTTAGATTTACAGTGGTCCAATATTCAGCACTGAACACCTAATGTCAAGATACGTTTGATGCCTTCTCTGCACTTTCAAAAATCAGATCTTTTCAATAAGATGTGTTCCCTAAATAGGAAAATAGGAACCGTCACGTGGCATTATACAGACTAGAACTGCAGCTAAACTCTTTAGGGTAGGGACAGTTCTTTTGTTTGAGATTTAAAGATCACTTAGCGCAACAGTACCCTGATCTATAATTGCAGCCCTTGTGCTCTCCCACAATATTGGATGAGTCAGGTGCAATAGCTGGTCTCCAACTGTAGTCAGTACCAGCTTTTGAAAAGAAGTAGGCAAGGTTAATCCCTAGTATAATGTATATCCAGAGACAGACTCCACCTGACCCCTATTTACTAATGGTTGGTGGGAAGCATACTCTGAAGTCTGAGGATTTATCTGTCTTCTAAAGCTCCCTTGTATATATTAATTTCCTTAATTATATCAAGTAGTCATTTACATACATTTTGCTAAGAGGTCTACAAGTTTCAAAATCTAGATATGACTATTGAACACAGATATATATTTTTCTTGTTCTAAGAAAAAAAAAGTCAAGCTGTTGACTTGGCTTTATTATTCATTTGATGAATGAATGTTAACAACTTCAGACAACTGAAAAAACACTTCAGTTATTCTGTGAAACCTGAGGATCTAACTAAGCCTTAAACCCAGAACAGTAAATTGTTTCTCTTAACATAACCATTTCCTCCTTCAGCTATCTTTCCCTGTCCCTCTCTGTTAGAACTGTAGATGCTGTGAGACTGTAAAACTTCAATGCTGACATGAATAAAACACTGTTTATCACTAATGCTTTAAAACAGTGCTTTATAGGAGGTTTTCTGCAGGGCAGATAGAAATGACCCTTGGAACCCATTGACATTTAGCTAGAAGACTTTTTAACAGAACCTATGTCCTGTCTGCTCAGCCAGCTCAAGGCATAAAATAGCAGTGAAATGAATCCCAAGCAAAGAATTAAATATATTCAATATATTCATCAGTGACCTGGATGAAGGGACAGAGAGCACCCTCAGCAAGTTTGCTGATGACACAAAGCTGGGAGGGGTGGCTGACACACCGGAAGGCTGTGCCGCCATACAGAGAGACCTGAATAGGTTGGAGATTTGGGCAGAGAGGAACCTTATGAAATTCAATAAGGGCAAGTGTAGGGTGGTGCACCTGGGGAGGAATAACCCAATGTACCAGGACAAGTTGGGGGCTGACCTGCTGGAGAGCAGCTTGGTGGAAAGAGACCTGGGAGTCCTGGTGGACAACAGGATGACCATGAGCCAGCAATGTGCCCTTGTGGCCAAGAAGGCCAATGGCATCCTGGGCTGCATCAAGAAGAGTGTGGCCAGCAGGTCAAGGGAGGTCATCCTCCCCCTCTACTCTGCCTTGGTGAGGCCGCACCTGGAGTACTGTGTCCAGTCCTGGGCTCCCCGGTTCAAGAAGGACAGGGAACTGCTGGAGAGGGTGCAGCAGAGAGCTACCGAGATGCTGAGGGGGCTGGAACACCTCTCTTAGGAAGAAAGGCTGAGGGATTTGTGTCTCCTCAGTCTGGAAAAAAGATGGCTGAGGGGGGACCTTATCAACACTTATACATACTTAAAGGGTGGGTGTCGGGAGGATGGGGCCAGGCTCTTTTCAGTGGTGCCCCACAACAGGAAAAGAGGTAATGGGCACAAACTTGAGCACAGGAAGTTCCACCTAAACATGAGAAGGAACTTCTTTCCTTTGAGGGTGGCAGAGCACTGGCACAGGCTGCCCAGAGAGGTGGTGGAGTCTCCAACTCTGGAGACATTCAAAACCCGCCTGGACGCGTTCCTGTGTAACCTGGTCTAGGTGACCCTGCCCTGGCAGGGGGTTGGACGGGATGATCTCCAGAGGTCCCTTCCAACCCTACGATTCTATGAATTCATTTCTGTTCACGTGATACTTAGTATTAATTCTTCTACCAGGTCAACTCCTGTATTAGTCTTATGAAACATATTCTTCCAACTTACTCTTTTCTTCAAAACTTAGCCTAACCAGCAATCATATCGATGATCTGCTAATGCCTTTTGGCATTAGGGCAGGTGACTAGCCAAATGCCATCAGCCTTGAAGATAAGAGAATTCTGTAGACAATAGCACAAACTGAATATTCACCTCATGTTTCGTAACCAGAGACGAAAGAGACAAAAGAAAGGTATTTCTGACTAGCATTGAGTGGAGAATTATCAGCCAACCATTTAGCACAGAAGGTACGTGCGTGTATAGTAACAAGCTACTCACCTTGCAGTCCTAGGATGGATCCGCTGTCAACATACTGGGGAGCATACCAAACCTCTGAGTCTATTCTAACGCTTTCCTGTCTCTGCATGTGCATCTCTGAGCCACTCACTCATCCAAATTAACTCTTCACCACATCTTACTGAAATCAAGCAGATGTCAGTGCAATACAGACTTTACCATCTCACTTTCAATCTGTTTCAATTTTCTGACTGTAAAATGGGGACTGTATTGTCTTTTTCTTAGCTTGTCTTGCTTGTTTACAACTGGGGACAGTCTATCTCTCTGTATCACACAGACCTTGCACACAGCAGCTATCAGGACTAATGTAGTTAGATTTACCACATTTTGCTACTACTTACAGTGTTTGTATCACAACTGTAGTGTAGGAACTACACACTGAAAGCAAGCAGGGACGGGAAGGCTGAAGAAGGATGCTCAGCTGGAGTGTTCTGCCCAAGGTGGCTGCAGTGATCTGTGAGGGCAAAGGCTTTTGGGCCACCAGAGGTTTCCTGCTGAATACCTTTCCTTCCATACCCCCTTCTACTTTCCAGGGCGTGAAATAATAGCATAAGAAAAACACCACTATTATGTAATACATAACTGCAGTAGAGAAAAAGCAGAAAGAATAAGGCAAACGTCCTCTGAGAGTACAACAAGAACAAAAGTGTCCTCAAACTGAAAAAAACCTGACACACACAAAGTAATCAATATAGAAGCTTGCTGAAAGAACAAACCTAAGTATCATTGTATTGCCGTGATTAAAAGTAGCAAAAGTTAATGTACCACTAAAAACCCTTTCGGAATCATTGTTACCATTAATTGGTCTTTACTATAAAGAGTCCCCAGGGAACAGTGAGATATGCAAGTCTCTGGATCTCCCAGATACAATATCCTGCCTTTTATCTCCATCATCAAGAGCCAATATTTGTTTTTACAGCCAAAGTCCCAGTACTACATTTCCTAACCTTACCCAGATCCACAGCTATGCAAATAATCACCAGCAACACGGGTCAAAAATTAACACAGGTCAGTCTCTACCCATACGATTCTTACATTCTTTTCAGACTGAGAAACAGTTGAGCAGGAAGGTGCAAAAAGAGCCTTCCAGAGACTATAGGGCTGAAGATTCTAACAGTCTCTCACAAAGCTTTGAGGATGATGTACTACATAGAAACTAAATGGATACAATGAAGTTGTCAGAGGTGATCAATAATTCTGATTACCAATCTGCTTTGAAAGCCACAACAGCAGTAGTTAGCATGTCCGGGCAGCTAACTGACCCCTCCTTGCAATAAGGTCAGTTCTTAGGGTCCAAGGAGCTTCTACTTCTCACCCAGGAACTGTCATATCACCTACACAGCTCCGTGGATGTTTCCAGTGATGTATAAAGAGAGAGGGACCTATGTCATGGAGGGAGTTGTGACAATAGATAAATATACGGAAGCAGTCACTCTATCACTGAAACGATACAAGATAAATAACTGAAACAAGCACGGAAGATCTTTATGGAGGAGCTATTACTTCACCATAGTCTACACCTAGCACTAGGAGGCCTTTTGATCTACCACAGAAAGAAATAACCTTGCTAGATGTTAGCTGCAAAACATGGACAAAAAAATCTTGCCCAAAGGACTGCCCTGCACCACTGTAATACCAGAAAAAGCCATGCTGGATCTGCTAAGGATCCTACCCTAATTCCTATTTTCTACACCTAAGTTTTGTGTGCTAATTGTTGGAGATGAAATGAGAAAACATCAAAAAACCTTAATTCTGCTCTCCATGAAGCTTTTATAGTCAAGTTAAACCAAACAAGAGTAAGCCTTCTATTACAAGCTAAAGCAGGTACATTTGTCAGTGACTCGGGCCAATGCAAGTACCACACATGAAGATTAAATAACTACTGTAAGTGCCATCTTCCCTGGTATTTGCAATTATAGTCCTTGAGGCCGTTTACTTAAAAAGGAATCTTAATAGTACGCTACAAAACTTACATCGGTATAACACAATGTTGCCAGTCAGCAAAATGTCAGGCTCTCATCAGCATACACGTGAAGACAGGCAGTATGAAGACCAGCCTTAGAAAAAGGTTCTGGATGTGCTTAAGAGCATGTATAAAACTGGTACACCTTGTTTCCAGCAATTTCCATCTGGACACAAAGCATGTTCCTCAATATCTACCATCCTTTGGTTATTTGCAAGGTCCTTTTCTCATCCCCCCAAAAAACACAGTTCAGGTCTAAAAGCTTCTATCAACAGTGTTTATCACTTGTAAGCTGCTTTTGACAAGACTGACATGTCTGTAAGCGCCACCTCCTACTCAGGTCCACTAAATTCACTTGTTTATCTGTATTTCACAATGACAAGGGATTCAAATAATTCAGCTTGTCTTCACATTAGCTTCATTATTTTCTCTTACATTCCCATAAAGATTTACACAGTCCTACACTTTAATCTCCTCAACCATCTTTCAGGGTAGCAACAAGAGCTAAGCATGGGCTTCGCCATGCTAACTTAACCAGGATGCCAGTGAGTTTTCATGGTCAATGCTTTGGAAACGGAAATTCATTCCATTTCAGCTTCCACAAAAGCAATGAATATACACCTGTCTAAACCAATCCCGTAACTATGAAATAACCCAACCAACAAACAAACAACAAACCTGGATATGACAAATACATTCCTGAGTTCTGATGGACATGCATTTTTTGTTGTGCCTTAATCACTATTCTGTTAAGTACCTCAACACACCTTTTCTGTGAGAAAACTTGGCTATAAATGAACTCCCTATCAAGACAAACCATTCATTCATCCATCTGATAGGAGACAAGTAGAATAACTACATCAAATGAAGGTATAAAAATCTCAGTGTTCTGCAGTCACTCACACACACACACTGGGGCTTCTCAGTTTACCAACAACCAAATAAACACTGTAAGAATAACTGAGAACAAACATAACCTTTGGAGAAGGTTGTGAAGACTGGTTAACTACAGCTTTCACGGTTCACCCTTAAGTAATGTAATGCAGCACAATAATAATGCAATGCAGCTTTGCAGAGCAGCACAATAATAAGACTCAGCTCATAGGGCTACAACTTAGTAGTTGTTTGTTTTTAAAAATTGAACGTAATTTATCTGAACCAAGAGCAAAAGGGAGTGCAGTACAGTCCCCATCTTCTATTGTTTTGATTAGAAGTATTATCACCATTATAAATTTCCAGGTCTAAGCAGCAGTGGCTGACATCTCTGCAGAGAATCTATTTTACTCAGTTCTCTATTATGCATAAGGTTAGTGGACAGTTAGTGCAGCAGCTGCCTCCCACCGAGCATCACTGAATGAGAGTATCTCCACTGTACACAAACAATACATCAGTAAGGACCAAACAAGTCTCTTCAGAAAAGTTTTTAGAAACATACAGCATATAAAATGTGTTTCATCGTGGGCACCAGAAATTTTACCAGAAACCAAAAAAATTATTTAAACATTTTCCTTCCAAGGAGAAATTAATGGGAAAAAATAAATCTACTTTGTTTATTTGTTTGAATGAACTGTAAAAGGTAAATGCAATTACTTATTTGATTTGCATTTTAAAACAAACAAAAAAAATCTCTATCAGTAGTATATAACTACATCTACTAAAGCTCATCCACTACTGAAATGCAACGTGCTCATCAGTGGGCTGCCACTGTGCAATGAAAACGCTGTGTCAGTGACTGGATGGCTGACTTCCCTTTCAGCACTGCTATGGAACAAGAAGTGTTATCGGCTTTAGGCAGCACAATCCCAAAATGCCACGAGAGGGAGTATGTAACCTACATCACAGCAGAGCCTGCTGTGTGGACTGCTGCGACAGACATGGGCAGGAATCATAGAATGGTTAGAGTTGGAAGGAACCTTAAAGATCAAGTAGTTCCACCCGTCCTGCCCTGGGCAGGGACACCTCCCACCAGCCCCGGTTGCTCCAAGCCCCATTCAACCTGGCCTTAGACACCTCCAGGGATGGGGCATCCACAGCTTCTCTGGGCAACCTGGGCCAGGGGCTCACCAGCCTCAGAATGAAGAATTTCTTCCTAATATTTAATCTAAATCTTCCCTCTTTCAGTTTAAAACCATTCCCCTGTTTCCACTCCACTGCCCAATAAGGAGTCCCTCCCCATCTTTCCTGTAGGCCCCCTTTAAGTACTGGAAGGCTGCTACAAGGTCTCCCCAGAGCCTTCTCTTCTCCTGGCTGGGCCACCCCAACTCTCTCAACCTGTCCTCAGAGCAGGGGTGCTCCAGCCCTCAGATAATCTTCATGGCCTCCTGTGGACCCGCTCCAACAGGTCCATGTCCTTATGCTGGAGGCTCCAGAGCTGGATGCAGTACTCCAGATGGGGTCTCACAAGAATGGAGTAGAGGGGCAGAATCACCTCCCTCAACCTACTGGCCACGCTGATTTGGATGCAGCCTAGGATGCAGTTGGCTTTTTTTTTTGCTGAGGGTGCACTCGATACCACTGTCCATGTCACCAAAGATGATGTTTAAGAGCACCAGCCCCAGTACCAACCTCTGAGGAATTCCATTCATCACTGGTCATCATTTGGACATTGAGCTGTTGACCGCAACTCTTTGCGACCATACAGCCAATTCCTTATCCACCGAGCAGTCCATCTGCCAAATCCACGTGTCTCCAATTTAGAGACAAGGACGTCGTGTGGTATAGTGTCAAATGCCTTGCACAAGTCCAGGTAGTTGGCAGCAGTTGCTCTTCCCTTATCCACCAATGCTGCAATGCCATCATAGAAGGCCACCAAATTTGTCAGGCACGACTTGCCCTTAGTAAAGCCGTGTTGACTGTCACCAGTTACCTCCTTATTTTCCACATGGCTTAGCATAGTTTCCAGGAGGATCTGCACCATGATCTTACCGGGCAAAAGAGGTGAGACTGACTGGCCTGGAGTTCCCTGGGTCTTCCTTTTTTTCCTGTTTTAAAAATGGGGGTTATGTTCCCCCTTTTCCAGTCGGCAGGAACTCCACATTTTTGGACATTGTTAGAACTGAAGGCATAACAAGGCTGCGGAAAACTGTGGGGCAAGACAGGGCCAGAAAGGAGCTAGAAAGGAGAAAGAGCAGATCTCGGTTATAGAAGAAAATCTTGATGGAATGAGCAACGCCCCAGAAGCTCTTTAGTGGCAGTAAATGTGGAGAACTGAACATTCCTTATGGCAAGTCCCCATTCATTCTGTTACTGAGACAGCAGAAAAAAAAAAATAATTTTAAAAAAGTCAACTGCAATCCACCCCAATAACACATGCTGAGGGTGACCGGTTCCTTCAACAGAGCTCTTAAGCTATAATAAATCTCATATCCACTGTTGCAGCTGTGCAACGCACTCCTTAGAGCTTGCAAGTACCACTAATTAAATGTCTGGGCCTTTCTGTTTTAAAATGAGTCCCTAACATCACAATGCGTGTCCTGTACAACGGAGAGGATGTTGCAAGCTCCACAAACCCTACTGAAACAAAAAGAGCCATAGTAACATTTGCCTCAAGCACGGAATGCACAGTGCTCCCAATCAATAGATTAGAATTCAACTCATCTAGCTTAGCACTACAAGTTGCTATTTTGTATTTCCTGTGAAGTATTTTTATTTTATGCCAGTTATAAAAAATAGGTTTTCAGAGACTTGGCAGAAAACTATTAAAAAAACACCAGTGCCAATAACGCATAGGAAGAAAAAATTTCCCATAGAAAGAAAAACGTGTATTCAGACATCCTCCCCTCAACCCTTGCCCACCAAGCACATGAAATAATCCTTTGTCACTGCCCATGAAAACTAGGACTCATGCCAATTTCCTGGATTACACCTAGAAAGATTATATATATAAATGGGGATTCTTCTCCTAAACCCATAGATTTTTAAGGTCAGAAAGGACCAGTATGCTTATCTCCTCCTTTGAAGGATCTAAGGAGGAAAGGCAAAATCTGCCAGGAGTGGCTTAGTTCAGCCACATTATTAATTGTGGTTAGACTGGATCTAATGTACAAAGGTACAGTAATTTGGTTCCTAGGCTGCAATCAGTGATTACCAGTGCACTTCTGAGCCAAAGGCGGGGGAAGGGGGGAGGGAAAACCCCCAACAAATCCAAAGCTGCACATCCCCTTCATTATTAGAATGAGCAAATACTTCATCTGAAAGGGGAACACCTAATATCAGTTTCACAAACGGCTGCCTCTGCTTTCCAGCACTGCTCTTCTTTTTTGTGTGGATGGTCCATCAAAACAGCTGTTTCTCAAGCACATCGCTAATTCCTTCAGACACTGAGACACTTAAGTAACGTGTCACAAATCACACTGACAATAGCAGTTTTGCTTCCATTTCATTTCACACACAGAAGCCACCTGCTCACAGATTATGCCATTTGGATACTGCATGACAGAAAAAGAAACCGCCCTTATTTCAATGAACTTAATTTCCCTGTGCCTAGAAGTCAGCCATTCATAACATACACTGCAGTTGGACAGACTTGCTGTCTGTATTACAAAGGGATCTCATTCACAATTATACCATCATGCCTACAGGTCCTTGCAAACTAGGATCAGAGTTGATACGACACAAAGTATAAGTAAAGTCAATAAAGCATTTCCTTAATTATCTGCATGGTGTAAAGCTGTACAGTACTTAAAGCATATGCAGTTATTACTTGGGTAGACTCCGGGGTTTCATTCAATGTTACTGCCACACAACCAGCAGCAGCTGCTTTCATCTCTCTGCATCAGGGTTTCATCCAATTACACCTGTAATTTCAATCTGGCATGAGGCCTAGACTGCTCTTTCTACTGAAAGGACACTGGGGCACTTCTGAAGTACTCTCTCCTCCCAAAATGACCTGGTTTAGTAGTTAAGGATCTGCCTGTTATGCTTCATTTATCTAGTGAAACCTAGGATTGCAGATCACAAGTTCACTGGTGACGAAATCAGTAGGAGCCTACTTGTTTTCCAAAATGGCAATATGACAACATAACCAGTAATTCATTTGGACTGCCTGCCATTTGGGGGAAGGTACATGGCTAGAATGCCTTTCTGCACTCTAGAATGAGCAAACATGAAGAGTCTCTTTAATTTCCAGGCTATTTCCAGCCATTCCATTCCTTATTCTCTTTTCACTTCTCAATGCATTCAAACCCTGCCTTCTTTTGCTCCAAGAGAAATTAAGTTCTCCAAAAGCATCACCTGTTATTTTTGTCATATGTTCACATAACACTTCATACATAAAGACCATAATGCTTGCATGGTATGCAATTTCTAAGCAAAAAATCAAAGCTCAGGATGGTAACAGACTTGAAAGTATCCATCTCCCGGGAGTCCAAGTATAAACACATACCATCCATTACAAACACACACCAAGGCTTTATCACTGCAGTCAAGGACAAGCATACTTTCCACTATAATTCAGATAGGGATTTGACTCAGTAAGACAACAGAAGGTTAATAGCCATGGAAGGCCAAAGAAGGACCTTATGTTCCCATTTTCCACTGTCTCAAGAAGCCTTCATGTGGAAGGAAGAACTGGCATCAAAGCTAATTCAGTATAGTGAAGAAGTAATATTAATTTGTTCCCACTGAGAGCAACATGTTTGAGATGCCCAATTCCATCAGAATGCCTTAAAAATTCGAGTGTAAGATAACAGGGTTCACAAACTTCCCCACTCAACTGCCTCTCATCCCATTTGTGACTGGTTCCACTATAATTAATCACAGTTGTAATACAGATTTTGTGTTACAAAACTAGAAAATTTGAGAAAATAAGTTATGGCTGGTACACTGTTGCCTCCAGTCTGTGGCTTTCATATGAAAGCAAGGCAAACAAGAGTTTCAAATTCTTTCTAAAATAATCTTGTTACCTTATGCTTTAAGTTATGCCACTTGATTTTTGAACTTCTGTAGAGGTGAAAAATGTTCCATTAAAACTCCCACCTGATCTGCTTGGATATATCTTATGACCAGGCATTTTGAGAAGTTCAGTAGCAGACAACAAACCTATACGTTTCATCTGTAGAAACAGGACTGAACCTACACTGAATGCTGCATGGGTTTAACAAGATCCATTGCTGCTTGGTTTCCCAGAACCGCAGCTATGCAATGTACATTCCTACAGCTCATGTTTCAGATGGCATTCAGGTTATAAATAACAATCCATATTCTTAGTAGGATGAAGTGCAGTATCTCTCATCCCTCCTTAAACGCTCACTTCTCATTGTGAAGAAAAGGAGGGAGGAGAAGTGGCAGCAGGCAACTCCCGGGACTCACCTCCCAATCTGCACAACTGCTCCTGCCTGCCACTTTTGCATATTATTTTTTCTCTACGTGTTTTATTAGAAACAGATGCGGCCCCTGGCTAGTATATTATCAAGTCCCCCTACACAGCTGCACAACTCTGAAATTGCAGAAATAGCAATCTCCTGAATAAATTTCTCCTGCCCTAACAACTGCTTTCTTTGCTGTAATGAAGACCATAGTGGGCCTGGAAAGCTTTCATCCAGTTTCAAGAGCTGCAGATGGGTTTATTTCGAGCCGCAACGTATTTCTGTATTCCACAATGAAATTCTACGAATGTGTGCCAGATGACGTTCCCCTCCCCAGAAGTCACAGGGAAAAGCAGCTAGTACAGTCTGCAAAAGCATGAAGACAACACAGACTGGAGAAGTAAAATAATATACATTTCTTATCCAGGAGTCATTTGATGGGCGAGAAAAACATGTTAACTAATCCTAAGTCGCTTCTGTTCTCCTTGGGTCAATTGAATAAAAAGTCTATAGCCAAACGAGAAGTTTCCAAAGCAGGAAATAAAGCTGCAGTGATTTTCAACACCAGCAATGGGCACTTAAAGCTCTTCAGCCAGTACTCTCTGCATAGTGGCCTTATCTTGGACATGGTGACTCCAATAATGTCGGAGCAGAATTTTGTCAAAAACTGGAAACAGATCTACAGTTGCAATATCGGAAAAAAAGGAAAAAAAAACAAGCCCAAAACCAGGTGGAACTACAGCACTACATTGAGTGCTTACTAAATTTTTGCTGTGATCATACACATAGGTGAGGCCCTTTGTCTACTCTTGTGATACCACTGAGAGAGTCTAAGCACTCCTTTTTACCACCCCACAAACCAACAAGATGCCTTCTAATTTCCTGATAGGAAAACTATCCCAATTATTCCAGACAAATAAAACTCAGTCACTAACTCATCATTACAAGAGATATTTTTGGGTTTGAAGCCTTCTTTTCTGTACCATAGGAAAAGCATGAAAAATTTTCCCTAAGATATGACACAAGGCCCTTCCTCCTTGAGCTTTGGAAGCAGCAGATGTGATACTAATGCAGATTCCTTGGTCCTTCAAAAATCAGACTGCACATTTCAAATTCTGCCCTGTTTAGCATCACTCTGTATAAATGAAATTCACTGTGGCTCCTCAGCAGATGAGGCAACAATCAGGGAAATCACTGTTAAGTGAAAACTTTACAGACACCTGCTTATTTGTGCAGAACATAACTTGGAAAGGAAATTTTTAACACCAAGTTCAAGTTGTGGGGAAGCCACCTTGACGTAGTTTTCAGTGTGACCGAAAACTAAAGGCTAAATATTAGATGAGTGAACCTGCAATCCCTAGTTCTGTCTTTCAGTGACTATTCCCCATATTACCCAATAAAGCCAGAGAACTGATTACAATTCTTTATTCAAACAAATTTGGCCAATGTGCTTTCATGAGTGCACAAGCAACCATCTAATTGTTATCTTTCATGTTTAGTAGTTCATTCATGTCAATAGGTACAAGATGCTCCTAAGAAAGGAACTTCAAAGGAAGAGCTTAGCCAAGTTTCTGTAAAACCGCCTGTTCAACCTCAATAAGCCTTCAACATGGAGCAAACCTTTCTAGCCAATAGCTCTTTGCTGTCCCGGACACTAAAAAGGTGCTAGGAACCAAAACTCATATGAATGCCTGATTCTCACCACAGATTTGCAGACTGGCAGCTCGCAAATGCCCACAGTCTCAATTTGAATGTACAGGTTCTCTTTTCCCAGCCTATACTCCTAGGGTTACTTACGATTACTTATTCAGCATCAAGGTTGCAAGCCTCCCTACAGATGACACACACTGAAAGACATCCTGAAGAACGAATGATCTGAAATAGTAACACATGTAGTTGGCTTGTGACATCACACATCAGCTCAGGGGCATAGACAGGAGCAGAAGCTGACTTTCAAGCAACGGCCATAGTGCTTTATAAACTTATCTAAGACCCCTAAAGACACCTGCTAACTCAGATTTCCATACAGACATCTCTAGCTTGCTCAAGTGAGAACTAGGAGGAGGAGCCAGATAATACCTGATCTACACTTAGATGTCAGCAGGCTTTGTCTGGCAGCTCAGCCAGCTGGTGTCTAGGTGGACAAGCTTAGCCAGGGGCACAGCAAGTTTCTAACAGCAGGACATCCAATGCCAGCAGGGTCCTTGTTTCCCTGATAAGGGAACAGATTTTGATCCTAAGAATAAACCATACTTGCCTATCTTGGTGCGTATGTTTTCCACATACGTAAATTAGTAACGTAAGCCCTTGGAGCCTACTCATGCTGTCTCCCCCTGCCCCAATACTATTTCAGACTTAAAACAAAGCTTTGCTAGAGCCCCTGGAAATTACCTGCATCACATGGCAGAAATCAGTAATATGTAGCGCAGACAATGCAATCATGTTCTGAAAATTAACTGACCATGAGAACTATACATGCACTGTGAAAGCTGGGCTGCCTTACTTTCACTGCAGATCTCTCCCCTATCATCTGGAAGTGCTGTGAGGCCCCAGATTCCACATGGTTACTGAAGTCCAGTCTTTTTAAAAATATCCACAGAATCCTTTCTCTTTTTTCTTTCTTCTTCTCTTATGTATGATCTATGTTTTTTGATCTCTAAGGAGAAAAGGTAGTGTGGGGAAATCTGTTAACTATCCAATGCTCAAAATGATTCCACAGTAGCAACCAACCAACCAACCTTAAAGAAGCAAACCAGCATCTGTGAACAATGAGTGAAGGGAGTGGAGCGAATTCTCACAAAGAAACAAAGACCATCTAGGAGCTTACAACAGGAAATATGTCTGAAAACAATGAAACAAAACCTTCACAGAATCTTCTTTAAGGATAATGCTAACAATCATTCTTAATAACATCAAATTATTTATTCACTTGTGTATGTGACAGAAGCGTAATGCAAACTGCAGCCACAGAGATGACTAACTGCTTTACTTTCAGGGCCCTTCCCTTCACAGCACACAACAAAGGCAGTAAAACAACCCATGCTTCATGCAAGCACGTATTAAGCCAGAGACTCAGGTAACTGAATGATTTGCCCTATGAAGAAAAGCATGAAAAAGAAAAGAGGTCTCATTGGGATGTTAATGAATGCAGCATCATTAACACTAAATTACTGGCTCCAAGTTACACACAGAATGTAAGCAGACTTTGAACCAAGCCAAGCAAGCTAATGGCTGCATCAAACAATGAGGTCAACCATTCTACTGCCCCAATTATTAAACCGGGAATTCTTCTTGTTATAGGATGGCATTAAAAGGAATTTACTGTTGCTTTTATGTTTTACATTCACTCTTGGAGTGCTACGGTTATTCAAACTATTTGGCATGCTGAGTTTACAGCCACAAAGGATGTTTTGTTTCTGGTAAAGTGAAGGACAAGACAGACAGGGACAGATAAAAAGAGGAAGAAAAAGAGATAGAAGATGACGAAGCAATGCAACTGTAATGCCACACTGAAGGGAGCATCAAACTGAATATTTGAGTGGACAAGCTTCTTAAAACAATGGCAAGTGACATAGACTACTAAGCAAAGGAATTACATTACCAAGGGTAATTCCATTACTTTTCAGTATGTTTATACTGTACGCCAAGCATAATAAATAGGAACAAGCCAGAAAGACAACATTTTCAGTCTGACCCTCTGTGTTGTCTCTGTGCTGCACTACCACACCATGTTTCACTACAATGTTCTGCAAAACACCCTACATTTTAGTCTTTTACTTTGAGGCTAATCCAGCTAAAGGCTGAATAAAATTTGAGAAAAATAGTGTAATGCTCAAGGTTGGGAACTGGATCCAATATTAACCTGATCATGATTAAAGGAAAGAAAAGAAATTTATTGCTTTTTCCCCACTCCAGTTCTGTGGTTTTTTTCAGGCAGCACTTTCTTTATTGGGCAAGTTCCTTTCCTTTACTAAGATGGATTTGTTTACTTTCTGCCATAAAAAAACTTTCACGAGAGGTACCTATGCAATTTCTTACAAACAGACTAATCAGTAAAGACAGTCACCAATTAGACAAGGTCTAACTCGAATCCTCTACTGCTTTCTCACTGGAGAGTGGCAGCCAGCCCATCCTTCCTCCACGACACATAGTCACCACCTGGTAGAGAAAAGGCAGATCCCACAGAAGGAAAAAGGAGAAAGAAGAAAGAAAAAAGAAAAAAAGGAAAAAAGGAAACTCCAAAATAGGAAGCAAGTTCCAGAGACTAGAGCGGGGAGTAGTCTGTGAGTTGTATCCTCATCCTGCCACCACCAACACTTAGGAGACCCTGCTGGCTACCTGTGTGACATGTTTTCAGCAGTGCTCACCATGAATAAGGATGTCATTCATGACAGCTTATGGTGACCATCACACACCTCCGGAGGGAGTTCATGAGCAAGATCCTACTTAGTCCACCTTGTGCTTTGCTCTTGAAATACTTCCAAGAGGGAAACCTTAGAGGAACAGGGATGGCTGCGGGGCCCTAACTGCCTCACTCTCCTTACAATAAGATATAATACCATGTTTCACACAAAAAAGATTCCTGGGCTTTCCACCTGTTGGAAGAAACATTCCAACAAGAGGAGGTGGCGATGGTGGCAGCAGATAGAGTAGTGAAAGTGGAGGAAGCCCCATACTATGTGGTACACTACAAGCTTCCTGCCAAATCCCCCTATAAAAAGTTTTTCCTGCAAGAAGTCCTACAGGATCCAATATGTGTTTCAGTTAGCAGTCTTACAGAATAAGCTAGGTCTTGTGCTATACTTGGTGCTTGTGGGCATCATCTGCATTGCAGGGTTTCTTCTGTGGTTAACCCAACAGTGTCCTCATGAAAAAATAAAGGCTTATGGGGCTTTGTGTTTTCAGCACAACAAGAAAAAAAAATAGCAGAGGCCCCTTGATTTAAACAGCATTCTCTATGAAACAGCATCCTAAACAATACGTGTTAAAGAAAATTTTAAAATCTCTAGCTACAATATAAAACTCTGAACATGTTCTATGTAAGTCCACAATTAAATGCCACAAGGATATGTACAAAATTACAGCAAAGAGACAAGGACAGCAGGTGCATATCAAAAATACTACAGGGGGAAGGATGGAGACAAGCAATGAGTGAACTGAGCTCCACATCCCCTTGTCGTCTTAGATAAAGGTCTACTAAGCAGCTTTGTGCTTGTGAATATTTTTCCCACGGTTAACAGAAATGGCTTGGACAACTGAGCTGGAACACACATCCTGAATTTTGTGAAGAAAAATTATTTCCTAAGAATGCTGAGCAGCAACTTGTGACAGTCATCATTTCGGAGACTGTCCACAAGCCTCTAATGCTGACTGGGGCCTTTCTACTCCATGCCCTCCACCATCACTTGAGATAAGAAAATCTAAAATAAATCTGTGTAATAGCCAATTAAAAAAAAATAATAAGAACCTGTCCCCTTTCTTCACTCAATGAAAAGCAAAAGGCTTCAGCATCTAGGGGAAAGCTAACACACAAACCAAAACTACCTAGTCCTTTAATTGCACCCAGTAACTCCACTGACCATCACTGTGAGCTACTCGACACCAGCCCATCCCTCACATATACAGCAGTATGTTAGCATAACTAAAGCACCCAGAGGAGGCACAAAAAAACAAACCAAACAAAAAACCATTAGCTGTAAATGAGAGCACTCAGGTCACTGCAGTAAATCACAGCCCTTAATTTCATGTGAAAGAAGGGAATGTTAGACTACCATAGGACCCTCAAAGGGTCCTTTGTTAGGATGGAGGCCTGTGCATAAATACGATTCAGAAGCCTATGGAAAGGAGGTTTAGAAAGGAAAATGCCTCTGGATCTTTTTTGCCTTATTTTATCACCTTTCATAAAGTAAAGAAGCTAAAATCAAGCAGAGATAGAACTGACAATTAACCTATTAGCACACACGAGTAACCATTTTATTTGCACTATTTCAGTAGCAAAGAGCTCCTCCAAAGAACCCTGTTACACCTTTGAAGACACAAGAACATAGAAGCAGCAGAATAAAAGCACAGACCAGAAGAAACTATTTCTTTATTAATACCGCAGATCATACAATCACCAGTGATATGGATCAATACAGCTAAAAACCCCTGCCATGCTATTCCACCAGATAAATCTCATAATTAGTCACAGACAACAGTTGCACACTGCACTTCTGTAATATCTTGGACTGCTGATGATTGCCTCCTCCCACCCCATCTCAGAACTGATATTTTACAGTGTTTTTTATAGCACTACAGATCTTGTCTTCCATATGAACTGTTACTCTTAGTGAAGTTATGTCAGAAATGTCCATGTGAATGTCTGTGGTAAATTGGGGAATGCTACCAAAGATCCTCAGACAGCGCTGTTGTGGAAAGTGACTTATCTCTTGACACTTGATCTTGAGCTTCCCATTACTTAATTGAGAACACCCCAAAAGGTCATATGTGACCAAAAGCTAAGCCAAACACTGCAGCTGGAATTCCCCCAAGATGATGTGGCTCCATGGAGCCACAATGATTGAAATACTCTTGAAAAAAGCTTTCAGATAGTAACATTCAAAAAGCCAGAGGCATTAGGATGGAGCTGAAAAAAATTATTTAAAACCCCACTGCAAAATGCCACATCAGAAATAAATGGATGGACCATTAAAATAAACGTTCTATGTTTACAGCCAACGAACGTAAGCAGTTAAGAAGGGAAAACAGTCTCCTGCACAATGATTATGCTGCATGCAGAATTGATACGCGCTTTACTTCTATCAGTAATTCTGACAAAGACTGCAATGTGTGCTGTCTCCACTGCGCTATTCCAACGTGGATTTCACATTTGACAGCTTTTTTCTCTCTTTTTCCCTAAAAATGAACATTTGTGTGGGAATGGGAACATTTCTAATAAGAAATGAATTACCGTGTTCTCTGACACAGCGTGCTGAGGTCTATCATTAAAGACCTTCAAAATGTATGCAGCAGTTTTCTAAAACTGAATCCCACATTAATTATATCCTCCCGAGATGATCCTGCATTGTTACGTGTTACAAATGGAACGGTTATCAGCACACGATGTGACTGGTCATTAAATCACTTGGGAATAAAGTAGCTGAACTTGTAATTCCATAGGCACATTCTCTGTGCTTCTTCCTAAGCGAAAAGACAGTATGCCCAGACAGTAGTTGGCAAAAATTTTATCATAAGCTTAGACTGTTTGGTAGCAGACATGTCAGACTGCAAGTCAGACAATAAGAATATTCTCAGCCACCCTACAGCCTTTATCAGATAGGCTGATGAATGCTAGTGTTAGCCTTTTGAACACAGCAATGCTTTCCCAGCTGTGAACTGTTTGCCTCTAGGAAACCTTTAGCCCTTAAGCTACCGTAACTGCCTGCTGCTTCAGGAATGAATTTCGCTGTCAAGCCCTAAGATTCATACCATGAAGCTAAACAAATGTTTGCTCCATTTAAAGGGCAGCATCTGCAGATGACAAGCAGTATCCTTCTGAATTTCCACCATTTCCCTGCTTGCCCAAAGATTAGAAACAACATGGTGGTACAGGGGTAAAAGCGCATCTAAGTTTTTTTTATAAGTACACCTCAGATGTACACAGGCCCTTTCTCATACTTCCCCCATTGCAATTCAATTTCTCTTTAACAAAAAAGACCAGTAATATGTGTTAGTGTATGAAGTATTACAACATGGTAGTTATCCCTACAGAATCAAAGAGCTCCTTTTGCTTCAATGAAGACTGCAGTCCTAAAAGACCATCACCAGTTCAGGGTGAATTCCTCAGAGGAGGTGCCAGGAAGTGTCACAAGTCGGAGTTTCTTCTTGACATTATGGGATTGGGAGTGAAATCTCCTAGCAGGGCAAGTTAAGAAACAAGATTGCTGTGACTGCAATGCATGGCCCTGAGGCAGAAAGCAAACAGAAATGCTAACCTGATTCAGACAGCAGGTCCCAGCCAGCCTCTAGAATACTCTTATCTGGAAAATGGATCAGAGCTGCAGAGATGCTGGATTGCATTGGAAGAAGTCCACCCCAAAAGCATCTGACAGATTTTCTCAGTCTAGCAAAAATCTAGCAAGAAACATGCAAGTAAACAGGTGACACGGGTCCAAACTCCTTGGCTGTGCATGCTCATTACGTGTTAAACTCCAAAGATTCACTGAAAAAGGAAGTGGTTCTATTGCCAGTTAGTTTTTGGTTACGGTTTGTAAGACACATCCTAAGAAAACTGGCGAACCACCCATTTTTAACAGAAGTTTGAGTTGAACCTTCTATGGCCTAGCTGTTCATTCACTGGTTAACAAAGAAAATCCAAACAGGCAGAGCTTCAGTGCTCTTCTCAGTACATGAGTTATGCGTAAAATGTTTGCCTCTGGACTTCACCCCAGATAAAGAAGAAGAGAAGCAGCATATTCTCCCCTCACCAAAAAACACGAGCACAAAACCTTATCACAGCAGGCTTTTTTGAGAAGCGAAACCTCAACCATTCCAGTTTAGATCTAAGGAAATCTCCCTTACCAACTTTCCAGTAAAATACAGTCTTGAAAGAAAACCAACAGATTCCTACATTGTATGACATAAATAAAAGAATGCAAGCCATGCTTGTAACTCTTTGTTGCGTGAAGGAACACAGCAATATATACTCATTTAGGATATAGTTGAGGAGACACAGAGAAAAGAAACAGCTGCTTAAATAGAGATTATAACCTTAACCAGGTAGTAGATGCCAAGAAATTTGCAAATATCCAACTCCAGGATGAAAATCTAAATAGCAAGTTTCCCACTTTAAACTGTCTCCTCTTCCAAATCGTCTGTTTGATTAACACTTCTCACTGTCTTCCAATCTCTCCTTCCTCCCCCTCAGAACAGAAAAAATCTCCCATTTCATCAGCTCTCTTGATTCTTAACCAGATTTCCTCCATTACCTTCAGTGCAAGGCTTCAGATGTGAAGGCAAATTTCAAAAAGGTAAGGTAGTTAATAGTATTACCATAGGTTGACGTTACAATCAAAGCAGGATTAGCCCCATTCTGCTCTTCTCCAGAGGCATCACCATTGCACTGTTTATTCCCCATTTCAAAAAGAAATGAAAAAGCTTCAGGGATCCAGGAGAACAACAGGTAGAAGCACATTTCTAATCACTACATGAACTGTTTACCACAATATCAAAGTTGAGAGTCAAATTCGAAAAGTCCATGCAGAAAAAATTTAAGCCAAGACTTGCCTAGGAAAGAAAATGCACAGAGAGCTTATTAAAATGAGCCAACTAAAGTAAATGTTTTTTTGTAAGCGATTGAGAAGAGCAAACAGAACAAGGAAATTACACAGCAGATTCCTTAACAGTCCTGAGGAACTTGTAAAACCAAAAAGGTCATGCCATTGATTTCACTGGAAACAACGGACTGAAGCGCTGTGACACACATCTGTGTTATCCAGTCTTAAGGAGTTAACATGAAGCAAATACAGCAAATATATTAGCTGAAATACCCACCATCAAGGTCCCATGTGCCTTCAACAAGCTGAAAGGTGCAAACATGACCATTATAATGGCTCCAAACATAGCCCACTAACTCAGTCACATTGGAGCCAAAAGACATTGTCCTCCACAGACAAACCAGGCTGGGATCAGTAGTCTTTACACATATCCAAGAGACAGAGCAACATTCTGAACTGTGGTCTGAAAGACACCACTACGTAGAAACATCAATAAACCATCATGTATGGCATTTCAGTTCCATTAAAGGACAAGTGATGCCATCTCTGTCACTCAGAGATGAAGTCCTGCCTTTAATGCAAGTAATTTTCACCATTGCCCATGATGTGCTCACTGAGAGCTCTGGAAGGTTTGCTGAAAGAACACCGTGTTATGGAATGTAGTGCTCTGCTGTGGAAAACCGGAGGGAAAAACTCCATATCCTCATGCCCAACTAATTTCCCTTATTTCCTAATATTTTTTCCTCATGCCTCATATAGCAAAATTTTTTCTAAGGGCCTGTTAAGTGATGGGGTGTGACAGACTATCTGCAGTGCTGAAAGAGGCCGACTGAGAATCTTTACAATAGCACGCGGGAGACTCCATTTCATTGTTTCCAAGACGTAGAGTCCATGAGAGTATCCTGAGGATCCAACCACTCCTTTAATAATTTCAAACCAACTCCAGAAGACTGTGACTTCTGTCATTGGTTGGAATCTTTCCAGACTTCCAAAATCTCTTGTGGAGAACCTAACTTTCCTTGCACAGCATTAAAATCTACAACATTTTTCTAAAGACAAAACACTCTCACTTCATTTGCAGTTTAGTTTCTGGAGAGAGAAGCCTGAAAGATCCAAACTTGCAAACTTTAGTCATAGTTATGAGTCAGATTTAATATACAGCCTGGAGAAAGCAGGATGCTCTTCTAGGCCTCAACTTAAAACCACTAACAATGTAACCACAATAAAGGATGCCATGATGTTACTCAACTGATTATCAGAGGAACATTTCAGATGGAGAAATCAGCCGATTCCTCTAAATGAATTTTTTCTTTATTTGATCACAAGCAATGCTCATATGCAACATACAGAGAATAAATGCACTTATTTGCTTAAAAATATGCATTGAGTCAGTTGCCCAAAGTTAAGAGGGCTTCTGGTCACTTGATGTTTACTTACCGATATGTTCTACTAGAGAGCAAGTTTAAATCAATACGCTTGTTAGGGTACCTGTACAGGGTTCATGAAAAGAAAGAAGCAAATTAAATGGTGGTTGTCCTTTCAATCTGCTTTACGTTTCTTATTCCTTTTATCAAGATAGCCTAACGTAACACAGAGTTCGGATCAATAGCAAGTAATTGACAGATTGCACAGACTGTGTTATCTCCATCTAAACAATTACAGAGCAGGCCCCTTATTATGGAAGGGGACTTAATACCTGCTGCTCGTAGTACTGAGGTTCATTCATATTTTTAGCCAGTAAAACATGCTAATTGGCCTCATCTCTCCAAATGGTGAATGAAGAATTGTATACTTCCTTACTGAATGTCAAAAACATGCTGTGATGTCCCTTTCAATCCCAAGGAAAGTCTGCCTCCATATTCCTCATTCTTCCCCCGTCTACGATCAGCTATGTCAAAGTCAATCAAAGCTAGAGCATAAGACATAATAAACAGTGAGTCATTACATTTGTGTTGAATTACCAACAATTACATTTCATAATAGAATAATGACTAGATTTTCATGATCAAATTAGCCTTTGAAGATGTTAACTCAGAATGAAGAATCATGATTAAAAAGCTTAATTTTAAAATATCAACAGTACGCATTAAATGTATTTATTATAAACAGCTCTCAGTTTATGGGATATTATGCAACTGACTACAGCCCCTATCTGAGGTTGCAAAGAACATCAATGGTTTTTACTTCGTATAGACAGATAAGACTGCTTTGTATTCTAACATAGTTTAACATATGCAGAATCATTTTTTACATGTACTACAAAATAACTGTCTGTTGTCCTCCTAATAAGGCATTGCAAACTTGTGGAAGCCATAATTGGTCAAATTCTCACCAGAAGCAAATTCAGTGCCATGAAGACATGGGCTTATGTACTATGTGTGAACAAGCATAATAAACCCTTAGAAAGCGCAAGAACTAAAACCCAAGCATTAAATCACTGTAAATGTAATGTTTTGGCAGAAACAGAAGAGAAAGGGAAATGAAAGGCTGGCCTACTTGAACAATAAAATCAGAACAAACAGCGTTATCAATGGGCAGTCAGAACCAATCTGCAGAATACAGGTTCTTGCTGTATAGACCCATCATGCTTGGCTGTAAGACAGTGGACAAACCATTAAACACATTTGTGTCTCAAAACTAATAAACACCTACCCTCCATCACATAAAAACAATGAAGAAATCTAAGCGTTAATGGCAGCCAACTAACCAAGAGAACTAGAACTGGCATAATTCCAGATCCAAAACTCTTCTTTCAGTCAGAAGCAAAATTGGAACTCAACTACTGAGCATGCTGAAGAGAGAAACAAGTTTGTTATCATGGAATTAAAACAATGCTATTTTACAGAAAATGCAAAAATCCTGCTCCTTGTAAACATTCAAAGGGATGAATGGATAGCTGGACAGACAGTTGGGATAAAAAAAATTAAGACTAGACATATGGTAGGGAACAGTCTTTCAAAAGTCCACAGGGAATGGATTATACATGGCTTAAACGGTCTAATCCACTTTACTTTCACAGGTCCCATACAAACAATGCTAGAATGCATGTTAAATAAAAGCCCCATGAAATTTTATTGAAAAGCAATATGCAGCTACAGAAACTAATCTTCTGAATGAAATCATTTCACAAGTGGCAAATTTCACAAAGCCAAAGACAGTTTGAAATAGAAAACACAAAATAACCTTATTTAATGAATGTGAGCAGAGATGGAAATTTCTATACAAGCAAGCATTTAGGCATGCAGTGGTACTGCACTGAACTTTTAAGACTCCCATTACTAGTTGTCTGTAAGTGCAAAGGAACAAGACACATGGGAGGACTTGGACTTCTCACTGTAAGGGGAAAGTCATGGTGAGTAGGTACACAGTTCCAAAAGAAACAAAAGGTGACTGACAGATCAAACACACTGTCAACACAGCATGGATTTCAAGGCAAATCAGAATGATATTACACCTCCTCTAAGTTCTGATATATTTTGCCAAATCCTATCACATGACAGAAATATCTCTCGAACGACTTCAGCTAATTGGTAAAATCTGACTCAACAATACAAATCTGAAAGTGAAAAGAAAAGCAAACAACTACCCCTTTACTCTGCCTGCATTCTCAAATTAATATAACCATTTTGTAGGAAGTTCATCATTTAAGTAATTGCTACATGCTAAAGACAGATTTCTTAGGTATTATTTGATTCTTAAGAGCAGCAAAATCTGTCCTTAAAACAATACGCAGTGAAGATAAAAGACCTGTTTAACTACATAAAGTTGAAATATCTCTTTCCTAAATGCAGGAGCTCTGCCTGGAGATTCCACTATGAATATGTCCTACCCTATATATAAACACCACCTCATGTTTAAAACATTCTTTCCAGTACTTTTCTTTTAACGTGTTCTATTTATCTATACTGAACTGTAGTATTTTACATTTTAAGAACAGACATTGAATTTGCCCATCCTTCTCAGATAACAAAGATTATCTGACGGTAGTATGAGGATTGCTTCTAGGGTAAAACAGTACAAAACAGATACAGTATGTTTCTTCTAGACCAGATTACTGAAACTATGAAGCTGTTCTGAACTGTGCCACTGGACATTCTGCTTTACCTTGGGCAAAATGCTGAACACCTTTGTGTTTCTCCCATAATTATTTAACTTGACTTGTTATTTTTATATATCCTTTCAGTTAGTCACAAGTGCAATAGGGCACCGGTCTTACCAGGATATTGGAGATTACTGTCATACAAATAATTGTATTTATTAACAAAAGCAGGAGACATACCACAGTGACACAAAGAATCCTATGTCCCTCAGCTTTCAAGTACATCTCTATACAACTGCCATTTCCTTCATTATGGAAATGAACACACAAAAACTAAATCTTGCTGCATTTCTGACAGGTCATTAATAAAAATAACGTTTACTTGCATCAACGTCAGTAGGCATTTATAAAAATTTAGAAGCAGCTTTTCAAATGACTGTGTGCCAGCCCTGTTAAAAACCAACAAATGCAAGAATAGATTTTGCCACAAGGTAAAACAGTATTAGGAAAAAAACTTTAGTCTTATTTTCACGGTTGTGCTACTTCCTATGACTGTATCCAACTCTACCAGTAGAAAGAAGAACCACATAAAGAGTATTAGCTGGGTGATGGACAATGTGATCTCAAGAGGTCCCATCCAACCTAGATGATTCTGTGATTCTACATTAATGCTTTATACTTTCTCCCAAATTTTATTTTGGTGTATAGAGGCAGGGTGTACAGGTGTATTTAGACATTAAGCTTGCTAATGCCTACTCTGCAGTGTTTCTCTACCCTTACCTCTCTATATAGACACAGTCAGATCTTACTTCCACATACATTTCATTTCTTACCTCTTAAAAGGGAAAAAAGACTGCTTTTCAAGACAGCCGTACTTTGGTTCAGGCTGATAAACAACAGGCCTCATGATTGAACATGAGCCCGTGGGCATAACAGCCCCTGGACCATGGACAAGAACCTCAAACTAGTTTAAACCAGATCGTCAGAGACCTCTGCCATGGTTTAACCCCAGCTGGCAACTAAGCATCACAACAGCCACTTGCTCACACACCACCACACCATTACCACTGTGGTGGGATGGGGAAGAGAATAGAAAAGTGAAAAAATTTGTGGGTTGAAATAAAGACAGTTTCATAGGAAAAGCAAAAGCCGCACACACAGGCAAAGCAAAACAAGGAATTCATTCACTACTTCCCATCATCAGGCAGGTGTTCAGCCATCTCCAGGAAAGCAGGGCTCCATCAAGCGTAACGGTTACTTGGAAAGACAAACACCACCACTCCGAACATCCTCTCTTCCTCCTTCTTTCCTCAGCATTTATTGCTAAGTATAACATCATATGGTATGGAACATCCCTTTGGACAGTTGGGGTCAGCTGTTCCAGCTGTGTCCCCTCCCACCTTCTAGTGCACCCCCAGGCTACTAACCAGCAGGGTGGCGTGAGGAACAGAAAAGGCCTTGATGCTGTATGAGCACTGCTCAGCAATAACTAAAACATCCCCGTATAACCAACACTATTTTAAGCACAAATCCAAAACATAGCCCCATACAAGCTACTATGAAGAAAATTAGTTCTATTCCACCAAAAACAGTACAAAAAAAGGATACATATACTTGTGGTTTGACTAGCAGCCAGCTACTTCAAACTATAAATATTAGCAGCCTTAATGAGACCTTGAGCTCTGCCTCCATAGCAGCTGGCTGCACAGTGATCATCTCTACTTGAGTAGAGATGCCTCTCAAGGACAGCCCTCAGGCTGAGAGATCCCTTACCTAACACCAGACATTGGTGGGTTGCCAAGTGACACTCTTCTGCATGCATGTAACATTTAGATATGTATAGTAAGCTTACGCGATAACCTTTGTATCACATATCAACTTTGTGTAGTAAATAGTATTCACCACCAGTCTGTCTGTACTTAGTAAATAATTTACATACCTAAATTTACTGACTAGAACCTAATAAGCTAGTGACTAAATCAGACCTCTATGAGTGTTCTCTGACATCAAAACATCTCATTTTTCCTGTCATTTCATGGAAAAAGAACCTGAATCCAGTCTTCATGGTTTCTGAATTTTCTATTTTTCTTATATAGCGTTTTAATGAAAATTATGCAGTACAAAATACATATTAAGTTCAGACTCTACCTAGCTTTCTTGAATCACTTCTGTCCCATACAGATCAGTCATTGTATTAGTGGCAGACAGTAATATGAATATTGTAAAGCAAGTTCAGATGCTGTTTACTAAAAATGCTGATGGTGTTCTAGAAAATACTTGGCTACAAATACCAGGAATCTTCCTCTAGAGGAAATGACCAGTTTACTTCATAGTTAAAGGTACTTTCATATTATTCTGAAATCTGTCTTCACAGCAGGGAGGGGGAGACACACTGTTACCTGCCTTAATATACAACGATAAACTGAAATGCCACCACAAAAAAATATTCACAGATGCATCAAGCCAATCAGGAGTGTTACAGGAAAGAGAGGAAAAAAATGCAGTGATAAATTAAATTAGTCCTTTGTTCACTGTGTCACATCAGATTCTCTTGAAAAAACTTAAAAAATTAACGTGTCACAAAATTGGTTCTGTTTATCAGTTCAGCAAACTGAAACACCAAAGAAACCAGATAAATAGTGTCATTTTTTTCCCCTCTGATGTGGAAGATAATTGCAGTAAATCGTATGTTTCATTCATTAATTATTTTCAATAGGGAACAAATAACAAAGAATGAAATATTAAGAAAAAAAAAGGGGCTGCAATAAAATGAAGTGAGAAGGAAAAACGCTATACATAAGCAATATTACACGGGCATTTGATTTCACTTGCTGACAAAATTTGATTCTGTCTGATCCTACAAATGATCCATATCTAGACCTCCCAAGCGGATTCTCTAACATCTGCAAGACTAGCTTTCTACCTGTCGCTTTCTAAACAAAAAAGAATCAACAAAAAGTGACTATGTTCAATTGCCTTCATGTTGCAAGGGCCAACAACACTGTCTCCAGAGCTCAGTTCTTGACAATTATACATTTTCATTGTATTTACCAGACAACTAAATACAGTAGAGATCCTCACCTGCATCTATCACAAATAGGAAGCCACAGAGCGTGGCAGAGCATGTTTTGTTGCTGCTTTGGAAAAAAAAAACAAAAAACAATTAAAAAAAAAAATCAATGCACCTTACACAAGCTCACATGTGTTCCTACCAGAAACATATTTTCTACCTGGGTTTGGAGCTGTTAAAACCTAAAGCAGCTTCGGATTGCTTTTAGGGTACTTTTTTGTATTCTTTACCTCTAATAGTAAATAATACCGTACAGTTATGTTTATTTTTCAAGTGAGTCCCATTAAAAAAAAAAAAATCATCGCAGAAGGCAGATTTTTCACAGAAAAGCCGTAATGTTACAGTTAAGCTAGCTATACATCGAGGCAGCTATCAGGCAACTGTTGTAGTAACCAAACTGAGAGAGGAAAGTATATTTCTTTTTTCCTATGTCAATAGAAACACAATTAGCAAAAGATGGGTAATTTCTAACAGCTGTGCATATGCTGCAAAACCTTCAGCTTCCTTTCTCATAGCTCTAACTATGCAGCTTCCTCATATGTCTTAAAGACCAGACAACTGTTATCTCCACTGGTTGCATTTATCTGAGCCTTTAACAACTTCAAATCATTCAATATTCAGCAGACAAGGTACCTCTGTTTGCCGCAAGAGTATTAAAAGTGTTATCAGCTTGAATACAAAACACATGCATCTGAACGATCTCAACAGTATAAAACAAAGACTTGTTTTGCCAACAATACAAGACTTCCATTCACCAGCAAAGGGAGCTCGCAAGCAAAACTGTTCTCAATGGCTGCAACAGCAGGTTTGCATGAATTCCTGGGGACAGACTACTTCCCAGGCTGCTTTAAACATATGAAAGCCAATCTGATGTTATGCTTCTTTCAGGTACACAAAGAATGCAACAGGGTACTGCACACGGTGTTCCAAAAGCAGTGTCCTCTTACCATTTCTGGGAGCTTTGCTCCTTTCAAAGATACAAAAAGACACTGGTGCCAGAGACCAGTGGCAACAGAAACTAGGACAAGTCCCAGGAAAGAAACAAACAAGCAAAACCCCCCCCACATCAACAAAGATATCCCTACCACCTCAATTTCTTCACCTCTCTGCTTAACCAGTGGTCAGTGCCGATGAACTAGTCCAACATAGCCATGACTCCAATAACACAGTTCTGATCTTTTTTGCAACACCAGAGCATTTAATATACAAAGACATTATATTCTTTAAATATGTTATGCATATCTTGGGAGTGACAAAAAAGGCAGAGTCTATATAATTTATAGTCCAGGAAAAAGGAGATCAAGGAAAAGTCAAACATCTCAAATATGTTTTGAGAAAAGAAGTGAAACCAATTTATTTATTTTCCATATTGTTTCTGTAATAAAATTCTAATTATTAATAGCTTTCTTGTTCATTCTGTGGAATCATGAAGCACAAGCTTCTAGCCAAATCCTTCACCAAGCTATGGATGACTCAATTGAGGATGAACAACAAGGAAAGATGGTTTTTCTTTGTATTACACTGCCACTTTCATTAGAGTCGCAGTCACAATACTGCCACTAATTACAAGTCTATGAACTCCAACCCCCAAGTACTCAAATGAGTTTCCTTCTAAGCAGATGTGCAAAGAATTCACAACAACACTTTGCTGAGCAACAATTATTAAAAAGATAAACTAGATACAGATTACTATGAATGACTTGAGAATTATAATATGTTTCATACATAAATAATACAATCTGTACTTCCTAAAGACTGAGACAGTGAGATAATGACAGGTCTCAGTGACAGTAACATCAATGTGCAGAGCTCCCTATCGATGTGGAGAGCTCCCTTCAATATCTACACATATGACATACTGAACTAATGATACTATACTCATTATAAAAAGAAAGAAAGTACCTTTTGCTCGATGCTAAATGAAGTAAGAGCAAAGAAATCAACTGGAAACTCAAGTGGCATGGTAAGAAAGATACTTTAAATACAATACAAACCCTATGAGCATTCCATACAGACACACAGAGCACTATCTACAACAATTAAAAATAAATCAGAAAACCAAACACTTGCATTATCCCACTGAGAACAGACATGTTCTGTTCCTTAAACAGAATCCTTTCTTCTTTCAAAGGTCAATGGTTATTTTGTTTCTATACCCGTAATT
Organism: Chroicocephalus ridibundus; assembly: GCF_963924245.1. Taxonomy (NCBI): domain Eukaryota; kingdom Metazoa; phylum Chordata; class Aves; order Charadriiformes; family Laridae; genus Chroicocephalus; species Chroicocephalus ridibundus. The sequence continues at coordinate 1,851,421 of NC_086301.1, forward strand.
TTAAAACAACAATTTACACGTTTCTCTGGTAGAATTCAGACAAAGGAAGATTATGCAGACACCCCCACACCTTACAATCAAGTAACTCCTTCCAGGACTGTGCTGTCCCCATCTCACTCCCTTGAGGCTGCATACGGCAGCCAGCCACAGAACAGAGAAAACTGTGCTTCCAGTAATCAGCTTGCATGACTGTCTAATCGCTCAGGAATGGGCCCTTCAGCAGAGAAAATTGGATAAAATCCGTTGTTCCTCCAATTATAAGAATTTAAGCCTTTGTACTGTCACAAGAGACCTCTGCAATCTTCTTGGAAGCCAGCTGTAAAACCAAAATGCTGCAATGGTCCTTCCCAGGATCACACGGAGACTGGAAGGGGTATCCCCGACTCCAGTGGGCTCACTTACCTCCCCATTATATTCATTAGAGCAAAGCCACCATCTTTTGTCAGTTATTTTTGTAGAACTCAGTTTTCCCAACCCCTTCAGCTACACAATTTGGACTGATTTTCAGTAAAGATATACCAGGACTAGCTTTCCCACTCATGGAAAAACCTAGCATCATCATGTTGTAAGCTGAACCACAGCACTGACAAAATCTTACCCGCAATTGAAAATTCACATTTTTTTAGCAGCTCACATTAAATGGAAAAGATCTTGTGTGCATAGTTTTGACAAGGTTTAAAACAAGGAAATTTAGTCAAGAGTCTTCTACAGGAGATGATCATTTAAATGAATTTAAAAATAAAAATCAAGCAACTGCTGCCAAGTTAAGTCTTGGCTCTAACTTTTTCTGGAAGTGCTTTGTGGGTAGACAGCTGAATGGATCGCTATACAGCTTGTGCTGCTGGCATCTAATTATTTCCGTTTTTCTGTGCTTTGGCTGCATATGATAGTTTTGCTTGCACAAGAAATGTCAGTTCTGTAAAAGGGCACCTGTACTGAACAGTGTTTTAATGTTCATTTTATATCATCTGTGCACATTTCAGAAAATAGGTCTTTTAGAAAAGCTTCCGCAATTTCAAGTTAGACAAAAACCTGGTCATACACTTTAGGTTCCAGAGTGCGAAGGTTATTTACTAGAGTGCTGTGGCTTTCCAGATGATCAATCTATTTCACCGAAATTCAAATACGGCAAAACAAACTGTTCCAGGTTTGGTCTCCAGTCTGAGGGATATGAGTTCTACAAAAAGTTTTGAAGAAGTACCTGAAGGTGAAGCAAGGAATATAAAGATGGTAATAGCTTCTCTGTACAAACTTAATCCTTGGGGAGAAATGATTGAGTTCACAGATACACAAAACCTTTGTCTGAATGCCAGCCATCCAGAGCTTCTGCTAGGACATGAATAGCAAATATTAAATAATGTGAAATTAAGACAACTTTTCACCTAAAGGAATGATTTAGAATCAACACAGCTTTCTTGATGTCTTCCACCTTGTCACATATGCTATGGAACAGTGGACAAATACACAGATGATGACATCCACCAATAGCTTTCAACTGTCTGTCCGCAGACAAAGGCATAGAGAAGCACCAAACTAAAGCACTCTTAATCTCCTTTTAAAGTGTGTGCATATGAAATATCTAGTTGGCTGAAAGTTATGCAATGTTGAGTACTTCTCAGTAAAATACTGGCCTTATTAGAAACCAGGTGCTGTGTGAAAATGGAGGTGACTAACAAAGTTACATGTATTTACAGCTTTTCTGAATCAAAACATAGAATCATAGAATTGTTGAGGTTGGAAGGGACCTTTAAGATCATCGAGTCCAACCTTTAGCCTACCCTGACAAGAGCCACTTCTAAACCATATCCCTCAGTGCCCCAACTACCCTTTTTTTAAACACCTCCAGGGATGGTGAATCCACCACCTCCCTGGGCAGCCTATTCCAATGTTTAATAACCCTTTCAGTGAAAAAATGTTTCCTAATATCTAATCTAAACCTCCCCTGACGTAACTTGAACCCGTTTCCCCTCGTCCTATCACTTGTCACAAGGGAGAAGAGGTCAGCCCCCATCTCTCTACAACCTCCTTTCAGGTAGTTGTAGAGGGCGATAAGGTCTCCCCTCAGCCTCCTCTTCTCCAGGCTAAATCTGTCTCTGAAAGTGGAATCTAATATGCATGGCTCAAGAGAGCTCTGGAATTGAATTAGGAAGGCTGGGTTTCAGAATTCTTTTCTTTGTGAAAAGCACTAAACAATCTTGTGACACAGAGAGACAGAGAGAGACAACTCATCATTTGCTCCTTAGATTACAAAAAAAAAAAAAAAAAAAAAAATCATCTGTCTCTCCTGAAGATGACAATAGTTCTCTTCAAAGCAATGGAAGACCTAACACATCCTTCTGTCTTACAAAATTTTAGGTGTACTAGAAAAAAAGGACCTTCCTTTGGTGTTCAATGATTTAACTCAAACAGTAGTAGAAAGGGTTAAAAAAACCAACCCCAAACCAACTGTGTTCCTTTAAGAATGACAGAGGAGTCTGACAAGAACCAAACATGGTATTCTGCTTGAGTGTACCATCAATTAAAGGCTGATGTTCAAATATTGTCATTATTTTATCTTGTTCTTTATACACACTGGGGGCGTACCTGCTTTAACTGTAACTGCACAAAACTTTCCATTTTCTGATATAGCTTTTATTTTGTTTCTGTAGGTAGTTGAGTTTTTCTCTGTCTTGTTTCTCTAGTGAAATGAATATGCATTAAGCTACTTAATAGTTCTTGATCACATTTTCTGTCAAACGTACAAGTAAGAAATAACAGGGTTTAGAAATGAAAGACTAGAGCCTTAGAAAGATTCTGTCTGACAAAAGCTTGAAAAGACTAGGATTATTTGTTTTATGGTTAAGATGAACAGAGCATTACAGAATAACACACAACATGAAGAAAATATTATAAAAAGGTTAATATCTTTTTGCTCGTTAGACACAGCTATCAAAGGACAGAGAAAGACAACACATGCAATGCTCATAAGAACATCATTAGTATTCCTACATCAGTCTTTGCAGAACACACAATAAATGCCCAGAATGCACTAAATTGCAGAACAGAATTGTGCTTTTACAGCGATACTGACGACATTCCCTACAAGATGTTTCCAGTTGCAATTATTTTTTTTTTCCCCAGAGTAGAAAATCGATCAAGAGCCAGTGTAGGTAGAGACTGCCCTGACTGCAAAATCATGCTTTTATCATTCAAGACAAGACACCTAGAAGGCAGCTGCTGCCAGATACAGGAAAAACGGACTGGATGGTGGACAGATCTAATTAGGCAAAGTAATTAAGATGTGACAAAGTTACTGCTTTGTATCACAATAAATCAACACAGACTGTGTTAGTAGTGTATTTTCACACCTTAAAGAAATTCTCTTGAAGAACTATTCTTTCAAGAGCAGCCACCATACATTATTTAATACCACTGATGCACAATCAGTGCAGCAGCAGTACAGGATGCTTGGCACCTTTCAGCATCAGATCATTGGTACACTTACTGAAGATGCTCAGGAAAGCTACCTTAGGACTGATATTTGTGATTTTCTGAGTACTTCACAGCTGCTAGATAAAGGATTGCTCTTGTGAGCATATCATTAAGGTACACAGACACATCTACAGAAACCACAGGGGAATAATAGGTCTTGACAGCTTTTTTGTCTTTCCTTTATCAGACAGCTAATAAAATTCCACAGACTATATGGCTTCCATGTTGAGACCACACAGTGAGGAGCTGTAAGCATTTTTTTTTCCTTTGACTAATGCTTTTACATATCACCTTTTGCACTTTAATAATGCTTAGTCTGTTAAGCTTCAACATATTACTATTAGCCAGGTCTATTTTCATAGAATCATAGAATGTGTTGGGTTGGAAGGGCCCTTTAAAGGTCATCTAGTCTAACCCACCTGCAGTAAGCAGGGACATCTTTAACTAGATCAGATTTTCCCTAGACTGCAAGAGGAGCTGTCACTGTTAGATAGGTTTCGTTCTCGTACCCATGGCTTACTGACATTCTGGAAAATACTATAATCCTTAAGGCTAGCCAAGTTAAAAGCAAAATAAACAGGAAGCACACAACATACACAGAAATATTAACACAGATTTCTAATACTGTGCAGACTTATAATTTCCTTTAAACAAATGGATTAGCTGATAGATTTGGAGGCAATTGGAAAAACTCTACAAAAGACACTCAGCACAGCTAATAACATCTTACATGATGCAGAACACCCAAAGCTTGATATGACAATCACAGATACAGTTATTTCCCATATATCTAGACACATGCTGACACATCCGTTATGCGAGAAGTATAATATGAATAACTTCCAGGCTGCTCTTCCCTGAAGGTTTCAAAAATATGTGAATGAGATCATTCATAACTTTTAGAAGAAAAAAAATAAAATTAAGGCTATTAAAGATGTATTGGGGGCTAGGGAGGTGTGTCTGAAAACAGAATTTGAGGAGCCACAATAGTCACCACATTATAAATCCAGACCCACGCTTTTAAACAGTGGAATTGTTTGCCAAATTTTAGAGACCAAATTCCCCAAAAGATGCCTCATGAGTTTTTGAACTATCTTTCCAGCCACCACTCTCTCCAGCAGGCATAATCACTCACATGGGGCTACCCTGTAGCTAAATGTTATGCATTTTGTTTAAACTAAAGAGAAAAACAGTATCTGTAAGAATAGCAAAACCAAGACACTAAAGTATCATAAAGGGAGTATTTCAGGTGCAGGAGAGTTCAAGACTATAAATATTCTGCAATCTTAATTTACCTGTATGTACAAAAGTCTCTTCAACAACACTTGATTCATGTGCTAGATACAGTAGTGCAATACTGATGTGGACCAAGACTTCATGTCCAGGGACAAAATTGCTTAAGTTCTGTCATATACAGCAAGTCTTAAACAGAAATGCCTTCCAACTGAAAACATTCTATTATATTCACAGTGTAAATCAGAGGCTGTTCACACTCACAGCTTAACAGCCACTACAGCAAGGGTACAAAGCAAAGTATGAATATCACTGCATCTCAACCACAAGTATGTACGTAGATCATACTCACAAGCCCATGACAAAACTCTAGCCTCTCCCATATTCCAATTGCTAAATTGGACAAACAATTCAGATTTTGCTTAATATACCATTGTTTTATACACCAATACATGAGAAATGTAAACAAGAAACTAAAACTGAGCAACCCATATGAGCAGTGCTATTCAGCTGAGATCAATCTGCTCCTCCTTAAGACTTATACACCATTCTAATTTGAACGACCTAGAAACAAGCACAGATGCCAACACAGGAACAAAAATAGGAACTGAACCACAGAAGCATAAATCAATTCTAAGCCGAGCCTTAACAGATTCTTCTGTTTAATACATATGCACATCAGCTGCGATAAAATAAGGAGAAAAAATGATTTGGTGCATAAGTTAGTAGGGTCAGAGAATATCAACTGTAGGTAGAATTTGTCTGCTCAAGATTTGTAAGAGAAAAAGATAAAAACCAAAGCTTTCTAACTGAATATTTGAAACAAAGTCTTCCACTATAACTGAGGACAAAATTGGCTCTACAGAAAAAAAGAGCTGTAGGCGTGATACTCAGCTAATATAAACTGTACTTAATGCAGCTACACCAAAAGACATCCACAACTCATCTGGCTCTAGGTGCCATCTAGATCTTACGCCAGTGAAGGCAAACCACAGGTGAGGGGAAGCAGGCTGGTAACTTTATCCTCCAAATAAAGCCCTGCCTGCAGTATTGCTTGGTAAGACACTGGACAACATCATGCCATTGACATTTATAGGAATGGAGGACTCTACTCCTAACTGAATTTCTTTCGTAAATAAACATCCTTTTTAAAAGGACTGCATATTTATATTCAAAACAAAGCATGACCAGAATTTATGTCTCTCTCAGTGTGTGGAGAATATAAGAACTACAGTTACAAGAGGAACCTGATAGAAAGTAAACATTATAGAATCATAGAACCATAGGGTTGGAAGGGACCTCTGGAGATCATCCCGTCCAACCCCCCTGCCAGAGCAGGGTCACCTAGACCAGGTTACACAGGAACGCGTCCAGGCGGGTTCTGAATGTCTCCAGAGTTGGAGACTCCACCACCTCTCTGGGCAGCCTGTGCCAGTGCTCTGCCACCCTCAAAGGAAAGAAGTTCCTCCTCATGTTTAGGTGGGACTTCCTACGCTCAAGTTTGTGCCTGTTACCCCTTGTCCTGTTGTGGGGCACCACTGAAAAGAGCCTGGCCCCATCCTCCCGACACCCACCCTTTAAGTATTTATAAGTGTTGATAAGGTCCCCCCTCAGCCATCTTTTTTCCAGACTGAGGAGACACAAATCCCTCAGCCTTTCTTCCTAAGAGAGGTGTTCCAGCCCCCTCAGCATCTCGGTAGCTCTCTGCTGCACCCTCTCCAGCAGTTCCCTGTCCTTCTTGAACCGGGGAGCCCAGGACTGGACACAGTACTCCAGGTGCGGCCTCACCAAGGCAGAGTAGAGGGGGAGGATGACCTCCCTTGACCTGCTGGCCACACTCTTCTTGATGCAGCCCAGGATGCCATTGGCCTTCTTGGCCACAAGGGCACATTGCTGGCTCATGGTCATCCTGTTGTCCACCAGGACTCCCAGGTCTCTTTCCACCAAGCTGCTCTCCAGCAGGTCAGCCCCCAACTTGTCCTGGTACATAGGGTTATTCCTCCCCAGGTGCACCACCCTACACTTGCCCTCCCCTCATCTATCCGTTCAGTCATGCCATCATAGAAGGCTATCAGATTAGTCAGACATGATTTCCCCTTAGTGAATCCATGTTGAGTACTTCTGATAGCAATTATATTTACAACAATTCTGCCTTCAATCATGCACTGTAACATGCAATGCAGCTGCACAGCTATAAATACCCAGAGTAACCAAAGATAATTTAAACTCTGGAGTAAAGTGTACATACTTATGTCCAAACAAACTTATCCCTAAAATCAGTACTGACTCATAAGTGACGGTATTGGAGTTCTGTTGAGAAGCATTTTCTTCTCTTGTGGGAAAAACACTAAGCCTTGTTTATTCTTGTTTCGATTGTACTTCCTCAAAAGCATGTTTCAAACATTGTCTGTATCAAACAATAAAGTGTAAACTTTATACCACTAATACACAATTAAAAGTGTATTTTAATGTGGTTTGGTTTAATCTATTGAAGAAAAAGCCAAAACCAAATGACAATGACCACAGCAAGCAAAAAATTCTGTCCAATCATAGAGCTCCAAAATAGTACAAGCTAGCAACTGTTTGTGTAAAGAACAATGTATCTTTCCTGTGTGTAAGCTCATTAAAAAATGCGCTCAGGAGGACTGTTTCTGAATCAGAACTAACATGCAAAGTGATTTTGTTATCAGCCAGTATCTCCTGGGACATCCTAATCCTTTACTTCATCAGAACAGAGATAATGAGCTTCAATTACAGCAATAAACAATTTTAAAAAAGAAAAGAAAAAGGTTAATGACAGGGTAAATATAGTGAGTGATCTGCAGTTTTTGTTGGAATAATTCTGGGGTAAAATCATCTACCTGATGATGCATATAATACTTTGCATCACTGAAGTCCCACTTGAGTTTTACTTTTAATCACCTGCACTGTTTCCCCTACTCTTCCTAAAATTGCTGCAAACTGGAAAAACCAAACTCGCAAAGACAGTATGAGAAATGTGGTATCTTATATATGCATGAAAGCATGGATTTAGTCAGTTCTATCATTTAAGTTAAAAAACAACAAAAACTCTACGAGAACATGACTCACTCTGATTCTGAAAAAAACTATTACTATTTTAAATATAAGTGATAAATGAGATAGGATGTGTGGGAACGGTTCAAAGCTGTGCCAGAGGAGGTTCGGACTCAACATTAGGAAGCATTTCTTTACCGAGAGGGTGGTCAAACATTCAAACAGATTTCCTAGAGAGGTGGTCGATGCCCCAAGCCTGTCAGTATTTAAGAGGCATTTGGACAATGCACGTAATAACATGCTTTAACTTGGTCAGCCATGAATTGGTCAGGCAGTTTGACTAGATGATTGTTGGAGGTCCCTTCCAACTGAACTAGTCTATTCTACTGTGCTTTTGGGGAATAAAGTAACAATACTTCAAATCTCCTTGTAAGAAGAGAACCACACAGTGGTCAACAGTTGCCTTCTGAAGTTTCCTCTTGCTATCCATGTTTTACATTCTGTGTTTACATCCTTTTTCACAATTCAAGCAGTCTATTTTACTAATTGCAGTACCTGAAGACCACTACCAGAATCACTTCTTCATACTGCCAGTATGGGGAACATACAAATATAATAGAATAAAAGCAATTCTCAACTAGTACATAGATATTCCACTACTGTTTTTAAATACAGGATAATTGCTATCTTTGCAACCATTTAACGGATATGAATCAGGACTTCACACCTCAAGTCACTGTTTCTGGAAGTTGACAGCCACTGTTACTTTCAATTATACTGCCTATCCATACACCCCAGCATGACAGAGGTATCTCAATTTTATTAAATCTTTTCTCTTCTAGGCATTCATCAGTAACAAAAACTTTTCAATCTCTCATTGCCGAGTCCAGCTTTCAGCACACATCTGCCACAATTTCTGGACGTATTAGGCAAGTAAAGAGACCATTTCCTGAGACAGGAAAAAGAAAAATCTTCTACTGTTGTTGTATACCAGCTCTAAACGTTAACCCAAACCACTGTGATGGTGCTTCTGTTATCCCCTCCCTAGCCCTCCCAGATGCAATTGCTTCCCCCTTCTTATGAACATGTAAATTAACCAATAGATCCATTATCTCTGGTCTTCTTGCTGTTTTTTAAAGCACATAACTTTTGAGTGCAAGAAATAACAATTTTCTGCAGAGAGACACCCCTTTCACATGCACAAATCAGGAGTGAATTACTCAGTTCTCTCCACACATTCTGGTCTGTCCATTTCATAAAATACCACAGGAAAGTATGTGCATGTTCTCTGAAATATCAGACAGAAACAGCAGAATTTTATCTATGCTCAAGTAATGTCACTCCTATTAGAACTTTTCCTGAAACGTAACGCTCAGCGCTCTCCGTCTACACTAGACGTTTTCCCCTCTTAAGTACACTTCCCTCTGAATTAAGCTGTATTTCTTTTCCCTCTTCAAGCACAATTTTTCCCTCATTTTCATTTATTTGTTAGCATTAAAAGTCTGCTGCTTTTAAAATGTATCTCTGCTAAAATTCTAACATAGTACTGAAGTTTAAATGATAGAATTTATAAGCAATTTCCTGCCAAAGATTTATATCAAGTGTTCTCCCTCGCCTCTTACGCAATACCATAAACTTAACACTAATCAAAGAAAACAGCAAGGAAAAGCAGTTTCAAGTTAGAACAGTGATCTCGCTGTCTCTCTAAGACATCAAAGCACATGATGCAGCTGTTCATAATGGGCAAGCGCTCAAGAGAACATCTGAGCTTATGCCTGAATTTGATTAATTGGAAGTGACATCACGATTTATAATACAATTTTCTAATTCTAAAGTAGTAATCTAGAATGATTAGACAAAGCTCATGTAGTACCTGCTTAGCTTTTAATGAGAAATGACTGCATTGTCACCTTTCCCATTTTCTGCTTTTTCCATGCAAAAGAGGAAGAAATATAGGAAAGAAGAAAAAAGGAAATGTGACCTCATGATAGAAATTGGAAAGAGCAAGTCAGAGCTTCAAAGGTTAAAATTAACACTCAAATGATGAAAATACACTATAAACAAGAATGGCAGAGTACAAGTGGTTGATACTGAAACCTTCCATTAAAATGGAAATGCATTGTAAATGCATGAAAACATGACTTTTCTACTTCATCTATAGTTAACGTTCATGCTATGCCTTTTTTTTTTTTTTTAATTGAAGGATAAACCAAACCCAAACAAACATTAACCTGTGTTGCCTTCGGAGCTGTAAATTGAAATCTCAAAATCAAACACATTTCTGATGCAATTCCACATACCCAGGAATCAGGAGACTCTTGATTCATGGTACTCTCTCCTCCATAACTACATGATCGTGTGGGTAGTAATTTCATCCTTTGAGCTGCTCCAATGGACTGCTCTGCCAAGTTGTACATTTAAGAAAGAATTAACATCACCTAACACAGCAGTTTAAACTATGAGTCGAGGGTCCCCAGACCTCCCAGACAGTGGAATGGGACAGGTGTCCTCACAGAGCATTCAGAGTACTTAGGTTAAGTAACCATCTGTGTGATTCCACACTTTAAATTGCCTTCTGAAGGCTTTTACCACTCTTTCCTGATTCTGCAGTAGAAATAAACACCACCTGACATAGACAGAGTAACTAGCTTCAATCATAAACACTCACTGTTGTTTCCATACAATCTATATATTTTGTGGCCTTTAGGGACTTCTGTAATGTCTGATCACAGTCTGAAGATTATAAGGCAGATGCCCAGAGGACACTTACTTGCCACAAGGAACAAATTCATAATGCACAAATACTCTTATCTACATCTATAGCAGACTGTACTGTTACATCAATGATGTTAAACTTAGTGTCAGAAAAAAAACCCAAAACAAACCAGTAAACTTTCCTCTTATCACACAAGTAAAATACAATGATGAAAGTAACGCAAGAATCAAGTCTAATTAATCTAAAAAATCAAGCCACTTTGAAAAAAGCCACAAACAAGTAAAACCAAATCATAGTACAGTACACAAATGTGCCATTACTGTAAACAGGCACACATATGTTGCCTACTGATTCATGTGCCATTTATTCAGCTCTTCTGGTTTTTTTTTTAAATAGTAGGCATTTTTAGCCTTTAACAACTCCTCTTTCTTCATGAGATAAATATCTCCAGTATAGAGTTCCTTGCTACTGCCCTGTGTTACATTAAAAAAAAAAATGCAAATTGTACTAAAAAAATTATGCATAACTCACAGAACTCATTGTATTTCTTGGTCATTCTTATCCTATTCATACATTTTCAATCTATTTAGCACATTCAAGTTGCATTGTTTGGGGACTTTTTATACATGCTACCCATCTCAACAGCAGGACTCAGCTAACACCATACAAGTTTGCTTCCAATAACCAGGACAGACTTAATCGTACTGGTTTTTTAAGCATGCATAAAAGAGGGGGAAGGACATATGCAAAGCCTGCTTCCAAAATTCTTCTCTTTGCATATTTATCAGCATAGTATTTTCCATCTGTTTTCAAAGAATGCCAGATAATAAATTACTATTCCGCCTTCTGTTCTGGAAAACAGACCTTGTACTCATCATCCCCTGTCCCGCCCCCACACCACTACCCACCTCCGTCATCAGTCCTGATTGATTATCCCAACAAAACAAACCAAACAGACCTAGATATGCTTCAGTAAATTTCCCCTTTTTAGGCCGATTTACAATTAGATTTGTGATATGTCCATAGAACAGCAGGCATCCGGTCCCCATCAGCCTCAAAGGACAGACAGAGACTATTCCCAAGTACTTGACATGATAAAGTTATTAACAATGCATTTATACCGTCATATGTAGAATGGTAATATCAAAACTTCAAATTGATAAATAACATGCAGCAAACAAGATCCAGAAAGTGTGAAGAAGAGGCAAAAAATGTCAGTGGAAAAAAGTCACTTGGAAATATACTGATTATAAACCAGAACAGTAATATATTTTCACAAACCTGTAAAATCTTTATTTGGTAATTTATTCCCGAATAAGATCACAGCATGCTATGCCTGGTGAAAAATAACTATAATTATGTATTAGGAGCCAGACTAACAATTGAATCTACAGTTTAAGAGGAAAAAAAACCACACCAAAGAAACAACAAACCCTAAAGCAGACAAAGAATATCAGCACATAAATCAAACTGTTTCACGGTACTTAAAACATAAATGCCTGAAGGCAGATTGCCAACTTAACAAAAATGTATTTCAGTTCCCTCATGTGCATCACTATAGTGTCTTGTCTGATTAAGCCACTGTCCGTGCAAACATCTCAATACAAGTTTTGAAGAGTTACAACCTCATCATTTGTGTTTTAACCTGTCCTTGCCCTGTCTCATTAATAACTTCAAGCAAAGAGCTGGCTGTCACTGGAATAAGATTTGAGATCCTGGAAACTGGTTTCAGGTGTGAAACTCATTTTTCTGTACTATGGAAAACCCCCACACCAGACAGGAGGAGGCAAAGCCACCAGCTGTTGGAAAAGTGCATTGACCTATCCCAACAGCACAGCAAGCCCCTGGGGAAATGAACACTTCAGCGGGTACACACAGCTCCAAATAAAAAGTACAACTGAAGGATTAGAAGCCTGACAGTATAAAGCATTCAACACCTACAATACTGATAAATGGCTTAAGATTTACTATGAGATTTTTTACTTCTGAGATTCCAGGTTCTCCTGAAAGACTTCATCCCTTCAAATACAGGCCAAACAGAAAACGGACACTGTCAACGGCAAAACGGGGAGCCTGTTTTCTTTGAAGACCACTTACTTGCACATCACTTGCCAGGAAGACAGAGGAAATACATAGCCTTTACTTGATGGAAGGATGGAGATTGGAGATCTTTTGATCTCTTGAGTTCAGACAAAAATCCTAAGAGAAGCTCCGTTTCTCTTGTGCAGCACCAGATTAAAGCACCCATCAGTTCTGGATTCAAAATCAATAGAGGCAAAACTGCAACACTGCTTATAGCTCACCATCAACTTGATGGAAAACAAGATCAGATGAAGAAAATAAGGTACTGTTTGGTAGAACAAAGCCTTATTAAAAATTTATTCTCATAGAGCATCCTGAAAATCTCTCTTACTGGCTTGAAACCAAGGTCTGTATGAGACTCATGCTTTTACAACACCATCAAAGGCAGTATTTGCTGGCACAGACAATGCAGAAAATAGCCAGGAGAGATTAAGTTACTGCATGCTCTCCTCAAGCACTACCTCTGCAGAGCTAACTAGCTAATTTTCTACCCTCCCACAACTGTAATCAGCAGAACACCTACAGCTTTTGCAGGCAAAGTTCTCTGATACACAGCTATACAGTCTACCAACTGCAAAGGGAAATTTCTTCCCAGCAAGCCAAAAACGGTCAAGTGTTAACTGAGGCAAAGACTACTCCAAATGTCCTTCTCAGAATAATGTTTTCAAGCATAGCAAGGGAACATACCAGTCTAGCTCCTCTGATTAGGCTGTCATCTTTATACACTGCACATAGAGCTTGGCTCAGCATGATACAGGGGATCTTTGTTGAAAACTCTTTGTGTATCAACTTTACAAACGTAACTGTCACAGCCATTTCTACCCCTAGTGCTGAAATAAAATATGCTCCAGTCATATCCAATGCCCTTCAGCACTATCACATTGAAATAATTTTGATGCTAACCAAAGCTAGTATTTGCATGATCACAATTCGCCAGAAATACTTTTTCCTTCTCCTTATCAGAACAAGCTTATGAATGCTGAGATGTTTTAAGACACAACTATGGAAAACCCAGCTGTCCATCAAACACTGCCTGTGCCAATCCATCAGACCAGTTTCTTGACTTTAACATCAGCAGAGGACGTTTAAGCAAGGAGGAGACAAAAATCTAGGCAAGTATTTCTTCTGATAGATCTTCCCAGTTCTAAGTATTTAAAAGATATGCCTATGACTTGCCTATCCCATCCAAATTATCAGTTCATTACTCCACTTCAAAAGCACAGGGTCATGAAGGAAACCATATATGTATACACAAGATAAATAGGTAAGTACTACCGATCTTCGTCATCTTATTTATGCTTCCTATTCAAAAAGTAAAAGTCTCCCACAATAATTCACAAACTGTTTTTGGTGGTTTTTTTCCAGAGAAAGCACCTTTATGAACAGAACAATAAGTTAGTGCCACCTAGTGGAGTTCAAAATGTTAACTTGGACCAGAGCTTTCAAATCACACCTGCCTTTTACTGCACTGTCTTTAATTTATGACCTCTGTAAACATCTAAATGAAATGAAAACAGAAACAATGATAGATCTTCTCTGTAGCACACACATCTGATCAAATAAATCAGTATAACATGCACTTAAGTCTTCTTCAACTTCCAGAAATCTGCAGAAGCAACAAGTGAAGACTAATGTATGTCTTCAACGTCAGCAGAAACTCATCTTTAGAGCTATTCATCATGCAGCCGATAGCTCTGCAGTTATAATAAATATGGGCCAAAAATTAACAGAAACGTTCAGTATAATGGAAAAAAAATTGCATCAATTTATAACTATTTTTTCCAGCAGTACTGAAAATAAGAACGCGTAGGGAGGTTTTAGCATAGTGGTATCATCGCACCTTATTAAAAAAATAAATATTACCCTAACTGTGTGATTATGTATTCCTCTGTTTCAGCCCCTCTGCAAGGGTGCCAAGATCATTCATCTGCTATATGAAAGTAAAAACTATTACCATTAATTCACGCATCTGTGAGTTAATTCAAGCAACATTTACATGAGCTTCCCTACCTTTGTTAAAATTTAGGATTGTTGCACCCAGTAGACTGAGAATGCTAAGTCCAACTGTAACACTGCAATCTCTTTTAGCACTTACGTTCAGAATCGGTCTGAAACATGCATAAAAAAATATCATTATCCCACGGTCATAATGCATGAAGAAATGCAAGGTGACCAGCCTCACCCAGTATTCCTCACACAGGACATGAAAGAAATTCAATGCAGAAGAAAACCCCAAACCATTTTAGATCTTTTGCCTCACTTCTCTTAACAATTGACTCTTAAAAACCAAATACTTCTCAAACCATTATACAATTTCGAGGCTAGCTGCACGAAAAAATCTCATAATATGCAAATGTCATGTCCCATATGAGGAAAAAGTAAATCAGATGATGTAATGTACTCTTCCAGTGTCTAATATGATACATAAAGCAGCACCATAACCAAAGCTACCCCCATTTCACTGGTCTTGCTTCCGATTCTTGTAATTGTAAGCAAGACAGCAATCTGGTATTAGATATGGTGTCCACAGTATCTTGTAATCATCTCAAGACCAGATCTCACCTATAAAAATGGAAGGCAATTACAATGGCATTTGTCTAGCAACCAAAGATGAAAGGGCTTTTCTGTCTCAGGACTAACAAACCAAACACAGTCCAAACAAAAAGGGAGCACATACCACAATTTAAATCAAAAGATCATCATTTGCGGTAATGAAATTCCAAGCTTTTAGATAAGCACTAAATAGGATTATTTCACTTCCATTGTTAGAATACCATTTCTGGTGTTTATGCGATTATAAGCAGGACTACACCTCAAGCCATAATGCAATGTTAACACACCATCATGTAACAAAAATAGGAGCTATGGATGAATTGGTTGGCACTAGAATTGAACAGCAAGATAAAAAATTATTTACAGAGAAATGCAAGAATAACAGTAATTTCCTTGAGAAGAACCCATGTAACCAACCACCCATTCCTTTTTATTGGTGTAAGGTATGCATTCTTTTCTCGCATCCCCACATTTTATTCATTTTGCAAAGGTACAGAGGACTACAAACACAGAGCAGAAGTATGTACTTCAAGGCAGTAAGTACAGTGCAGTTACATGTGAAATAGTAAGATATGGTCAACATGATGAAAGATATTACACCATCCCAAAGTCACAAAAGGAGGCTAATTCTTCTTAACGCTTCCACTTATTCAAGGAGTGAATGATGCATCCTGCATATAACAAAGATTACATTTTCCTTCTGAAACACTTGTTCTATGGGCTACCATTTTAGCAAAATACACATTGATTTTACAATTATGTCCAACATTCAGATGTTCCAATAAGAATACTGATGCCCAAAGAGCTTACATTTACAATGCTATCATTTAGCTCAAATGTGGGAATCTTTTTTAATTTACATCAAATATGTAAATGCAGATACTTTAAAACGCTTCCGGATCTGTTGCAATGACAGGCAGAGATATTTTTAGTTCTAATCCATTTAAAGTGCTAAATTCCAAGGGAATCAACAGCATTGCTTTCACTCACCACTTCAACTAAATTCTTCTGGTCCCGCTGCTCACTGCAGTCTTCAAGAAAAAGGAGACAAGATAAAACTATTCCCTGATAAGAAAATGTCTTTAACCTGTATTTTTAAATACTTGCAGGTGCTTATGTATGTCCCAATAAATAAATCACAACTGCATTTGCACACAAAAGACATTGCAGAAATACATAAATAATACAGTAAACACACCAAATAAGTTAGTGTGGGATTTGCTATTTTTATCCCAAATCTTACTTGTATGTACCAATTTAGGTTCATGAGAAACAGCTACCAGGAATACACAAAAACTTCTGAATATGGCACTAATCATTCTCTGACTAGCCCTGACATAGTGACTGCAGCTAGCTACAAAGCCACAAGAAAACAAAATTTAGTGTTCATGGATGACTGCAACAAAAAGAGTCAATGACTTGGTATACATTTGGTTTGTGATTTCATTTAAATCTAGATCCATTCTCATAAAACAAGTATTCTCCATATACAGACAGCTTCTTTCAACAAAAACAAGTTTTGAAATCAGAATACACTAGGACTTTCATCTATAGATAATTGGCATATTCAGCCTTTTCTCTGGGGATTAACATTTTCAAAAGGTAGACAGTAACTAAAACAGAGTCGGGTTATCAGTAACTTAAGTACATATTAAGAAGAAAGTGACTGCTTTCATTTATTGCTATTAGGAGAACAGTACAGCATTTATAGTTTTCTCATTTACCACAAGTTATTATTTTAGCAATAAAATGATGCAAATGCAAGACCAACAAGCTTGTGTCTAACAAGTTTATGTCTACTATTGTTCTATAAGTGAACATAAACAATTTCTATTGATAAAAAGAGAAATATTTGAAGTGTGTTTGCCCTGCAACTATGCACAGCCTACAGGAAAAATACAAGGTAAACATACTTCAGATATGGTTTCAACAGCTTTTGCTCCAAGTACAAAGGTCATCTTTTTAACCTGAATACTTAATGTCTGTTTAGCAAAATAATGGAAACATAACTGCTTCAGAAAATATGTATTTTTAAAAAGATTACAATTAAAACTTTTCAGTACATTGCAAGTTATCGTCTGGCAGAAAGACTGAGTAAAAGAATGAATCAGACAGGTATGAGTTTGTTTAATGAATTACTCGATGATCAGATTTGCTGGTGATAAATGAAGAGTAAGATTTTTGTTCTTACAACAGAACAGAACGTAAGCATGAAATACTATGAAATGCTGACAAAGTGTTTTAAATACTAACAGTACTACTGTTTAAAAGAAATGAGAGCATCTAGCAAGGAAAAGATGACTATATACCTAACTTTTCCGTATTTTTTTCCTAAACACCCATAGCAAACCATTACTGGAAACAGCAGGTCAAATGAATTTTAGTGTGAGCAGTAAGGCAGGACCTATGCAGAAAAAACGCTTCCTCATAAGGCTACTTTTTTCCTCTTTAAATTAAATCCCGCTTTTTTTCCAGCAGGTTTAAGAAGGATTACCACAACTCACTTCGACGCACAGGAATGCCCAGTTATCTGAAAAGCATGGTCTTTGGTCGGTCTGCAGATTTACATTCATCTTGACTCAAGTAATCACTCAGAACCTTCTGCAGTAACGACGCTGACAGGGTGCCCACTTGACATGGTCCCTCAGTACAGTAACTCAGAACAGGTGAGACAGGTTCCTTCCTGGCTATTATGTGAGACTACCACTGATGTGGATAACAGCTTTCAACACATGCCCAAGTATAGGATTTAGCTCCTAATGACTGATGCTATGCAAAAGCAAACTGAACAAGAGCACAACCATAAAAACACACTTCTTTGCTGGGAATAAAAGCATCCTACCACAGAAATACCCATTTTCAAGTACCTAGACAAAATAACTTTTTTCTATTAAATAGAAACATTTTGCAGTATAGCCTTAATCTAGAGCTAACATTCATGCTAGCCTGAAGCAGAAAATTAAAGTCTTCTAGATACAAACACAAGCATTCACCGCAGCACTTCATTCTTTGCATTATTTTTGTCTGTAAAGCACAAACTACTCTCAATGTGCTTGTATAAATGAAACATTTTATGAAACGTTCTTTTTACAGAGAAACGGAGAAAAATCATAGAGCTGACTGGCCAAAGCCCATCCAAAAAAAAAAAAAAACAAAAACCCCCCAAAAAACAATGGCAAAGCTAGGAAGTGAATCCATATTAAATTAAATCTCTACTCCATATGCCATTCTTCTTCTTAGAGGCCAATGAGTTCTCTTAAGCAAAACTCAGCTTAAACACCAAGGCTGAAAAAATTCTGCAGCCAATCAGCTTTTAAACTGTAGATAAAAAAATCCCTACAATAATAAATAAGCAGTCGTTACAAAACGATAAATAACATCCTTTCTTTTTCTTGTAGACATAGCCAGCTGCAGAGAGAAAAAAGCTGCAACGGAAAAAAAGCTAGCGAGCTGAACACAGCTAGAGAAGCTTTACAGATGTGAAACAAGGTGTATACCTACCCACAGTTCAATCACGATAGAAGGGACAGAGAAATGACCACACAGAATTCCACTAATGACAACAGGGAGAATAGCTAAATAGCATTCATACCTCTTCATAGTATTCATTAAGATTTTCATTTATGACGTCTTTCTTGGTATCTGTTAGTCTTGCAGACTAGGTGTCCATAATAAATACACGTATGCATATTATTTTCTTAATAGTATTCCAGTACCCCTGGGATTTTTTTCTAACAAATACCAACCACTAGGGCGTATATAATAAATGCTTAATGCCTTCAAGTTGCATCCCACAGATCACAAAAAGATTAACTCCAAAAGGATTTGGGGGACTATAGAGTAATTCTGTATGCCTGTTCACAACCCCTAAAATCATGTTATACTTCTAAGGGATTATCTTCTGAAAACACCACAACTGAAATATGGTTACAGTATAGTCTGTTCTGAACTTTGCAGGCTTATAATAATTTAATAAGTTACTTGGACAAGCTGCTGTTGATTATATTTTTCTAAAATGGTATAAACAAGTGTCTGATGACTGTTTCAGTATTAACATATTCAAAAACACAAAATTAAGTTCTTGAAAAATTATAATTACCCAATACTGTGAGCATGCATTTTGCATGCTAGATCCTGAACTGCACAAAATGAATGTTTTAAGCACATTGATAAGTGTTATTTATACCCACAGCAAGAGAGAAAATTTTAAAAAGGGTTACTTAATAAGGCTTTCAAAGTACGCACAGGAGCACACTGTGTAAGTGCATTGTTTTAGCATAACAATGCCACAGCTTGCACAACAATTCAATGACTAAATATTAAGGCAGCTATCATTAAAATGCATCACAGATGGAAATATAACATCAACATTAGTTGTGTATATTATCTGCTACTACACTCAACCTCTAAATACTGGAAGCACAATGTGCTTTACATAAACATATGAAGAAAATAAATGTGCAAAGTAACAGAAAGTGTATTGCATAGATGGTTTGGGTTTGTTTTTTCTTCCCTTCTGACTGAAGATGCGGTCATTGCGCCAATGACATACAGGCAAAGCTTTGATGCGTTATGAAAATCTTTCCATTTCAACCCTAGAATATATGCACTTGCATACATACATTATAAACCAAACTGTTCTCACTGAAATACAAAAAATTGTTAAAGTCTATCAGAAAAACGCTCTTCCTGTTTTCTTGCATTAATAGCGTTACCAAATTTACAAAAAAATTCCTCATATTCACAACAAAACTCTGTTAAGATATCATTTTGTATTACAGACGGCAACAGTAAAAACAGCAAAAGCTCCGTTCCTGTGATTCATTTCTGGAAAGACTTTTTCCAGTTACAATCAACATTAGCCCAGCCAGAACGTCAACACTCAAGACTTTTCTGCTGTCTTGAGTTCACAAGACTACTGTTTCTAAAACTCCTACTGATTTAGGTTATGTCACTCAGAACCTTGTGAATTTCACATTAAAAGGAAGCTCTAACAGAAAAAATTACATTATTTCGGTATAAGAATATATGCCCAAGTAGTTGCTAATGCAAGGGTAAAAAAAAGAAATAAGATACCAAGGACTTCAGCAAATAGTAGAGCTCTCAATATTATTGATTAAACACAAACATGATAACATCTTTGGATTTGGGAACTACGGTGATTATATTTGTTGTCTGAGCTGCAGTTTCTCCCTCCAACAGATGTCTTTATTTCTCCATTGACTTCAGCAGAAACAATGTCACCAAGAAATAGATTAGGTTTCTTGGTGATTACATTAGTAAGTGATAGCTCTCAAACATCTTTACCATTCCCTAAAGTCTGTGTTTCAAAAGCTCAGAACAAAAAGTTTTGAGGTTTTGTTAAGACTGTCAGACACCTTCCCTGCTTATACAAAGATGTCTAACCTAAAAGTAACAGAAAAGCTCACCTCTCCTGGATTTACAGCCAGTACAGAAAGACTAGAAAGGTAGCAAGACTCATGTCACCCCACACTGCTCCAAAGTAACAGCTGAAATACTGCAAACCACGTTACCAGAGGAGTGATGGAGGCCTAGGAAATCTTGTAATTCCAAAACTTAACACAACCTGAAAATTTTCCTAATCTTTACGTCTTCCACATGTTTTCCAAAGGTGTCAAAGCCTACAGTTTTGGCCACTGCATTCATAAAAGGAAAATACTAAACATTTCACCAATATTTTATTTTAAATCCTAATTGCCCAATAATCCACAGAGTATTTGTACACTTAATTGGAAGTATCTTGCATCCTGTAGATTACATCATACAATGATGAGTCACTCCCCTCTTAACCCTAGCTCCAGTGTTCAGACTCCTTACAAGCCAGGGCTGCTCCACATGAAATGCAGTGACCAAGTGGGACTGTTCTTCCACAAAACACTGCGCTAATTCTGCTGCATTCAGTCCTTCCACTTGAATAGAATAAAAACCCTTTTGAGAACAACAATTCCAATTCCCTCCCACCCCCCCCTTTTTTTTTTTTTCTCAGGCACACTATGGGACTCCTCAGTGCATGCACAATGCAAATAAGGCAAACTTCCTTTGAAAGAGTGATTAATATGCAAAGACAGCCTGCTTTTTAGTGGGATGTGAAGAACCACCAACAAGCATTTCCAAATTCTGAGGTTTCTTCAATTATTTCCAGTGTTTATTTTAAACATAAGATTATGCAATAATACCACACATTAAGACCAATTTGCCAATATTGTGTAAACAACACCAAATTGGCTGTTCATCCTTTGTATCATATTTAAATGCAGCCTTGAATATCCTAGATATGAAAGCACTGAAAAAAATAGGATTTAAATTTTTGAATCTTTAATGTATATCAATCTTAATGTTAAAAAGACTGCATTTAAAACCCACTGTAAATAACTGCACTTTTTTTTTTAAGAAATGTTTAGGTTTTTTTAAATAATCTGTAATATTGTCAACTTTCTTGTTTTAATTCCAATGACAATTAACTAATTTCTGTGTGAATATATTGCAGTTCCAGTAACATTTAAAGTATTCTTTAATGTAGTTGCTTTTGAGACAGGAGCTACAATACATGAAACATCCAAAAAAGCCCACTCAGATTTGGAGACATCGATTTTCTATTTCTCTTGTATAAAATTTTCATCACTGTTTTTCATCATTTATCACCGGGCCAACTACACTTCCTATATACAACTCAGACAGGACTCTCCTATGGAAAGGACCTTTCAAGTGCCAATATACCATACTCTGCCCAAAATGAGCTCAAAATGTAGTCCAAGTATGTTAACTGACTCATTTCTTATTCTAACCCTTTATTTCACACACTTCCCAACGTTTTCACACAGGTTTAAACACGCCCTTTCACATCTCTGGAAAGGCATTTCAGGTTAACCAACGTGGTAAATTATTATTAAATGTAAACCAGTAACCAATAATTACCATTCTAGTTTATCTTAAAGATTTCAAGGTTGATACATATCACTAATATCAGCTAAAAAAAAGAAAGAGTAAATATTTAAATAAGCATCTATTATAACTATTTTCATAGCAGTAGGTTTACTAAAATCACAGAACTATCAAGGTTGGAAAGGACCTCTCGAGATC
Organism: Chroicocephalus ridibundus; assembly: GCF_963924245.1. Lineage (NCBI taxonomy): Eukaryota > Metazoa > Chordata > Aves > Charadriiformes > Laridae > Chroicocephalus > Chroicocephalus ridibundus. The sequence continues at coordinate 1,873,592 of NC_086301.1, forward strand.
ATCTAGTCCAACAGGGGGAAGCAGCTACAGCAGCTTACCCAGGAGTCTGTCCACATGAGTTTTGAATGCCTCCAGGGAGGCAATTCAACCTCTCTGGGCAACCTGATCCAGGATTCAACTACCACCCTGACAACAACAACAACAAAAAAAAAAAGGGGGGGGAGTTGTTCCATTTTCTTACGTTGGACAGGATTTCCTCTATGCCAACTTGTGCCCATTGTCTCTTGTCCTGTCACCGGCCATCGCTTAGGAAGACCTGGTTTCCTTCTCCATTCCCTCACATCAGGTATTTATCCACATTGATTAATATCCCTTCAAGTCTTCTCTTTCCCAGGCTAAACAGTCTCAGCCTTTCTCAGACTCTCCTCATACAAAACATGTTCCAGGTCCCTTCAACATCTTGTGGCCCTTCACTGGGATCACTCCAGTAAGTCCATATCTTTTTTGTACTGGAGAGCCCAGAATTGGACACGGCACTCCAAATGCGGCCTCATCAGTGCTGAGTAGATGGATTTTAAGAAAATTAACTTGTCTTGTGTAATTTTAAAATCAATAACAAACCATGAAAAGTACCTGTCCTGATTTACAGAGACCCAAATGTTGTAACAGTCTTAAAACCTTATCTATAAAGAAAAAAAAATATTTTTGTTCAAGACATTATGAGACTGACAATTCTGGAACACTTAAAACAGTCAAGAGTTTCTTTATATACATTCTGTCCTGGCAAAAAATAACCTGATAAGGTGATGGATATTTGTTTTAACTCAGAATAAATCAAAAAGTCTCTCCATTCTAAGAAATTAACCATTTCAATGGATTTTCAAATTACTTTCCACATCATTCTACCAAGTTTGTACTAAATCAGGCAACTCCCAGTTTCCACAACACCCTGCAGATCTCCGTATCTGTCTTGTCTTCTGATCTAGGATGCAAATAGCTAAAGGATCAAGTATGACATGTATCACATTACTGTCTCTAGCCTGAACTTAATTTTCTTTGCATCGGATGTACAGATATAGGGCTTCATCCCTGCCATTACAAATTGCTAGCAGAATAGAAATGGATCAGTTTCTGACATTCCCTGGGTTTGGGTCCCTCTGTAACCTGGCTTTATGCCAACTGATACCAAGTTTACTGCTGACTTCTGCAGACAGTCAGAGCCTTACAGACCTTTAGTACCTTCTAGTTATCTGGACAGGGAAGAGACAGAACCTGCACTGAAGAAAAACTGAACAATTACAGACCTGAGCTGAAAATCTCTCTCCCTTATTTTTAAATCTGAGGTCTAATTTTGAACATAAGGTAGAAAGTTGAGACATTATTCTTCAGGTGCAACCATTTTATTTTCTTCAAACATGGCTCCCTTGTTTCTGCTACAAATACGCAGGCCTAAATGATTACCAGATATCCATATTAATTATTCACTTTTTAAGTGTGATGGTTTAAGAATTTGGATAACTCATCCAGCTATTAAGTACAGTACTATGTGAATATATCCCACAGCTAAGGCTTCTTCAGAGAGGGACTCTGGTATCTTAAAGCAATTTGCACTTACTTAGCAGGATAAACTTTCCATTATTAGCTATTCCCCAAAAAACAGCTTTTCCATCAGCAGCTACCTAAAGATATGAAGTTATAAGGACTAAGGCAACTGATGTTCTACATTTGTCCAAACAATAGTTTTGCAAAAGTACCTGTAGTACGTATCTTGCTTGTCATAAAACAAAAGCAGATGCCAAAGCCCATAACGAGGTCCAAAAAATGCTGTAATGGAAGCTCTCAGGTAGCCTTGGTCATTTTCAAATACATCATCATCTACCCTGTAGAACCTCAACATGTTTTGGTACAAGCTTTTCTTTCATTTATTTATCCTTGGAAGTTCTAGAAGCTGCAGGTATGATTCACTGTATGGATAGCAATTATCTGCCTTCTCATCATCATCTTCGACAGGTATAGTAGAAGCTATTGGACTTGAACTGAAAGTGAAAAAAATATTTTAATCTGAAGTTTATCCTTGTTTTTTATCTATTGCATTTTCTTTAGGTACCTATATTGCAAACTAAAAACCACAGAAAAATCTCATTCTGATACTTGGTGGTGACTGCTGCAGACACTTAAAAACGCAATGTATCAAAAGGGCCTGAAAGCTTGCCATTTGGCTCTCACGGCAACTTCAAAAGGATACGTTCCTAATGAGCAGCTGCAGTGGGGAGGCTGCATTTCAACACCATGAACTGAAAGGGCATAATGGCACTACCGCCAAAACCACCTAATTTACATCCCTTTGCATCAGCAAGGGCTTTAAAGGATAGTAATGTGTTTTCCTAAACAAAAGAAGCCAGAGCCAGGATAGATCTGACCTTCAAATTTGCTTCTTTGTTTTTTATGTCTCAAAATCTATTTGCCTGGTGGCTCTTTTTTTCCCCTCTAGGACTTGAGAGTGTTGTGATGAAAACCGACACATCAAGTCCTATGAAAACACGGGTAAAGGACAACATTCAGGAAAGTGGAGACGCCTGGGAGCTGTAGTTCTCTTTACAGACACACCCTCAGCCAAGTTACTTGCAGACGTTTTCCCTGTTATAGAAAGCTATTGTAGGAAGACAAACACAATTTTATTTCCTTATTGTTTTCAAACTTCTATATTTACAATTGAGCTGCTTTATTTATTTTATCTCACATTTCAGATATTCACGAGGGTACAGAATTGCGAAAACAACAAAGACACCATCTTTTCACTGCACCTGAAAAATACTGTAATGGCCCCTACTTGAATTTTTCTGATAGTTCCCTGCATAAATGCTATGATACACAATTCCAAAGACGACAGCTTCTCCCAGTCTGCTTACACAGACATTTTGTGAAGTTCATAATATCTGTCTTACTATTTGCAAGTTTTAAGTTAAGAGTACAACAAAATTGTTATTGACAGATCAAATCATACTGAAGTATACTGCCCTGCAAAACCACAAAAGCCACACAAGAAAACCAACAAAAAAACCCTCTAGAATTGTGCATTCTCTATATAATCAGTATCACCAGGCACATTAAAAAAAGAGTAAAAAGGCAGGATGGCCTTTTAAGTGAGAAAATAAAATGTGCTTTTGTCTCTCACTAAAGCTATTTTTCTGTTCCTTGCAGACTGATGGCAGCAGATGCAGTATTCCCTCCTCCTCCCCCATCAATTGGTTCTGCTTTCCTGCCAGCCAGTCAAGGCAAACCCATGGCATTACCCAAAAAAACCCCACCCCAAAACAAACCAACCAGCTAGCCCATCCCCCAAACCTCCATGCCATTCTCAATCAACAAGAAACCAATCACTTACACCCAATGGCAGAAAAGTCTACTGTTAAAATATGTTTCTGGAGATGAGGCAAGAAAAGTGAAGGCATTTTCAGTCTGGAGAGCAGCCACAATCTTAAAACACTTAAAAACTGGGTATTTATTGAATTACTATTATATTATATGTCCTAAAAAACCCACCCCCAAAAAAACCCAAACAAAAAAATCAACCCACAAAAAAACCTACCCCAAAAAAATCCAACAGTCAAGTCAGGACTTTTCAAGTTCGTACATCAAGAGGATAAAGTTTATACAAAATATTCTCTATTATTTAAGAAAGCATAGTTCTCATGATGTAAATGAAAGGACATGAGCCATCTGTTGTGTCTATAAATCAGCTTTTAAATTATACGAGAATGTTCTATCACAGGCCACAGGAATACATACAAAATGCATAATTATTCTAAAAGATGTAAAGGCATGCTTTTGTTCTGAAACTACCATGTAACTGTTACTCAGACAACAGTCTCTTCAGTGATTCTTCACTAATAAGCATCTATCTCTTTCCTCCTCTTACATGTAAGGTACTGTAAAGCTGCAATTAGGGTTGCTTTATTAGCATCATCGTAGCTGCTCCCCCTCTTTCACTGACATCTTCAATATCATAGCTTCCAAAGCCCAAAGCAATAGCCCTTCTCCCCCCATCACAGACTGTGGTGACCTTAGCTGGGAAAAAAAGCTGACCCTTTTTAAAACAAGCTTTAGCAGACCAAAGCATCCTTTAGCATAGAAAGCATAACTGATGTGCTGGGTACTGCTTTTACCATAAACAGTGCTGCTTCTTTGTTCTAGCTTTTTAATATTTTATTTGGGGTTTTTTTGTGTTCTCCATTTTATGCTGATTTAACAGTCCAATTCCAGCTGTGCAGCTCCCTAGGCACTCTACACGTTCATAATTATTATTATTGGATAAACATGTATTTGAGTGGGGCACCAGATCGTATGCAGATAATTTTTCTTTGCTTACTCCCATCTATATCCCCTGAAAAAAAATGCTTTATTTTCTCCTCCCACAGCTGAGAAAGCCTGTATGAATGTGTCAGAGAGGCGACAGCTACGGAATCACATATAGCCGTCTGGCATCTTACAATGGTTGAGATCAAAAATGTATGCAGAGATGGTGATCAGAGGGCGTGGCTGAGCCAGATGCAGAACTGGCTACAGGGAAGGACTGTGCTGGAAATGGAAAGATAACCCCCCCTATCTGTTATATATATATACTCTAATAAGCAGTATTTTTTTTTTAAATTATAATAAGGAGAAGCTATATAGTAGTACTTATGACACAGGAGAGCTGTGTATCATTAAGAATGGGTGTTGTGCTGATGTTAAACAGGTGGCTTGATTTGGCAACAGACCTGAGCACGCTGGTGGCAATGGTCCGCCATGACAGGAGCTGGAATTAAGCCACAACAAGATAGCAAACAGAGCTACAGCAGAAGTAATTGCTTAAGGAGATAAGGAATCATCAGTATGGGAATGAGGCAATGGAGGAGTTATGGTAGTTAAGGACAGCACTGAAGCAAGGGGTGAAAAGAAGCTGTGCAGTGAGGTTTGTAGTTGCAGTGATGGGAATGAGCACATTGCAAGGACACAAAAATGGGTACAGGAGCTACCCCAAGAGAGCAGGGATCCGGACAGAGAGCGAGCTTTACTAAGCAGCAGCAGCGATTGGGAAGTATGACAGACCAATGAGCTGAGAAGGGGCTGCAAGAAGTAAAGGCAAGGACAGCAGGGGCAATCAGCGTGGGTACTTTAGGCCACGATGCTTGCAAGGGGGGGCCACGTGTGGCGGTGTAAGTAGTTTGTGAGCTGTAGGACAGGACAGAGAGGAACCCTGACATAGCCAAGAGCGGGCACAGAAGGCTCTGGGGAACACTTCCCAGTGAGCGTGGAAAAAGACAGCACAGAGCCAGGGCTTTGGGGCGACGAGGCTCGCTGAAGGATGGCGAGAGGAACCGCGGCACGTCGGGGCGGAGAGCACGGTCCGGCTAGCGGAGGGGGCGGTGTCAGAACAGGCGTGGCCGTAACCGCACCCAACCAACCTGCCGCCTCCCGGGGCCAGCGGCTCGGCCCGGGGCAGCCCGCCGGGGCACCGGCCCGTTACGGACGCAGGCGACCCAGGCGGCTAACGGCCGCTCGCGCTCGGCGCCGCCCACTCCCCATTGGCCGCCACCGAACCCTCCCGTCCCCGTTCCCCCGCCCGCCGCGAGCAGGGGCGCTCGCGCCCGGCTGCCGCTCCCTTCGTGGCAGCGGCACGCGGCCCGCGCCCCTCCGCCTTTTTTATTTCATTTCGTTTGGGTTTTTTTACAGTTGCTCTAAGCCCCATCGTTAATTGCCACCGCACCTCTCCATTCGCCGCAATCGCTGCCCCGCACACGCACCGCTCGCAAGAAAGAGGGCGGCGGCGGCGGGGGGGCGGCCACCGCTGTGTAGCGCAGTGGCATCCTCAATATTCACAATGAAGCCGACGCGACAACGACAATCCACCGCCTCCCCGCGCGGCGACACCGCGAACACAGCGCACGTAGCATCCTCTCCGCTGCGCTCGCCTCCCCCTCCCTCTCCCCACCCCCCCAACTCCATTGTCTGGGATTCACCGCACACCGAGACCCCCCAGCCCGGGGGAGGTGGGCTCCCGCGGGGGGAGCGGTTCCTCCTGTCGCACCCGCGAACAGCGGCACCAGAGCGCAGAAGCAGCCGCTCGCTCACACCCTTCTCACCTATCTCCCCCCCACCTCCGCTTTCTCCTGTCAAATTCGCACAGCCCGAGCCATCTTTTCCCCTCCATCTCCCACGATAGCGAACAATGTGCACGAACCAGCCACCCCGTCACGCACACCGGGCGCGGCTGGCAGGAAAGGGGCGGGGGACGGACCCCACCATGGCCTGTCTCCCTCCCCTCAAAGCCCGGCGGCAGCGCAGCGGCGGCGGGGTCCGCCCGACCCCATTGTTCGCCTCACCAGGTCCCAGCAACACCCCACCCCAGCCCAGCCCCGGGCAGCGCCCCACCGCCCCGGCTCCGCGCGTACCTGCGGCTCCAAGCAAAAACAATGTCCAGGGCAGCACAGTGGCTAGCAGCATCGCAGCGGGCTGTAGTAAGAGGGAGCCGCTCGTGAAATAACCTTTTCCTGCCGTTCGGAAGAAACGCAGCCCGCTTCTTTTTTTGTATAGACGTATTATTTTTTTTTCCCCGCGTCTTCCTTCGCCGCTCCTCCCCGCTGCCGGCCGCGCTCCGGCTCCGTTACCGCGCGTACTCCCGCACCGCCTTCCGCCGGCTGCGCCCCGGCCGCGTTCCGCCGCCGCCGCCGCGCTGACTGACAGGCGGCCTCAGCACCGCGGCCCGAATCCCTGCGCCGCCGGCCTCGCGCGGAGGCTGGCACCACCGTGTCCTTCCACCCGCGCCCGCCTCAAATAGTACAGCGCAGCCCGCGCGCAGGGGCACCAGAGGCGCTGAGGGGCGCGCCCGGCCGCCTGCGAAACGCGGCGCGGATCCGGCTGGACGGCGGCCCCGGTGTCCCCGGTCGGCGGAGGAGCCTTCCGGGCCTCGGGCACGCTCAGCCCCGGGGCAGGGTGGCAGCCTCTTCAGAGGTAGTTGATTGCCAAAAATAAATTAATTAACTGACACGCGGGAATTTGGGAAGGGATTTCTGTGCTGCTTTGGCCGGTGCCTGCCCAAAGGTGTACCTGCAGGAAAACAGGTGGGAATCAAAGAAGGTAAGGGAGGAGACCTCAATCCCCTAGGCTTCAGCTGGGCTCTTGTTCCATTTCTGCAGGAAGAGGCCAGAGCCTGCTCAGAAACCGCAGAGCCAGGAGCTTTTACAGGCACCATTTTGCCATGGCTAAGACTTGTAGCAAAAGGCAGGAGGAACTGCAGTTGAAGAGATGCTCCGGCTCTGAAAAGACCCAGCTCTGAAGGAAGTAGGTTGCCTACTTTTTGAACCATTTCTGCTAGGCCTCCTTTCACATGGCTCCACACTGACCCCTACTCACAAAGACAGACATCAAAGCTGGTCTAACACAGTACACGTTTGTTTGTGTGTATATACAGAATATCTTGCCCTTCAACTTGTCTATACCAACACCCACAGCAGCAACTCGTTCTTCCTTCAAGATCTGAGAGGCAGTGGGCACTGAGGCACAGTACCACAGGTAATGTACATTCAGTAGGGGCTGCACAGAAAAATGGTGAAAAGACAGTTTTGAATTAGATTTACAATCAACAAAGCCTGTCTTTTTCAGATTATCATGTCTTAACAATGCTCCTCCAGCACCTTCCCAAACTACAGGAGTTGCTAAGAGCCCTCATTACTCAAGCATAGCGGTTACTCATTTTGGGATCTGTGAACAAGGGGATAGAAAGTTCTTAGGAAAAAAAAATAAATTTAAGCATTCATTTTATTCAAGTGTAGTGTTTTCATTTCATTAGTATTAGAGAAAAGAACTTAAACTGAAGTAGACCTTTGTCATAACATGCAAAATAATTTGGCTTAGTTTGCTAATTGTAGTTGCTGTTTTAAAGTTAAATTCAAAACACCTAGAGTAGTTGTGAACACGTAAGGACTTCTGATGACACGGAGACTTTATTAGCAGAAAACTGACAAGTAGAAACCATTTAGACAGAAGATAGCTCGCATAGATAAAGAAACAATTCCCTTTCAATACAATTTGACACCAGTATTTCAACAATATTTTAATATAGTAAATCCATTCCAGTATTTTGCTGTTAGTGGTCTAAAGGATCATTCCAGGCCAGATCATATTCTTTTATTTTATCCTTTTCTGTTTGAGAAATCCCTTCCCCCTTTCCATTTTATAAAAATCCTTCTCTAAAAGAAACAACAAAATTACTTACTGCACTGTGATTGAAAACATGCCTTCTCTGCTCCTTTGGTCTGCCTAGCCCATGGCTCATATTGGATTGATTATCTGCAGAGACCAACCTTGCTCAACCACGCCATGTGCTATTTACTCCACTCCTTGCTCTCCCAGTTCACACTAATCCCTGCTACTATCCTGTAGACTTGCATTCTTGGATACTGGATGCCTCCCCATGCCCCTTAACATAAGGTCACTCATCCCAGGAAGACGCCAATATTTATTTAAAGTTTTTCAGGTCATATAGATGCTCAGCTCAGACCATTTTGGAATAGAAAGCCAACCTCTCCCTAAGAGTATTTGGGATAAAAACCCTCAGAAGAAACAGAATCCTTTATCCTGAAAATAGTAAACCAATTTCTGGATGTGTATTAGATACTTTTCCTCTTATAATAAAAAATACACTGAATTTACAGTGATTACTACACAACTTTAGCAGATTAAATCAACTAGTGGCTGTAGAGGAGAGAGGCAGCATCTCTATCATCCATCAAACTAGAACATCTTGCAAGACTCCCACCTTGTTTCTCCATCCTTTCAACTGCTGGTTGACAAATGTAGATAAACATAGTGGCAAGCCATCTGCTTCTCCTTGAGTCTCCCCTCCTCTCTGCCATCAACTTTCTCAATGAACTTGCCCCATAAAAAGTAACCCCAAAGGATAACAAAGCATGGTTTAATGAGATGTGGTCTTCTTTTATGCCAGCTCCACCAGCTGGATTTCTGGCACTAGGGAATTCCTGAGTCTCTACCCTGAGCAGTTGGATAAACTCTTTTGCATCCAGTCAGATTAGTGCCCAATCATTTCCTACAGAGAAAAGAGACTGAGTTGTCATACTGTGATTAGTACTGTCAGAAATAGTTTGTAGAATTAGTTCTAGTTCCCAGAGGCCTTACACAAGCTTCTATTTCTTTCCATTCACGACAAAGAATATTTAGATAGACAGTTACCTTGTAAAAAATTAAGTTTATAGCATTCAAAATAAGAGATTGTGGGAGTGCATAGGTCATTATATATTGAATGAGGAAGCTATAACGCTAACTTATACGATGCAACGGTCCATTTTTATAAACTGCAACTGAGATTTTTCCATGAAATCTCAGTCATCTTCTCTACCAAAGAAGCAGCAAAACAGCAAAATACTTGCAAAACAGTAGTATTTGTATGTATTGAACTGTAGTCTTGTACAGAACATTAAACCAATTAAGGCAGCTTTATTCCCCAAAAGCCGACATTGCATGAAATTGGAAGAGATATGTGAAGAGAGACTGTTACATACAACAAATAGCATGAATTATTATATACTGTGAGTGAGTAATTGTTTGTGTTAGAGATATCTACTGTATCTTTATTCCTATTAAGAAATACCTTAATCCATGACATAGTAGTATTAATTCTCAGGGTAAGTAAAGGGAGGTACTCACATGGAAATCAGCAGTGTAAGAAACATCCCAACCCCTCTCCAACTCAGTGACAGAGCAGAATAAAGGAGAAGCAGGGGGCACTGTTTCATTTGTAGCAGACTTCCAGAAACATGGTTTCCCCCTCGCCCCTTCAAAAGATTTGACAGAGCAAAGACGACAAATGAGGAGTCTGAATTTAAGCTTCTAAGTAATTCAAAAATAAAATTGTGGATTTTATGATGAAAGTCCAATAGAGACCAGTGCCAAGTACATCCCAACCAAATGAGATGTTCTAAGTACATTACCTGAAACATTTCCCCCTTTCTTGCTGTTAACAGACATCTGTGGGCCATACCCATGCATTTCTTTTCCTTAATCTATAAAATAAAGAGGGCAAATCACACAAATAAATAATTGAAATGCAACTTTCTATTATTGACTTCATTGGATACTTTGAATAAAAGTGAACAAGAAGTTTGGATCAAATTTTCTCCAATGTTTAAAAATGGCATCTACCAAATTAATGCTATTTCTACTGTGCAAATAAGCGAACAAGCGAACTAGAGTTTTAACTATACAAGCATTTCACAAAGTAGGTGCAGCTTCAGCATCATAAAAAGATTGCTAAATAACCCTCTCTATAGCCAGCATCCCCCTTTTTCTGACATTACTGTTCACTGGTTGGTATTTGAGGCAGGATTATTACAGGATGCACTGGAAATTCTCTATGACATTAAAGCATCGCGTAGGGTCAAGAGAGGACTTCAGCTGTCAAATTAAAAAGAAAAAACATAGCAGACAGTTATGCTTTGTAGTCAGACTTTGAGAAGAAAAGTTTACAATCTAAAATTGCTACTATGGTCAAATCCCAAGATTCCAAATCTGATGCAACAGGGCAGTAATAACCATTGCTATAATGACAGATGTTGTATGTTGCTGATCACTGAAAAGCAACAAAAAGCATTTTCATGATTTAGGAAAAAAATATTAGTATCTCCTCTTCCTCCTTTAGGCAATACAGCTTAGAAAACTAACTATTACGACTCTTCTGGTGATGTAAGCCAGAAGAATGAAGATGAAGTCATCAGAATTTGAGATAAAATTACAATCCAGAAATCCAGAATCTTGCAATTAAAAACATATATGTTTTATCTCCATACCTGGAACAAACTCCGAAGTTGATCTCAGCATTTGTTCTGCTCTGGGATTTTGCTTGCTGCATCTGTGCAAATAGGTAATTGTTACCTGCACAGAGCTAAGAAAATATACACATGGCTGCTGTTAGCCTACTCATGAAAATATCCAGGGGAAGAAACTTCATGAAGATAGTCTGTCAGTCTGACTCACAATGGAAATGTCATCAACAATCTAATGGCATTCCTAGAAGTTATCTGGCAGTTACTTTTCCATGTAGTTTTGGAAATAAATCTTCCATCTTTGAAGTTAAAACGTGAAGTTTAATGTGTATGCTTCCATGTATAAAAGCATTACACTTACATTGCACAGTAAATGTCTCATTTTAATCTTTTTAATCTCTCCAGTCAACTCTAATGTTTCAATTCAGAAGAGATAAAGACGCTCAGCTGATCAGAATCACAGAAAATAAGAGGGCTTTTAAAAAGTACATCAGGATGAATTGCCTGTTCTTTTACACTCTTCCCGTGGTATCACTAGTATTTGTTTTAATTTGAAGCATTCTGATTAGCCAAGGCATTTAAAGCACATCCATCACCCAGTGCCTCTAAATAATAGCATAACCATCACAAATACCTAGCTATTTTAAAAGAACAGCTGTTCTAGTTCTACTGTTATTTATACTAATGTTAATTTGAAGACTCACTATCATATTATGTGGAGTAATACACGTGTAAAATCAGTATATGCAAAATTAAAATAGAAGACACTAAAACATTAGGGTGCCTCTGGCTAAGTGTTTGGTAGCAAGCAATAAATGGTTATCTTAATTGGGAAAAATCCATCCCTTAATCTGTTTTTACTTTAAAAAGTATAAATATGCCTGACAGGAATGTTCAGGCACATATGACAGTTATGAGAGACCACACCCTATCAACATGGAGGTCCATTTCTCATTTAGACCAAAGCTAAACAGACTTTTTTCCCCCCAGAAATGGATCTAAAGCATAAATGATCAGTAGACTCCACTTAGCAACTTAATGAGGGTTCCCCCATCCTCCAACAGTAAACAAGTTATCCAAGAGACAGCATAAAAGGGTCTTTTGCAACCCTTTGCTCCTCTTCTTCCTTACCACAAGAATAGTACCTGTTCCTTTTGGAAAAGGGCAGAGATAGCTCCTTTAAAGTCAAGGCTCCAGAAGATGAATCTTGCCATTCTTTCCATTTCTGCAGAGTAAAATTATACAAGTAGGTGACATAATAGAATAATTCAATGGGTGAAGGGGGATGCAAGTTATAAATAAACTGCAAAATCCGTCTTCATCAGAGGGAGAAAGTAAAAGCATAAACAGATTTGAAAATATTGTAGTGTAAAGGAAATAAAACGTTAAAGATGCACTAATAGCCCTGCAAACAGTTTTGATGTTGTTTCATAACTGGCGCACTGTGTATATTTTCTGTATTTTGGAGAAGACCCATCTGCACTATAGCCTGAGAAGACTGCCAGTTGCTGGGGATTTTTCCCCTTAGAGGACTTAGTGCTAAGAAGCTTCGTTCTCAAAATCCCCTCCATCCAGACAGAGAGAGGGTCTTCAGCTTCCTACTAGGAGTCTTAGCTGTTCCCCTTTGTTTCTATTACTTACACCCTACTCTTAAACAGTAGTCAGGAGGCTTTGTCCTCTGCTATTCCACAGACTGTACAGTTGTATCACCAGCTAAAGAACTGCAACCACCCCTGAAGTCAAGTTCTCTGAAACAACTCAGGCGCTACTGTGCTTTAAACTTCCCTCTAGCTCAAAGGCGACTAAATAGGATTATGCTGATTGCATAAAAAAACCAACCCTCAAACACAGGTGGACAGTCACTCAAACAGAAAAAGGCAGAATTCCGTTTAAAAATCAGACCAGAGCATAGTTTAAGGCAACATGCAGCATTTGCCCCTGCCTTTCAGGGTTACCTTCTGTTTCCTCAACATTTTCAGTTGAAACTGATTTAAGTTTGAACTAAATTTAAGGCATAGAAGAATAAGGTAGTAATAGAATCTCAGTCTCTGATTTTGTGTTGTCTCAGCCTGACGTTTCTCTAAAAATATTGTAGAGAGGATAGAACTATGAGGAAAGTAGTATTTCTATTTTTGCATAATGGTCTTAAGATGGTGCTGAAATGCAGTGAGAAAGAAAAGATCCTAAGAAAATTCTTGCTGTTAAGGCAGAATCATTATTCTTGAACTGAATATATCCTCTGCTTTATTACTAAGACTGGATCTAGGCTCTGGAATATATAATATCCTGTAACAACATCAGGTTGTTTCAAGGCAACTACCCAGACACATCTGGGTAGTTGCCTCATTTGGGCTGTTGAGGTTCAGCTGTAAAATCTTTTGGCACCACATTAGGATTTTAATCTTTGCCATAACAAGTCTGGTAGCATACATAGGGGCCAAAGTCACTTGTGAGAATCACTAAGTGATGCCAATGCAGCTGTTGCCCATTCAATCCAAATTATGATTTTCAAAGGTTTGTCTGATAAATCTTTCCTTGATATTTGAAGTCACTTTTTATCACTGCTGTTCTTGTACTGTAAATCTGCAATCCAAATTAATGTAATATTAAATAATCTCCTGAATGCTAAATGGTAGAATGTAGACAGGCACTTCATGCCTTTGCAGGACATTGTCTGTTATATAAAGCATTTCACAGTAATAGATGTGGCAGTTTGTATCTACATGTATAGGTAAAAGGTCTTAGGCTAGCATAAATGCTAATCAAGCCCTCAAAATAGGATTAGGGCAATGTCTTGGATGTGTGGTATTAGCTCTCTTCACAGAAGGAACTTTCATCTCTTAACAAGGTAGCTATTAGGTAACACAAATGGCTCTGTGCCTATGGTGATAACACGAGCAATACCAGATGACGTAAGATGATGCATTTCTTTTGCAGATGTCTACCATCTGCACAGCAGCAGCAGCTTTTTTTTTTTGGAGAAGGGCTGTGCTCATTATGGGAAGGAAAAAAAGAGAAGATTTCCTAACAGTCAGGATCCTCTTTGAAGATTTTGAGATCCTAGTCAGGTAGGACAATCAGGGAAGGACACTGCATTTGGCAGTCTGTTTGTCCCTACTGTATATAACTAATTTTGTTCAATCTCATGAAGATAACGTATCATTATACCTAAATTCAACTCATATTGCATAGATTTCACTGCACTCCATCAGAAGTATTGGCAAGATAGTTTAATTCAACATCCTCCTTTCTATTATTTCATATTTCTAGTTTAGTCTCGGTGAGGACTGGTAAACCAAATTTTATATTGTCAAAGTCCTTATTATTTTAGTGGAGCGCTCAGGAGAACCAAACTCAGTAATTTTTGAAAGCGTTCAGGACAGCATACAGTCTAAATAGATAAAACAAAGTAAGTCACCTTAGCCAAACATACTGAGAAATTAGATTTAGTGATGGGCCTTGCGCTTCCCTACAGGAAATTTGTGGCCAATAGGAAACTGAAAACAGATCTCCTGAGCCTCAGTTTAAACCATTAACCAAAAGGCCAATATTGAAAGCAGTAGGGTGGAATTAAATGCAAGAACAACAAAAGATTATTTCCCCTCCCCTTCATCCACTTTGCAGAAAGCTCTATTACAATAATGTGAGTAATTAAGAGGCTGACAGCAGAGCAACTGGAATGTCATAAGGGAATGCAAACTCACTGATTTCCCTACTACACACTACCCTTTCCTGGTCTATGTGCTCACCGAATTTTGTAATAGGGATTAGTTTACAACAGTATATCTGCTGTGGTCTGATCTAGATCAAGGAGGTTTTTTTTTGGTTTTAAGTATTTATTGTATCACCACTTCTAAGCATGACTGCGTGTTTTCAGCAGCCTAGTAAGGACCATAAGCAATCTAGCTGATTTCTCTGCCAGTATCTGCGAGACAGTTTTCCATCATCCTTTATTTTCTTATGCGAAGTGTCAAAAGTTTTATTTTCATTGATAGAACAATTGGAACAGATTAGAACAGGGTCCACATGCCATTATATTTATCTGTGAAAAGTAATTCCTGACAGGGAGCAGCAGCACAGAACCTAATAGCTGTCCTGATGGTAGCAGATCAAAAATGTATTAAAAGCTATGAAATGTCATATTTCATGTGACAATCAAATCTAAACCATGATTTTTTCGTTCAAGTGTATTTAATGTTACAAAACCTTTGGAAGTATGGCATCTTGTTCTCTTTTGCCATTTTAAGTTTTGTTTCTTATTATTCCAGCTCCATATTACAAGGGATGGAAATCCTTTTCTTCTCAAAGCCAAGCTATACCGTAAAGTTGTTTTCTGAATGAAAGTCACTGCGGTTCTACAGGGCACACTCCCTTTCTATTTCCCTTTTTTTTTTTTTAGCCTAAAACAGCCCCTTGGGCATCCTAACCTTCATTGGCACACGCATTATATCAGAGGAAATGACTCATAATTACACTAGCAATCAATATCTACAATGCATTTCTTTCACAGTATTACTAAGAGTCAGATATGTCCATATAATCAGGCCATTAAATATAGCCATTTGTAATGTGCTTAAGTTTGAAGACAGCATTTACTTTATAAAAGGTAAAATGGTTATGAAAGTTGTTGCACTGGGCAAGGAAATCACACTGTCAGTTTTGCAAGTTCCTGTCTTAAGTTTCTGACCAAGCTTCATTTCTAAAATAATCCTACCACAAAACAGGCTTCTGATCCTGAAGACAGCCAGAAGACTATGTGCCTGGGGCCAGGTTGATATTTCCTTAGCACTATTTGACTTTAAATGTACATGGGCATGCTTAAAGTATTAACAAATCAGCCATGTATTAGCAAATACCAAAGGGCCACACTTACACGATCAAAATTCCAACTAAGCCAGCGTTCTCCAGGGCTTACCTGCTTCACATAGTTCCTCTGAGTTGCTCCTTAAAGTTAACTGGAGATCTGTGTAAAATGGAAGAAATTGTTGAAGTCTACCTGAATTTACTGATATTGGCTTTCAAAATGTTGCAGTTGCATCCCTGATGTTATACTATAGAGTACTGTGGATAACACGTGACATGAATAATAGGTGCACGCAGTCTTTCCAAAGATGCATCTACCTGAGCCTGCAAATGTTTAGCCAAACTCCGATTGCAAATTTCAGTGCAGTCATTCACTAATGGATGAGTGGTAGGCCCATAATAGGGATGGACAAGATGGATTTTTTTTTATAGTAGCCAGTACTCCCCAAACTCTTTTGGTACAATCCAGCTATCAGTAAGCTGATTATTTTCTCTGTCTGTGTTTTCCCTGCGAGTTGGAGTAACTATATGCATAATGAGAAAATCTGAAGAATCCCCAGAAAATAGAAAATCTGTAACGTCTTACCTGGAGGAAGAAAATAACTGCCTTAATTCCATTCAGAGAAAACCCAAGGGGAATGCCAGTTGTTTCATAACACTACCGCCAGAGTCAGATCCTTGTACCATTTTGGCCAAGAAAAAAAAAATCCCACTAATATTCGTGGCATGGTAATTTCACCCTCATTCTTTCCTTCTTGTATATTGCTGCATATTTCTTCTGTGTTATTTTTTTATTCAGATAGGAGCCTAAACTTTCCCAAAACTCTTCTTCATGGTCCTGTGCATTGTCTAAGGAATTTAGGGAGAGCTTTGCTTTATTATTCCAGACAGAGCAGCAGCCAACCCTTTCCCATTGCTAAGCAACACTCCCTATCTTGTTCAAGCAGCAGCTCCTATTTTTGCTACAGAGTAAAGATCAAAATACTCAGCAGAGGGAGTAGAATTGTTTACATTACCTTTAACGTTGCATATGGAACATGCATCTTCCTTGAGAATACTTGTTGCACATTTAAACTGTAATTAATATCTTAATTCTAGAGCTCTTCTTCCTCTCACTTTTAAGTTCTGCATAACGTGTGTGAAGTTATTTACACCATTATCACAGCCTCAAGGTAGAAATATAAAAAAATCCAAAAGGTTAGAGGCTCAAAAGCATCTCTAAAGTCAGAAAGAGATTACCATTGCATTTCATCCCTCATAGTTTATACTATACCGGATTGGTTTGGGTCAACAGTTTGCCTGGCTGTCCAGCTTGACAAGCCTCAGGAGGACTTAAATTCATCCAAGCCCTTTCCTATTTCGCCTACCACGCAAATGCTCCTGCAATAGGATGTGTTATGTGCTTTTGGCACCTTTCTCATTACAGCTTCAACAGTGCACTGGGGCTAAGAAGCCACCAGTGAAGCCTTGGCATTGTTTCTGTGCTTGCTTTGTTGGCACAAAGGGAACACCGCCGACTCCTAACCCAGCCTGTCTGTCCATCCCTATAGCCTCTCTATCCACCAGCACACCTTAATAATCTGAAAACTATTGAGTCACAATGAGGAAGGATTAATCTGTCTAGAGTTTTGTCATCACAATATAGCTCACCAACTGAGGTCAAGGAGTGTTATGTTTTTGCCTTTGCTGTAGACAGTGATCCTGACTATTTCAAAACCAAGATCCATTTTAAATCCTGCATGACTCACTGAAGTACTCACTTATACTCCACAGCTGCTGCTAAGAGCAGGAGGAACAGCTGCAGCACGACTGACTTCTCCAAGAAAACTCTTCCCTGAGGCCTGTAAGAAAATATCTTGTGGAGGTGCTCTAAGGCACAGGGGAACATGGGAGGTCTGTGGCCACCAAAGATTTCTTACCAAGAATTTTCTAGAGTAGCAGCAGGAAATTTGACATTGTCTTGTTTCACTTTGCCTTAATCCCACTTGAAGGTGCTGGGTGAAAGCTCAGGAGCCCGGTGGTCTTCTAAAACTATTCACAGTATTTGGCTTACCTCATGTTCTTGCTCTCCCCTTAGTATCAGCATTGGTCTTGTCCCATCTTTACAGACACTTGTTTGTCAACTGCTGTTCTTCATGTTTCTCCCCAGATAAGCACCAAAGCAGTAGACATAGGCTGAAACAGTTGTACCATTTTACATAATTTCTCCATATAGGGAATAGCTACCAGGTAGCATCAGGGAGAGGATGAGGCTGAAAACTATCATTTAAATAGAGGAAGGTAACATCCTTAATATACCACACTAAGGGTGGGATTCATTTCAGATGGGTTAATCTCATTCTAGAGCAGATGTCAACAATAGGTCAAATAGAGACACCTGTCAGAGAAGCTGTGGGGAAGTAGTACAGGTGTAAATATTTTCATTGTAGAGTTTCAAGTTTTGAATCACTTCAGCCTGAGCTTTCAGATACATCTTGACTTTTATTGCTGTGCAGGTTAATCCAGAAGTTGTTATTTTAGAAAGCAGGTCATGCCTTTACTCTGGAAAATTATCTAGATACTTAACATCAATAGAAATACATTTTCAGCTTCCTTATACAATTAATTTCTGCTCTCAATCAGGGATAGTGGTATTTGATGAAGGTGAATACTGTCATTCGTGGTCTGTGGCCTGGATTCAGCTCACCAAGGTTTATGTAATTTACTGAGGCAGTAAAGTCAGGCCCTTGTGTCTGCCTCACTCTGAATGGAGGGAGAGAGGTGCTTCAGAAGAGAATTTATACCCCCTTAAAATCTGAATTATTGTTTTCCTCATTAATTGTATAAATTACTGTTTTTTTTCTAAAGTGTTTTCTATTATGTGATCCAAAATATTTCAAAATTTGTAAATCCACATGAAACAGGAAGTCCAATTTAAACACAGATCCATTTTCTGCCCACTACCCCAATTCATGATTTAATAGCATGGACAAAGTTGCAAAATAATTCATCTTGGTGTAAGAGAGTCAAAAAACATTGTGTGGTCTTACTGCTAGCACAACAATACAGTCTTCCAAATTGCATTCTCCATATAAATCACCAAAAAAATCATGCAAATCAAAGAAAAACACAATAGCAGAAGATTCTGTTTTGCATTTTTGTGGTCTGTTTCCAGTTCACATCTATTCAGTCTCAAAACAAGACTAAGGCCATATCTACACCCTGGCATGTGGGTCCCCAGCATGTGGTCAAACTCATTCTATTTGTGTATTTCTGATACTTGTGGAATTTTCTTTCCAGATGATATCATATGCTATAGTACTCATCACAAATGGCATTAACTTCAAAAACGAGACTCACAAGATGAAATGAAAGTTGATCATGCAGAAGTTCTTAGTCCGTGTTTTTAACAAATCCATTGAGGATGAACAGCACAAAATAAGCAGACTTTTCCTTCAAGATAAGCTTTGCTTTCTTGCCATGTGAGATTCTCTTGTAGCCAGTGAGATGAACATTTATTAAAATTTCAATAAATAGTAATTCATAGAAGATAAGAATTTTCTACCTCTGAGCTAGTATGTCCTCCAAAAGTTATTTTTGGACAGATGTTGCTGAAGTACCAAGTCCTGTTGTTGAGGTACTGCTTTGTCCCTGGTGTCTTTTACACTCAGAGCATGAAATTACAACAGAATCTGTGAAGCAATAACATTAAAGGAATGATACAGAAGAAATAATAGTGGGAAATTCAGAGGTGATGTCTAAGCCTCTGGGTTTGAGTGGCTATTCTTTTTTGTTGTACTTATGATTATCGCTGTTATCTTGTGGTTCGTGTGCTTTAGTGATTTGGTCTTATGGTATACATACACTTCAGGAACCATATTTTGACTGGTGTTTGGAGTATTTAATAAAATTATTTACTAATACAAGCCTTTAGATATTACAACACCACAAATATTAACTAATTAACACAGAACACCATCTGTAACCTTAGATGGATAGAAGATCTTTAAACTATGTAGATTTGCACTCTGAGATTAATTTGTCATTAAATATTTTGGTAATACATAGAATCAGTTGTGGTAAGCTGACATTTAGACACCTTTCTAGAACTGGAAAATAATCAAATTTATGATTAGCCAAACAACAAAATTGTTAGCTGAGACTACTTTTTTTTCCTCTCTCTCTTTTCAGACTTCAGGAGAAAGAAATAATTTTCAGCCATAATTTCTGGAGTTTGTCCCAGGACCTTATCTTGGAATTTTAGTTTGAAATCAGTTTCATGAGAAATTCGGGCTAAAAGTACAACTCAACGTATTTTTTTTGTAATGCAGCCCCAAGCATTTGCCCTACCTTTTTTTTTTTTTTTTTTTGCATGGCTTATGATCACTTGTACATCTAGACTGAGTATCACCTTATTAATTGACCTCAGAAAAGAAATAATTTTGTATTTCTGGATGTCTTTGTAGACACTTGAGTAATATCCTAGTTTTAAATTGGTGCTTACATATGAATACAGGCATCAATTTCCATGCTGCCCTGCCCCCTCTCTAGCATACAAAGAGCACTTGTCAGCTGTTTGGTCAGTGCTTGACGTAAACAATCACAGATGAGTGCTTCAGCGCATTTCTCCCTTGAATACTGATCTTTAAGCAAAGATGTCATTTGAAATCAAACATGTTTTTATAAAACAAGGAAAGAGAACAAACCTTAAAGGCATCATGTTTG
The DNA here is from genome assembly GCF_963924245.1 of Chroicocephalus ridibundus. Classification (NCBI taxonomy): domain Eukaryota; kingdom Metazoa; phylum Chordata; class Aves; order Charadriiformes; family Laridae; genus Chroicocephalus; species Chroicocephalus ridibundus. The sequence continues at coordinate 1,893,859 of NC_086301.1, forward strand.
GTTTTGGGGTAGCTTGCGAGGATACTGATAGCTAACAGCTCCTAAGAGCACTGCCACAGAAGAAATGTTCAAGCTGCTGCCCATGTGGAGCAAGCCGAGGGAGGCAGTGGATAATTACCTGGCTTGCGCCTTTGCCAAGAGGATTATATAAACACTATGCTTGTCATGTATAACATTATGGAATCTTTAATGTTATTAATTTGTTATAGTCACTTACTAAGGTAAGAACACGGCTTCTGCTTCATCTGTAGACTGACACCTATCAGTGTGACAGCAGGTCAGCATATGGCAGCAAAATGTGCTATTCACATCACTACCAAAATACTTTGCACTGTCTGAGAAAGATTCCCTTCTTCTGATATGAGCTTCATCTGACTGTTCAACCTGCAAGAGCAGACAGGGTCACAACTCAAAACACCCTGCTGTCTGTGAACAGGAGTGTATTCAGACTGTGCTGCTCATAGAAAGACAGTTTATTCTGTAAACTGATTAACGTATTATTCCCACCAGTTTACTGAAGGAAGGAGATTGCCCTGTGGGCTGCCTGTCTCACTGTCTCACTGCCCATCTAGGATGTTGCCAGTAGCATTCAGTGCTTCAGTGGCTGACTAGTATAAATCCTTCACAGTAAACTTGTGACATTCAGATCAGTAAAAAACACAGCCCTTGAAGTGGTCTAGCCATGGCATTTGCTTCCCGCATTATGTCTATTGTATAAAGGAAAATAAAGTAGGATGCACTGTGAATAGTAATGGTAGCAGTCAGTGCTGCTGGAACTGGCTGTTCCATTCTGCAGTGCAGCATTCCAAGCTTGCAGCACGGGGATGTGCTGCTCGGAGGAAAATAGTGGTTTGCTTTCTGCTCAGGAGGATATTACATGAAGGTTACAGGAATGGAAGGGAAACTCCAAGTCAGTCTTCTGCAGTGACTTGTACAGGCGTTACATGCTCACTGCAGGTGAGGCATGGATGAAAAAGATCCATATTCCATACTTGCATTTCTGAAATGTATTGTTCTGAGCCAATTGCCCCAGGGTTTTTATGGAACATGGTTTTACTGTGTATTTACACAGAATCTAATGCAGTTGGTTCTCAGGTATGACTGGCAGCCATGGAAGCCACTTCAGAAAGAACAATTTTCATGGTCTTCATCACCATCATAATTAGAGTTTTCACTTTTATTTAAATGCTTACAGGTAGAAAAAAGGCACTAGAGAGCTCAGGAACCTCAAGTTTCTTGACTTCAGAAGCAAAGTCATCCTGTGGCTGAGCTGAACAGACCTGCTGTGTTAACTAATCCATTGCCTGCCGCCTTCTGCTGTGACCTTCTGCAGTACATCACAGTGCTTCAGCCTGTGAAATTTCCCCATTCTAATTAGCCAAAGTATTTAATAAGGAACAGGAATATTGCTAGTAATTTAGCATCTCATTAATGGTGTATTGCATTAATGCATGTATCCCTGAAATCAACCATTAATTCCAACAACAAATTTTTTGGTATTGAAAAGATAATGGCTTCCAAATTTCACTCGTTCAGCCTCTTGCAAATCTGCAAGACTTTCTGTAAGACTAAATTCCATTAGAGTGTATCCTGACTAAGTTGTCTGATTTCCCAGAGAAACAAATAAAACACAATGAATAAAGGATAGAATTAAAAATGAAAGGTTTCACTCTCTCTGCAGAAAGTGACACAGGCCAACTTGGAAAAGTTCAGAATTTGTTACAAGCAGACTGCATTCTGTCAGGCTAGTACAATGCAATTCCAAACAGCTGGCTGAGATGGAATTTTGCTGTGTTATTATGGGGGTACTCAAAACATAAAATTTGTTAGATTGACTACAGACATACAAGAAGTTACTGAAACCATCTGCATCTGGTGTTTCTGACATTCCAGTATTACATCAAGTAAAGCTGGGAGTTGGGATAGGGCAAGTTCATGTCCAGCTTTTGGAGCAGTGTAAATCTGAGGTTCTTAACACTGCATCTAATATGGAGCTAGTCCACAGTGCAGTGATGCAAACAAAAAAATTCCCACTGACTTGCTGGAGTTCTGGGGTCCATCTAAAGATGCCAAGATGCCCTACTGCAAGAGCAGTGGGGAATGCTGCTTCTGAAGACTTCTCATGAAGGCACTGAAATAATTACCCATCCTTCCTATTTGCTGCAGAGCCATTTTTCGGAGTCATGTTTTGCCTTTTCTATACTGCCGTTCTTGATTACTGCCCTGGCATTTCTGTGCATCCCTGAACAGGTGCTTTCTCCTGGAAAATAGTTTGAGGCCCTTTGGAATAAGAATTTCCGTACACATTAGCTTATGTCATTCTTGTGGGAGGACTAACCCCTATGCCATGTAGGCAGGAAAGTATCTCAGCCCTGAATGATCTGCAAGCTCTGAAAGTCCAAACCCATGTGAGTTTATAAGATAGTGACCTTGTTTTAAATGCAACAACAGAGAGATGGCAAGAGGCAATATGGTAAACATGGTGTAAATTTTGCTACTATTTTTGAGTAGGATTTGCTTTGAGGGTGAATGACTACTGCTGGAAGGCTCGGGGTCTCTCTTGTGGCTGTGATTTTCCAGTTCAGCTCTCAACTGGTGAGAAACACTTGCCTGGTGTTTGTACCTTTGCTTTCAAAAACATCTCACTGATATCTCTCTGCCACTAGCTGTAACATCTCAAAACTAAAATAATGATTCATCCTCTCTCAGTGACCCTACACATGAAATGGAATAGCCAGGGGCACTCTGGTGAAGGGGTCAGGGGCTGGATCTTTTTCTGCATACATGATTTGAAACTGACTTGCAGGAAGGTCAATGACAAAACCATTTAAGCATCAGTTTGAAAACTGAAGGCAGGATGCTTGTCAGCTACAGACGCTGCATGGGTTAAGGGATCATAGAATCATAGAACTATAGGGTTGGAAGGGACCTCTGGAGATCATCCCGTCCAACCCCCCTGCCAGGGCAGGGTCACCTAGACCAGGTTACACAGGAACGCGTCCAGGCGGGTTCTGAATGTCTCCAGAGTTGGAGACTCCACCACCTCTCTGGGCAGCCTGTGCCAGTGCTCTGCCACCCTCAAAGGAAAGAAGTTCCTCCTCATGTTTAGGTGGGACTTCCTATGCTCAAGTTTGTGCCTGTTACCCCTTGTCCTGTTGTGGGGCACCACTGAAAAGAGCCTGGCCCCATCCTCCCGACACCCACCCTTTAAGTATTTATAAGTGTTGATAAGGTCCCCCCTCAGCCATCTTTTTTCCAGACTGAGGAGACACAAATCCCTCAGCCTTTCTTCCTAAGAGAGGTGTTCCAGCCCCCTCAGCATCTCGGTAGCTCTCTGCTGCACCCTCTCCAGCAGTTCCCTGTCCTTCTTTAACCGGGGAGCCCAGGACTGGACACAGTACTCCAGGTGCGGCCTCACCAAGGCAGAGTAGAGGGGGAGGATGACCTCCCTCCACCTGCTGGCCACACTCTTCTTGATGCAGCCCAGGATGCCATTGGCCTTCTTGGCCACAACGGCACATTGCTGGCTCATGGTCATCCTGTTGTCCACCAGGACTCCCAGGTCTCTTTCCACCAAGCTGCTCTCCAGCAGGTCAGCCCCTAACCTGTACCGGTGCATGGGGTTATTCCTCCCCAGGGGCACCACCCTACACTTGCCCTTATTGAATTTCATAAGGTTCCTCTCTGCCCAAATCTCCAACCTGTCCAGGTCTCTCTGTATGGCGGCACAGCCTTCCGGTGTGTCAGCCACCCCTCCCAGCTTTGTGTCATCAGCAAACTTGCTGAGGGTGCACTCTGTCCCCTCATCCAGGTCATTGATGAATATCTTGAAGAGGACTGGACCCAGTACTGACCCTTGGGGAACACCACTTGTCACTGACCTCCAACTAGACTCTGTGCCCTAATCACAGCCCTCTGAGCTCTGTCTTTCAACCAGTTATCTATCCACCTTACTGTCCATTCATCTAACCCACTCTTCCTAAGCTTCCCTATGAGGATGCTGTGGGAGGCAGTGTCAAATGCCTTGCTTAAGTCAAGGCAGACCACATCTAGCAGCCTCCCCTCATCTATCCGTCCAGTCATGCCATCATAGGCTATCAGATTAGTCAGACATGATTTCGCCTTGGTGAATCCATGTTGAGTACTTCTGATAGCCTAATTGACCTAATTGATCCCTCACTCGATCCTCCTCAATCCAGGGGAAGTCTTCTTCTTTCTCCATTACTTTCCCCAAAGCCTGGGCCTCCTGAGCGCTGGGCTGAGCAGTAAAGACTGAAGCAAAGAAGGCATTCAGTAACTCTGCCTTCTCTGCATCCTCCGTCACCATGGCTCCTGTCTCATTCAACAGTGGGCCCACAACTTCTCTGGTCTTCCTTTTGCCTCCAATATACTTGTAGAAGCCCTTCCTGTTGAACTTGACATCCCTTGCCAGGTTTAATTCCAAGGCAGCCTTGGCTTTCCTCGTTTCATCCCTGCACACTCTGGCGGCATTCTTGTAATCCTCCCAAGGGGTCAGTCCATCCTTCCACTTACTGTAAACTTCCTTCTTCCACTTGAGCTTTTTCAGAAGCTCCCTGCTCAACCATGCAGGTCTCCTGTGTCCCTTGGCCGATTTCTTGCTCTTAGGGATGCACCAATCCTGAGCTTGGAGGAAGTGGTCTTTGAATACCAACCAGCTTTCTTGAGGCCCTTTGCCTCCCAGAGTCCTAGCCCACGGGACCTCTCCAAGCAGTTTCTTGAAGAGGTCAAAGTTAGCCCTCCTGAAATCCAAGGCTATAATTTTACTTCTTGTTGATTTGTGCGTAGTACCCATGATCCTGAACTCAATCATTTCATGATCACTACAACCTAGGGTGCCCCCAACCTTAATGTCCTCCACCAGTCCTTCTGTGTCTGTCAGTACCAGGTCCAGGAGTGCTCCTCTCCTTGTCGGCTCCTGTACCACCTGTGTCAAGAAGTTGTCATCAATGCACTGGAGGAGCCTCCTGGACTGTGCGTGCCTGGCTGTGTGGTCTTCCCAGCAGATACCAGGGTGATTGAAGTCCCCCATAAGAACCAAGGCCTGTGATGCAAGGCTACCTTCACCTGTCTGTAGAAAGCCCCATCATCTTCCCCATCCTGATCAGGTGGCCTGTAACAAACAGCCACAACACTGTCCCTCATATTTGCCTGCCTCTTAATCCTTACCCATAAGCTCTCAACCCTCTCTTCATTCACCCCTAGTGAGAGCTCGATGCATTCCAGTTGCTCTCTCACATAGAGTGCACCTCCACCACCATGCCTCGCTGGCCTGTCTTTCCTGAAAAGGACACAGCCATCCATGACAGCATTCCAGTCATGTGAACTGTCCCACCACGTCTCAGTAATTGCAATGAGATCGTGGCCCTGCAACCGCACACAGATCTCCAGCTCTTCCTGCTTATTCCCCATGCTGCGTGCATTGGTATATAAGCATTTCAGAGAGGGAGTTGTGTGTGTAGTTTTGACCCTTGAGATGTGGTGTGCCTTCTGGCTCTCAGAAATACTGGCACACTTGGCCACAAGCGCTGAGCAACTACGCCCTGGCACCTCACCAGCAAGCCCAGTACCATCCCCACCCCCCCTTCAAATCTAGTTTAAAGCCCTATCAATGAGCCCTGATAACTCTTGTCCTAGAACCCTTTTCCCCCTGGAAGACAAGGTGTTCCTGCCTGTTACCAGCAGGCCTGGTGTTTTGTACTGGATCTTTTTGACTGAGGCATTAGTTATTAGTGCCCATAGTTGCTGTGAAAAGAGGTCACTGCTGAGCATGCTGAGACTTAGGCAGGTTCTGCAGCTTTGCAGCCAGACACATTGTTATCCTCAGCTCTACTCATTGCCTGAAGCATGTTGATGGCTAGAGTAAGCACAGAAATGCTTTTGGAGACCGAATCTCTGTCCATGTCTTTGGTCAGTAATTGAGGAGCTGCATTTCTTCCTTATTCTTGATTAGTGTCCCTCTGCCCCTCATCTGTGAGAGGAAGATTGGTTATGACTCTGACAGCTTGCAATGATCTGGAGACACTCTGGATTGTTTCAGCTCAGCTTCATCTGGTGCTTATTATGAAGTATGCAAGTCTGTGGCTTACTTGCCTGTCCACACTGGACTCTTGAGAGTTCAGCTCTTGGTTTGGGCTAGGATGTGGCATGGAAATTTTAATACACGAAGAAACACTGCCAGCCTGCATATAGAGATGGGTTTGTGTGTGTGTGGGGGGGGGGTTAACAGAGGAATGGCCCTTGCTTCCTTAGCAGCCTGTGCTAAGGACACACTAGTGTTAGCCAGGGATCATTACAGTGATCACACATCATGCCTTTCTCTGCCAACTCGGCAAGGTGGTGACATTTTTGTTTCAGTGTTTGCCAAACATACTGGTGCTGCTCTGTGGTGGGTTTTTTTGAGTGTTTCTGAGGATTGGTTGTTTCAGGCTTTTGGCTTCCTGGAGAGTCACAGCACCATCTTCTGCCTACTGCTCCTTTTAGTTCCCCCATCTTCTCTTGCTTTCATGCTCCAAGCTTTTCTACACAAACTTATGAGTCGTGTTTCAGAGTTCCTGAGTAACTTCCTTGCATTTTCCCAGGAAGTAATTAAGCCATTGTACCGCAGCTCTGCCTGATCTGACAAACCCAAATTCACCTTAACGCAAGCATAGGCTCCATCAGTGTATGGATTCTGAGTTGTGTATGATAATCTTTATGTGAGAAGACAGTTCTCTGGTTATGGTCACAGTCACTCAAAAACTCCCTTCCCAAAAGCTGGGCATCTGGGAAAAAAACAATAGCTGAAACTTAGCTGTTACATAGCAGAAAGAAGAAAAAAGAAAAAGAAGATCATTCAAAAGAAGAATTTTCTGAAACAAAGAGTTTATTTAGAGAGTAGTTAATTAATGCATTAGGAATAGATATCTGTATGGAAGCTGTTCTGGGTGATCTGGGTGATTCCCTGGTATGTGAACAAATCCATGATTTTGGTGAATGTAATGGAGGACCTTAAGACCAGTTATTAAACCTATTTTTCTGTACTATAGCTGTCTTCATCTCTCGTAGTACCTCTCCAACTATAAAGAGCTCTGTCTCTTTGCTACATTTTACTGGTATGGAGTTTTGCCAAACCAGATACCAAACGGCTGACGAGACACAAGCACCGTTGGTTAGTCCAGTGACCCTCTGGATATTGATTGCTGGTGCTGACAACTTCTGTTACTGTGATCAAGCAAAACCCCTGGGAAATTCCATGCTTGGCAGACAGCCCATATCTATACCTAGTACAGGGTCTGTAGTCTAACATTAATGTATATCTAAAGTTCCTAAGAATAAGCAATCTTTTGCACAAAAACCCCCCAGATGGTACAGATTGTTTTCCAGCATCTCTCTAGGTCACAATGCTGTTCAAAGATCGTCTTCTTCTGTATGCTGTCTGGCTGTCATCTCATGCTGGAGTTATTGAAAATTTTTTTTTTGCTTTAAAAAACACTTACTAGCAAGCCTAGATGTGATTGGTCAGTAGCAACTTTCTTCACATGCCAGGTAGTTTAAACTGAAAGCACATCCCTGGTTGCAATCTAACATACATATTGGTTTGGGAATGTAGAATTGGCTCTGTTACTTCAGGAGAGTTTGGACTAACAAAACAGGGAAGCCGGACAAAGTCACCATTTTAAAGCAGTTTGGCTTTCCTCTTCTAGATGAAATATCAAGGGCTAGAAGATGAGTTTAGTAAACAGATTCAATTCATTGTTCCTTCAGACAGAATTCCCCCAAGAACAAGGAACGTATCCAAGGCACGTAACATAGCTTAAATCCCAGCTTCCCTCAGGACCATGAACCTTGTGTTAACCAAATGTACAGGCCTGAATTTCACCCCCAGTTCCTGAGCAACTAAGGTCCTTAGGAAACCCATAAACTACTGGGGCTAGAAAGAGATGGGGAATACTACCTTTTGACAGATTAGTAAAATGTCTTAGAGAAAAGAAAAAGAAGAAATTAGTTACCCTTTGTCTCATTGTTTCCTTAATGAAAGCTGGTCAGGGTAGATGAGAATTTTGCCTGAAAAAGCCTTAAGTTTCTTTAGACAAAATAGTGCTTTCAAGTCAAGTGACATCAGTGGGAACTGCAGCTACATTGTTGCAGTTGACTTGTAGGAAGAACAGGTTCTCTGGACTCACGCGTAGCATCTTCTTTCCCTTTTGGTGTAAAAATCTCTCTGCTCTATGTCCAAAAACGGAGGCAACCCTTTCCAAAAGCAATGGACATCGATACAAAGCCAAGAGGTGCTGTAGAAAATCTGGAGCTTTAAAGACAGATCAACACAATCCTGATGCATTTTCTTTCAGCGACAAATCAAAACTGCTAAAAATAAAATGCTCAGGTTGGGATCTGTCTTCTGCTATTTCAGTTGATGTAGGTTTTGGCAGTGATTTTTTTGGAATCATGATTAGACTCACAAAGCATTATTAGAAAAACAGTTCAATGGCCAGATGTGACTATATCTATGGCCCATTGTGTCCTTGTTATTATCTGTAGTGAAAAAAATCTATTACAAGTTGGAGTTAGAATATAAATAAGTGTAATTATATTTCTTGATATCGCAGCAAACTTGCTACAAAGTTTTAATGTTGTTTTGGTGCTGGGGATATTTGATAGTGTTAAAAAAACATAAAATAAAGGAACCATAACTGACAAAATACAGACTTTCCCTTCTGCTGCTACCAAACATTAAGGAATAAAGACAGTAAACTGTGACTAGGAGACAAAGTGTTTGGTTTATCATGGGTTTGAACTTTATAAAAGACAACAGCTGAAAGTTGTTGTTTGGGTGTGAGTGGAGATTGTGTCCCGGCTACTTTGTACCAGCTATGTCAGTAAATACAGCCTTTCTTCTCATTTGTGCCTGACAAAGCACTGTACTTCCATGGAAATCAGATTCCCGAGATTTAAGATGGACTGGGCCAGATTTCCCATCCTGTTAATAATCTAGAAGCACCTGCAAACTAGAAAATGGATCTTCCCTTGAGGAAAACACCCCAGTACCACCTGGGCCCTAGGTTCTCTCAAAGAATTTTTTTTAATGTTTGCTTTTCAGTTGTGGTTTCTTTTGATGAATTCATTTGCCTTTGTGTGGTATGTCTGATTGCAAGGCAGTCCTCCACAGAAATAACAAAAATATTTACATCGTACCTTACATCAGAAATCTCTTTTATAATAAGATTTCATCATTTACAGTCTGCAGGTAAAACTTGCAATTAACCGCAATGGGTTGCTAGCATTAGCATCCAAGACATGTATGAAATTTACAGGGTCTGATATCACAATGATTGTAGGTTTTTTTTTAATGTGCATCTCAAGAAAACATGTAGCCTCTCTATTGTTAAAGGGCAATTTAGGGACAAATTTCTAATCGAACATATCAGCTTCTGATCAGCCAGTGAAACAATACAAAAGCGAGCTCTGTAAATTGTCCCTCTTGTATTAGCTTTGATTTGGTTACAAATAAGCATGGCAGATGACGGGACAAGGCGCCCACCTGCATGATCTCATCCCTGGGGAATCTACACACTTCCCTGGGGAATCTATAGTGAGCTTCAAAGCCTGCTAGCTCCAATTACTACACTTCATTTCACAAGAAAAACAGTTGTGCGTGACGACAAGAGTTTCATCCTTGCTCAGACCTTCTGAAGTGAATTGCAAGTTACATGAGGAATTTTTAAAAAGATAGTCCAAAGCTTACAGTGAACAAGGTATCACTACGCAAGTCACATCTTAGGGATAAAAGTGTGCAGGACTGCTGGGGACAGTCACAGGTTATCTTCCTTAATACTTGCCAAGCTCTGCCTCCTCAAACATCTTTCTTTCGCTGTCCCTAACCCATCTTATTTTCCCAGAAATATTTGGCTTTGGTGAAAAAGCGATGGTTTAAACTACCAAAGATGAAGGGTAGAAAGCAGTCAGCACCTTTTCTAGCACAGGCCTTCCTGTTGCTATGGCAACGTGTCACAGGAGACATTGGTCTCGGAGATAAAGTTGAGCTCAGTTGAGCTAAATCTGAGTTTTCTTCGCTCAAATTGTTATCCACTGGTAACAAAGCCTCTTGAATCTTCTTATGAGGGCTGTTCAGTGTTGGATGGCTATTTGCCAAGGAGTAGTAGGAAGGACACCCATGGCTGAAGACATCAATAGTTGCACTCTATCCTTTCTCTCCGAAGAGTGATTCTGTACTTAGTGTATCTATACTTTACTATGCTGATCTTTATTAATTGTAGTGGTATTCAAGCACATATTCTGGTAATTCAGTTGCTTGGTTTTTTTATTTGATACGTAATAAGACTACAGGTACTGCTAGAATCTTTCCTGCTTTGCCTAAAAACAGCTGTAAGCATGTCATCAGCTCTACTAAGCATGTTTTCTTTTTGAGGTCTTTCTCTTCAGGGAGTGGTCTTGATGAGAGGTTTCCCTGCAGGCTCCCTACCCTGTTGGATTTCATTGAGTAGAGCAGAAGAATTCTGACATTGATGCAACATGGAGGTGAAGCTAAGACTTCCCAAACATGGAGATAAACCTGTCCGCAGATGAAATAAGGACCCAAGATTCCCCTCCAGTGCTGAAATAAAACTATTTTATGCATCTAGTTTCTGGCTAACAGACAACGCTGCTTTACACTGCCCTTTGGATCCTGAAACTCCTAATTCCTACACGCACAGCTGCCCTTACAGATGTGGTCATGGCATAGCTCTTGCAGAGTGCTCTCTTGCTGAACCATGACTCCCTGAAAGCAGACTTCCTCCTTCCCACAGTCTCTGACCAGTGAACTGCGGTAAAAGGATGGTTAGGCCTGGATGTCCTCCCTGCTTGTGGGAAGACACATTTGCCCTGGCAATCTTGCAGGAGCTGCACAGCTGACAGTGTCGCTGTCAGCATAAACCAGTCTTTACAGCTGCAAATCTAGAAGAGGTAAAGTAAACACAATGCTATCAAAGTTGATCTCAAAGGATCAACAGGAAAGTAGGCAGTATTTATTATTACAAATATTTAATTATTACACTGAAAAGGTATTGACTCATACAATTGACCGTTTAAGGGTCAAAACTTGAAATACTTAAAAATCAGTCAAACACTGACTGCCTCTCCCTTCCAGGCCCCCTCCTTGTGGGATACACCACAGTCTGCTCCGTGGGCTGGTCCCGTCATATGCATTTGTCTTGCAAATGGAAACAGCAGAGCTTCTGTCACTCACTGAAGTTTATTGCCCTGCTTGGTTACCTCTGCTGCTTCTCTCTGGTGCAGTGCATATGTCCTCAGGCCTCCTGCTTCTAAAATACAATTTCCTTTGGCTGAAGCCAGTTGTTTCTGGCAGTCTGTTCTCTTGAGCCTTCTGGCCCTGCAAGCTGCTGTGTCAAAGTAAAACACAATCCCTCCACTCCCTCATGCTGGAGATAAAGGAAGCTTGTTTGCACAAGGTGCTGTATTTTCAAATAGGAAGTTCTGCTCGGAACCCAGCAAGAGGTGCAGTGAGGCTGTCAACTCATTTTTCACTAGAGTTCAAATCTGGGCTAACAAATGAGTGCGTGGGCCTTTCCAGCACGCATCATGCTGAATTACAGTGACATGTAGATGCATCCTCATGCTGTGAAGAGGGTTTTATTCTCCTCCCTCCCTTCAGGATTCTGCACATTTCAGCCCCTCATCACTTTGTGTCTTCTTCAGACAGCGCACAGAATTTCGTGTCTGACAGTTCAGGTTTAAAGTGCTCTGCATGTTTCCTCTCCCCTAGGACAAGAGAGTGTTAGTGGGACAAGGAGTCAGAAAGTCTAGGAACCCCCCTAAGAAATTCCCAGTGCCGGAGTCAAGCAGGGTTTCTAACTTGGAAAGGACTGGGGGAACTGATAAGTTTCTCCTTGCTATCCACCCACCTGCCCCAACCAAGGCAAAGAGGATCCAATATCATGTGGGCGTGCTTTATGGGAGGAATGCACAACAATGAAAACAAACATGGTCTAGCGATTAAAGTATACATCGAAGAGATCCGCAGAGAGCAGGAGGAAGAGGGGTCTGAGAAGGGAAGTGGGAGCTGGCTTCTGTTCCTGGCCACTGATCTGCTGTGTGACCTGGAGCAAATCCCATCTCCTTTCTGTGCCTGCTTTTTTCTTTTCATGTCAAGTGAGATGATGTCCCTTACCTAGTTCCCAGGCAGGGAAGAAAGGCAGACTCATTGCTATTTCCCATGTTACAGTTACTCTTGGCAGCCACGTAGAGGTCAGACCCCTTTTACTGAAACATCTACATCGTGAGAGCCCTTGTCCTGAACATTAGGCAGGCAGAAGAAGGAGCCGTGCCATGTTACAAAAGGGGACAGGGTCGCAGAGTAACTGGATTGTTTACCAAGAGTCTTTGCAGAAGACATATGCATCACCACCCAGTCTTTTGAAGAATTCCTCCCCTCAAAGGCAGTATCATTTGCTAGCAGCTGTGTATTTATGTTATTACCAGTTTATTGGTCACTTCAGGCTGTGGGACAGAGGCCAATCAGTAGAGAAACAGCAGAAATTCTTAGAATGTCATAGTACATGAAATGTGTTGATGTCCTTATATGAGGCTTTTAAAAAGTATTTGAGAGCACCAGTGAAGTGTTTTGACAAAAGTGCAAGGCTATGACACGATTGTTCTTCTTTTCTGCCTGATCTAAGGTGCTTTCATGGTATGCTGGGGAAACATACCTGAAGTGCAGTGGGCTCCCTTTGGAGCTATCTATTTGCAGTTGTTATCAGGGAAGTGACGGCTTGTACAAAAATGTCTCTGCTTCTTACTGCAGAGCATTTATAACTGATAGGGGATCAGAAACAGCTAGATGCCTTCTAAAATGATGTGGCCACTGCAACAAGAATGGGCTTAATGCTAAACAAGTAGGAGTAGAGAGAATTAAAACTATTTGCTGTTTTGGAGCAAAAAAAATGGCAGGGCTTGGGTAAGAAGCACAGCTCACTGACATCAAGATACAGCTTCAAAAGGAACACTTTTTTTTTTTTTTTTTTTTTTTTTTTTTTTTTTACATACATGTGATGGGATGAGAGGTGTTGAAAACAGTCTCACCTCCACTCGCATCCTGGCTTGCAAGGTCATTTCTGTCAGGCTGTGGATTTAACTGTTCTTTGCAGTCTCAGTTGATGAGTTCCTCACTCTCGGTATTGCAAGGATCAGTCCACTTGCCAAAGTCTGCTGGTGCATTGAAAACCTGCCAGAGTGAGAGCTGAAATGCCATTTCAAGATCTCCAATAGCTGCAGCAGCAATGGGAGAGGTAGAAAGGTATCTGGGAGATTTATAATGGTGAGAATAATGCTGCTGGCAAACTAGATGGTTAGAAATAACTATTGGTTTAAAGAATCAAAGGAATGCAACTCTCTGTTAACAAGCAAGTAAACATAGAAGTAACTATCAGAGCTGTATAGGGACTAGAGGAACATGTGTCCTACTCGTCCCCTCTTGGAGAATAGCTTGGACAGTATTCCCAAAGCTGTAGATGCTAGAATGGACACTATGGAACTGGAAGATGCTTACTAGTGCCAACTGTCACAAGAAACACCTGTGAAAGTGGGAGAAAGATCAGTGGAGAAGACAGAGAGGTGGGAGTGTTCAGCCTTGTGTTGATTACCCAATTAATCCTCCACACCTTAAACGTTTCAAATATTTCATGAATGACTCCCCACACCTTTCAGGCTTGGGTTTTTTTCATCTGCACAGAGAGATGCTGATTTGATAAAGCTTTATTTTCTTATGCCTGGTGAATAGTTACGATGGGAAAACAGTATCACTGTCTTTTGCAAGTTGAGATAGGCAAGCATTTCATGACAGCGTTAGGTAGTTCTACGTACCCAGCTACCAGTAATGCCTATTGTATGATGCTTAGTGCTTTCTTCATTATCGGTCTTGCAAAGAAACTACAGAGCCACAGTTTCTTCTAGTGGTTTGAAGAAACTCTGGAGGAATCTAGTCCAATCACTCACAAGGCTGGATGGGACAAGATTCACATTACCCAAGCCGGGTGGAAATTATCCTATTGCTAAGGAATTTGACTTCTGTCTTTACCAGAACGTACCTTTGGAGTCACAGTTGAGAACACGTTTACACAAGGAAAGTGATAGAGTGGATAGAACTCCTCTGCATGGATGCAGTAGATCCTTTCCCTATTATTATCTGGGAATTATGGTCATGATAAGTACATAGCACTTCAACCGTAATGAAAGGACAATTATTGAGTGAAGTGCCAGCGTCTCCATGAGGCTTGTGCAATTATAAATTCCCCTTAATCCATCCTCTACTGTGGATTTATGAAGCAAATGCAGTTGTACAAGTGACTCAAAGGTCCGTATCTCTCTTAATCTTTATGCTGTGTGCATGCTATCAGGCAGGCAGAAAGCTGTACCTCATCGTGCTTTCATTTATCTCCATAATACAAGTGAAGTCAGAAGGGACCCGGCAACGGTAGTTCATTGTTGTTTCTCTAGTTATTTCATGATGTGCCCTACTGCAGAGCTCATAAATTCATGAGTGGGGAATCACAGAACAAGATTCCCTGCCGTTAGCAAGACTTGATGACTGGAGAAGCCCCTTCCTGACATTTATGTGTAATTCAAACCATTTAAAATCCCATTGAGAAGAGGCTTTGTACAGGAGGTTTCTTTCCAAAAATAAATATGAGGGTGGGAGTTACTTCTCTGTTTTTTGGGGGTTGGTTTGTTTTTTGTTTTTTTTTTTTTTTTTTTTTTGTTGTTCTGAGCTAAAAACAAGCTTTATAGAGCATTGCTTCCATTTGGGAAGGGTGTGTTTTATTATATTAGATGAGATTATCTTAATCTCTTATTTTCATCTTTATATTGTGATATTTGGGAGTGAGCCTTTTCATACTAGTTTATACATGAGGGAGCATATGCTCTGATACATTCTGTGTGTAACTCAAACTAACTGTTGTTCCATATGGACAAATAGGTAGAAATTACCCAGCACTACAGTAGAAAGATTGTGCTTTCCAGGCAGCGCGAGGCTGCACTGAAATTTGTGAAAGAACAACTCTTTTTCTGAATATCCAGGCTTCAACCAACTCCTCAAAGCCTTCAGTCCTGCTCTGTCTTTCGTATTTTTCAGTATGGTGGAAATGGTATATTCCAGGAAGCCACAGTAATAAGGACAACAGACTTTAAACTCAGCTGGGACCTCTGTGGACTAATGAACACTGAATTTGTTATGAACACTTAGGCATTTCCTCAGAGGCAGAGATGAACCTGCAGATTTAATGTTGCAATCTTTAACTGGAAATACTTTTTCTGGACCCAAATCCTTGCTGTACACCCAGTCATTCATCTCCTGCTCGGCAGTGATATCCCATGCCGTGTTCTTTTCTGGGTTAAGCAGCGTTCACTCATGGGGTGCCAGGTCCCAGGACTCAACAGCCCTGTCTCCGCCTATCTGATTAGGCCAAGAGCAGGAGTACAGAGCACCTCTCTTCTTTACTCTCTTGCCCAAGGAAGTAGCAGAGGCATACATCTTGTGTTCCGGTTAGCTATGTTTTATAGGATGACTACTCACCTCTTTCTAGCTGTAATTTAATTGCCTCTACAACCACATGATAAACGCAAAGTGCAGAGAATCCATTCAGGGAGAAAAACAAAGGACTAGCAATAAAGCTGGCATTTTCTAATGTATTCTTCCTCACAGAGACTTCTGGCAATACACTAGCCTGCATGAACTCTTCTTTCAGTGCAGGGAAGATTTGAAAGCATTCAGATCATGCACACCTTATCTGTTATGCAAGTAATAAATAATAATAATAATTTGCAATTACTTCCTAATACAATTTAGTTTTTAAAGAAGAGTTCAAAGTAACCTTCCTTTTTCCTAAAGTGGCTATGACACATGCCCTAACGGGGCTGATAAGGATTTTAATTGTGGCACTAAGTAATTTATTTGATGTAGAACATTAGGAACTGAAGTGGAGCAGGTTAGCAGAGTAAGTATCACGTTGTCTCAAGACCTTTGCTGACATTCAGCTGTTGTGAGAATAACTGTAAAACAGGAAGGTGACTTTTTGCTTTTTAGGTCTAACCTTCACTGGTTTGAGCTCTGGACTTTGCAGGAGAGTTTCACCCTTAAGGTATCCATAGCATTAAAAGTGCAAAGCTTTTGGATTTAAATTTGCAGGGAGTTAATGAATCTCTCCTCAGTAGTTATGGCAGTACTTCAGAAGATTTCCATATTGCTATATTCTTCGTGATCCCCAGGGAATGAACCATAAGCTGCTTTGTCGCAGAGATGCGACACCTTCAGCATGAATCAGACGGTAATATTTAAAATAACGGCCGTGCTAATTTCCTTAAACTTTATCCTATAAAGCAAGACCCCTGTGGTACCTGCTGGACAGTGAAGGAAAATGTCTAATGTGATTCCCCTGTGACACATTGTTTCTGGTTTCAGCTTGGCAGAATGCAAGTGGTGGTCTAATTGTGCAGTTCCAGTTCTGCTAGCTTCACATGGTCAAATCCTATGGGTCAGGTGCACAGAAAGAGGACTGGAGGCTACCTCCATAACCTCAAGCAACACATTCAGTGACACAGCTGACACCACAAACCACTGAAACAAATGCACCAAAGCAGAAACAATGCCAGTTGCAAAGATGCGTGGTAGGGCAGTTTGTTCAACAGCCCTGGTGAAGTATTGTATGTGTTTGAAGTTTGACAGATTAACTTGTGTCTGCATTTTTCAGTCCTAAGGACAAATCATACAAGCTGTAGAATAAATAATTCTTTCTGCCTTCATAGCTTCATAAAAGCTTCTAGCTGCCATCACACATTATCCCCTGGAAAATGCAAGGATTCTGTTAATGTTAGACATCAGATTTTTTTTGTATTCGTGCTTACATGATAGAAAGCTGGAAGAGCACCAGATAAACTGAACTATCAAAAATTAGGGAGGAAACAGGCATGAAGAGTAAATTCTATAACCAGATCTTTCGTGAAAATATTCCATCTTTTCTTTAGGGGCATCAAAAATCTTGACTGTTTATCAACTTCCTACAAATACAGGATTTCTTTGATAGATGATTACGGTTCAATTTCTGGACTGGCTGAGACTCTGCTGACTTACACCAGTTGAAAATGTGAGCTAGCTGTTACTACTGCCTCTGACACTTCACACTCCAAAATGAAGGCTCTCCTCTATGCTGTATTAGTCTCTTAGCCCAGTCTATATCCTTATCGGCTACTCTGTTTCTTTGGTCTTCCCATGATTCTCCTTTCACTGCTTTGTGGCCCAGTTTGCAGAACTATTTTTGTTAGCAAACAGTCTTCCACTCCCACGTCGCAAAGGATTAAGAGCTTGTAACTGCTGTTGCTTTAAACTCCTAGTTTAAGAGCTGGTCAAAGCAGGTTTAATCAAGACAGCAGCAGCTGCTTGTCTACAGAAAGGCTCCCAGTATTGGCAACAAGCAGTGGGAGTTTTTAAGAATACATCCTTGGTACCTGAGGGGCCTAGGGCCTTTCAGGGCAGACTAGATGCGCATAAACAAGCCACTGCACCCCACAGGCCTTCTTGTGGTATCCTGAGGTGGTGGGGTTTTCTTCATACACTACACTCACCACTGAGATCTCCTTGTGAGTAGAAGCCAGCAGCACACGATGTGCTCAGTCCAGGCTGTATTAACACACAGCAGACCTGATTGCGTGTGCTCAGCCTCTGCAGACAAGGGATTTGGCCACAAACACTGGTTCAGATTTTTCTGAAAATAAAATAAATAAATAAATAACCTCATCCTAAATATGCATCTGAGAGATTTTAAAAATCTATTTCTCACTTTTGCACTGAGTTTCTCCTTCACAAGGCTTCTTCCTTGCCCCTGCTGCCAGAGTGGGGAGGGACTGTGCAAAATTCCCCAGCAGTCTTGCTAGCAGCATTCAACAAATTCCTCCATCGAGAGTCTTTAATAGCAATCCCCCACAACTTGCTTGTTCACTCCTCTCCCAGCTGCTGCCAACACAGAGCCTGCTGACCCACTTCCTCTGCGAGCCTCTTCCATCTTGGGTTAATTCCCAATGCCTCACAAAAAGTGGGAAACCAAGCTATCCATAGCATTTGTGCATAGAAGGGAGCACATCCATGTGAACACACAGCAGGAGCTAAGACTGATTGTTGATGCAACATAACTATATGTGCAATGTAAACACTGAGGCAGCAGATGATTCGATGCTGAATGAGACAGGTTGTTCAGTTATAACTGAAATGCAATTCCTTAGTTGCAATGGTTGCTGTAGCAAGAGCAAATGGAGAGAGAAGCAGGGGATGGGAGAAGAGACAGGAGAGCTAGTCTGTTTTCCTGATGATTACTGTCAGGGGGATGCACACTGGGTGTTCTTCAGCTCCCTCTCTTGCTTGCTCCTTTCCCTGCAAGGACTTTTTGGCAAGTCTTCATAAGGGCAAAGAGAGGTTCAGTTGCAATCAGGATTTGTAACTTTAATTCTTGCCAGTATCTGCATAATTATTGCTATTAAACATCTGTCTCCAAAGTAACCCTCAGTTTCTGTGTGGCTCAAAATCAAGGCTGCTTGGCTGGCAAAACAGTGCTTCAGCCTGAAAGTCCCAGGAATCTTTGTTACTTTCTTTTTGGAAGAGCACAGTGAAGAAATTCAAAAGTCTAAGCTGTAGAGGGAAATATTGTTTTCACACAATATGCAAATAAACTGTGGAACTCCTCACAGCAAGTCCAGAATATGGCAAGATTCGGGAAGGGAGCGGAATCTGCACTTATATCCCACATTTGAGGAGGGGTGTTTAGTGTCCTGTTTAAAAACATTGTCTAACTTCTAGCAACTATGAACAGACCTGACATGCAGTATCTGTTAGCTCACATCCTTCCAAAACAAGGATTCTTATACTTGTCTTCAGAGCAGAGGACATAGGCTGGGCTGGCTTCAGAGCTTCTTTTGTTTTACATCCCCCTCCCACCTTTCCCCTCAAACAAAAATTTACTATTGCTTGAAGTAATGTTATATTTTTGTAGGAAAATATGCACTGATGGCATGGCCTGAAAGATCAGTGATGAATACTCTGCATAGCCCTGTGGAAAGCTAATGCTTAGGGATCAATTAACCTGTCACACCAGAAGCACCCTCGTTTTCAATGTAGTCACGCCTGATTTACCCCAGTATGAGAGAAGAATCCCATTTCTTAGTGGTGGGAAGCTGACGTGATCCATATGTTACAGAAAAAGAACATCTGAGAAACAGACTCTAGGACTCCAAAGAAAAGCTGCATTTCTTCTATTCCTTTTGCATAAACTCATGGCCATGATTTTAATCTCAACACCAGAAATATGATGTCATTCCTTACTCTCAGATTTCAGTTCTATGCAAGGTCTGTGACGAGATGTTCATGTCTCCCTCTGAGTTTCTTGGGACAGCCTGTGACCTGGGAAACTCTGAACAGGCTAGAGGAAGCAGTCATAGGGGTACTCCCCTAGGCTTTCAAATCTGTCATTTGGTGGTTTTGGAAAGAGCAAGGTGAGGACACAATGGAAAGCTCTAACAAGGTGATAAAACATGACCCCAAACTTCACATCAGTTTTTGTTATGGTTGATTTTCTTCCACAGTAGCTATGTATGTGAATAACATACTTGTCAAAGCATTAAAAATAGCTCAGTAATTGAGACTACCATGAAAGATTTTTGAGAAGGGAGAAATTTGTTTGGAACAATGGGATCTTAATTTTAAGATTTTGAAATCAGATTTCTTTAATTGGACAACATTTATTATTAGATGTTGCACATAAAGTTTTTTTCTTCCCTAGCCCTGTTTATTTTTCTCCCTCTCTGATCTCATTTGCTGATGCAGATCTCAAATCAGCACACATCAGAAGCTCCCTTGAAAGATAAAGCATATTTTCAGTGTCTGAATAGATTCTGGTAAACAGCGAGGCATATCTTAAGCAGGGAATTAGGGAGCATCTCATTGATGAAACTGCTTATGGGAGAAAATGCTGAAGGGCAAAAGAAAGAGACTTGAAGCTAATGACAAACGCGCATAGACATCCAGAAGAATTCTACCTATAAACCTTGTCTAGATAGACCTTCAATCTTCTGTTTCAGGGATGGGAGAGATGCAGCAATCATCATATCGTAACAGCAAGGATGCTCAACTTAATGGGCTTTTTTCTGCACTAACTTCTTTATGGAGTTTAAACAAATTGAGCTGACCTTCTCATATGCTACACCTTCGGATGTGCCCATTGGAATAGTGAATCAACAAGGGAGAACTGCTCTCTCCAGACTGAGACCTAGTGTTCAGCATTAGAATTGCAAGTAAACAAAAAAAGTTATGCTACATCTAACATCTGGTAATTTTCAAAGCAGGATGGAGACTTCGGGAAGGCTGGTTGCCTATAGAATGAGTAAAGACTATGTGACCATATCCCAGTTGAGGGCCTCCTTGACTCTCCTGGTATTAATCAAATATATTTAAGAGTTCTGCTGGAGGCTGTTTCTCTCCTGATAGATACCTCCATCACCTGAACTCATCTTGAGTTTTGCTGCAATGAACAAATTTGCATTTCAACTTTTCTTACGCTTTCAAGGTAACATGCATTTTCACCAACCAGAGCTGCCTCACTGCAAAGCCTCAAGGGGTTAAGGGACATTCACGAGAAACTAACTCTTAAAGGCTGATTATTGGGTAAAAACAATGGTTTCAAGAAATATCAAGAGAAGCAGGCAACATTTACTACAGCAATGATTCTGTCTCTCTGCTGGTCAAAACCTTTCTCATTCAGCAAAATACAGATCAAACACTTGGTTAATTTCTGACTAAAATGCTGTTAGCTTCTTTCTGGAAGAAATCTTGTCTTAGCTGCAAGTATTGTTTAGATTACGGTCTGACTTTGAAGCAGTCTACAGTCTTTCTGGTTTGGAAGGATGAGGATCTAAATATTCTCTAATTAACCTATTAGTTTTAATTAGATATCACAGCCACTTATTTTCTACTCTGGAAAATGAGCATTCCAGATGCAAAGGGGAGGATTTCTTTCTTTCTTCCTTCCTTTAATTTTTTTTTCCTGCCTAGCGAAATGTTTAAATGCCTTGTCAACAAAGAAGAAACACAGGAAAAAAAAAAAGTGACACTTGATGAAAGATTAAGGAAAACGGGGAAGATTAACAAAGCTTGATAGGCAGGCAATTAAAATAGAAGTGAAGGATCGTTAGTATTCATTACTAGAAAACACATGCAGGGAGGACTATGCAGCTGTTGGAAATCCCCAGTATCTGACGGTAGAGAAGTCATTCCGAAATATAACTTGCTGTTTTCGCTGGTGAAGTTTCCACTGGAAGTTAAGTGGATTAGCTGCTTTTTGTTGCCTTTTCACCCTTCAAGTCTTATGTGGACTAAAGGCTGTTTGAAAGGCCTTTGAAACGTGGCACTAGTAGGCTCTTGTCAAGGAAGCTCTTGCTTTCAGGAAGGTGAAATGGCTAATAACTCCCAGCAATAGCGACACATCCTGATTAAATCAAAGTCCAGTGAGGAACAAGCTGTAGTAGAGGTGCCAGACAGTAGGTTTTAGAAAAGCAAGCAACCAGTAGGTAAACATGGGACTCAAGTTTCCCCTTGTCCCAGTTTCTCTCTCTGTTTTCTGTAATGAGAAGTTATTACAAAAAAGGAAAGAACAAGAAGAAGGAATATACAAGGTGATAAGGGTGAAGTCTGCACTTGTGCAATTATTTCAGGCTTAAAGGAAGACAAGCTCGCTGCAGTCTGCAAACGAAATTTGTAAGAGGTAAACCAGGACTGGATTGGAAGGTGATCTCCACAGCAGGATTGCTCTAAAGCAATTGCAGACACCAGAGAAGAGTCAGATTGTTGCAGGCAGGGACAAGACCCTACATTCAAAGAGATCCCAGGAGCACAACACACCAGTGGTAACCCACTTCATTCTAGCATAGGAAAGGAACAATCATTTCCACCACTAAGGTGTAGAAATGCTTGCGCGTAATTCAAAGCTAGAGTAAAAACAAGGCACCTTGAACATGGGTCTCGGATGCCTAGAAAACCTTTCAGTATATCTTGAAAACAGAGCAACATTGTTCTGGTGCAACATCCCCCAAGGTACTGTAAGACAGAAGAAGATTCAGAAAGTTTGAATTGTTTCTTTCTGAGAGAGGAAAACATATCTGATCTGTTCCTCAAGGACAACAGAAGTACATGAATTGATCCTTTGGGCTTTTTTTTTTTTGTTGAGAAACTAATGAAAAAGCATTCCTGTAGATTCCTGAAAGTCTCTGGATAAGAAAAGAGGGATATTTTCCTCCTCCCCCCCGCCCCCGGGAATAGTCATGGGTATGAGGAGAACAGGAATTTCCACCTAGCATCACCTTTATCCCTAGAACGCTAACATCGGTTTTCCTGGCATCCATTTAACTTAAGCAAACTTGTTAATCAAAAAACAAACTGATAATCGCTTACAGCACAGAGTGCTAAACACACAGATAGGAACGTGGGATAGAAAATGAGCCAGAAAGCAGTGGGAAGTCTCTCTTGCTAGAGGATAACTTGGAGCCCTGAACAAACAGCAAGAACCACAAACAAACTTAAGGAATTGCAGTGGCTGTATCTGGCCAGATCGTCTGCAGGCAGAGATCAGCTTGGCTCCCTGAGTGCCAGTGGGGGCTGTGGTGTTACACCTATTGTGAATTACACCAGATCTGCTTCACTGACTGGGCTAATAAGAGCTTCTTTTCTAGTTCCTTTTCCTAAAAGAGAAGCAAAGATATTTTCTTCAGGAAACCTTTCCTTCAAGAAAAGTGAGCTGGAACATGTCTCAAGGAGTAGGGTGTAGGTGGGGCTGTGGATGGCAGCTCTGGTCTCTGCAAAAGAGCACACCTCTCCAAATTATTCCCACACCTTTGTGGCTGTGGATATTTCTTCTTTATCAATGATACATTAAACCTCTGGTTCTGAAAATACCTCGTGTAATGCTTCCTGTGTTACTACAGTGACAGCCATTGTGAAAGAGTACCAAGTTAAAGCCTGGGTGGACTAACTGAGCAGTTTTGCTCACACCAGTGCTGCCAAACTCCTTCCTGCTAAGTGAGGTTCTTACTTCACATGTTCCCTAGTTTTTCATCATTTGTGGCCTCATGATTCTGCTGCTGAGAGAGAGCACAAATCCTTCCTTCTGCCACAGAGGAAAAAAAAACCCCACAACATTGCAGGAACTGCCCACTTGCCCCTCACTTCCAGTCTGTGAAGTCAGGACCTTTCTGACAATGCTGTTAGTCCCAGCCTAACCCTGACATGCCTGAGCTTTCCCTGTCTTTAATTCTGGGGTCTTTCAGCACAAGCATTGATTTGCTTCTGGGTCGCTTCAGGCTCATCGCTTTCATGTTTCACAATCTGTGGTTTGACAGATTAGGGGAATTATTTAGGGCTAGACCTCAAATTAAAACTACCCCTGGCTTTTCATCTTCCTCTTGTAAACACAGACTTTGTATTAGAACGTATCTTGTACAGCATTTGAATGGAAACACAGCCAGAGCTTGTTGAACCAACTCCTGGAGCTGATAGTACAAAGCTAAGATCAAAACATATGTGCACAGGGGGGCCTGTGCGCACAGTGTGTGCATGTATCAACAGACAGACGGAACTTTCTATGCACATGCTGTGCTATATGGCTCTGGGCACAGCCCAATTCAGCAGCTACAACTTTCATTCCGTTTCCGTTCTTCCACTGAACAGAATCAGGTTTTCCCTGTTGGTAATAGGTCCAAGCTGAAAAGAGGCGCTAAAGACCGTTCATGATGGCTTAGCCAGGGATAAAGCCCTACTGGCACAGGGTAGCTCTACAAGACTCTACTGCATACAAAGGGCAGTAGTTTCCACTCAGACCAGGCCAGAAAGGTCCCTAGTTTGCAGAAATAATTTTGCTTTGTGCTCATCTCATCTGGCTAGCCTAGAGGAGGATGGATGAACTTCCACAAAGGATGAAAGAATCTTTAAGTTCCTTGGAAACACTGTAGTTTGCCAGTCACTTCCCCAACACAAGTACAGTAAGAACGACTAAATGTTTTGCCAGGCCAGCAGCAGCACAGGCGCCAGGTAAACCAGCTATTTTGCTTTCTGTCCTGGAGGGATGAGAGGGCCAGGGGTCATCACTTCACACTATGCAGTCTGTTACCCTGTCAGTAGCTGCTCAGAGTCTCTCCTGATCTGGTCCTGCTGCATCAGCTGTCTTTTTATCAAGGTTTTGGGGCTCTGACATGGCTGCTATGGAGAGATGCAAATACAGATGGGTGTTAGGAAAGGACATTATCAGCACGCAGCTGCAAGGAAGGATTTGTTGCTCAAGAATCTCCTTTCCTATACTTTGGAATCTTTTAAAAGCCTCCTTTACCTGAAACTCTAATCAGCTTGACAGTCTCCTGGTTTGTGCCAGAGCAGGGCTGTGCGCTGGTACCCAAGTCACATTTTATCTCTTTAGAGCTGGTCAGGCTTGTTTTTAAGGTTCAATAACATTTGTTCTTTTCCGTAAGTGAACACGAAGACAGCTATTCCAGCAGATCCATTTCACATCAGTTCAGCAATCAACTTTGGTCTTTGTTTCACCCTCAAGTGTTCATGTAACAGACGAACAAGCACGTATAAGTAAAGCTTCCCTAGCCCATCATGTCCTGCAGACTTTTCACGCATTCCTAAATTGGGTTTGGATCCTTCACTTAGCACCCATCTCTAAAAGAGGGCTTTAAGTGCAGTTCTATCTTCCCAAATCTTCCCTGTGCTTCTCGTTGCAAAGATCCAGTCAAATCAGGCAGAAGTGTCATTCCCTGCTGCCTGCTAGTGCTCAAATAAGGCAGCGTTTGGTTTTGGTTTTGTGGGTGGGCCCTTTCATCATGAGAAAGGAAGGGGGAAAAACTTGCTTTGCAGAGGGAGGTACATGCTGTACTTGACTGGATACTTTATTAGGAATGAGCTGAGCTGGTAGATGTCTGCTTTCTATTCCTTATTTCGTTCGAGTTTGCTGGAGGCTTCCAGAAATTCTCCACTTACAGACTGTGCCTGCAGAAGAGGCTCAATTAGAGGGCTGCCTCAGGGAGATTTTAAGGTATTTTTGGCCAGGATGAACTACTGTAGCTCATACACAGAATTGGAGCTTTAAACATGGAAAAAAGACAACAACCTAGCTTCAAGTCAGGTTGATAAACCTCCATGATCTGTTCCATGCCCCATTGAACCTTCAAAGAAGCAGGAATACATGGCAGCTGCATGTATCTGTGAACTATACACTTCATAGGTTCATAGAAGAAACATTTAAAAACTTATTTTCTAATTCTGTTAGAGTTTTGAAAGCAGAAATAAGGCTCAGTCTATCCATTTCTTTAGGGATACTTCTCTTTTTACATGCGCCTAGTACCCTAGGAAGCCAGTGTCTGACTTGCAGCCTACAGACACACAATAATAATGAGAAATAGATAGTACGAAAGATATAATCAAAGTAATTCAGTCTGAAACAAGAGGCAGGACTTCACACAAAATTTTTGGATACTTCCTAAGCAATGACAACAACGAACAGCCCTCCTAGCAATACAGAAAGAAGGACCTCATGTTTGAAACAAAAGACCAGGAATCAAAACCAGCACATGTTATTTCTGGCACAATGTTTCTGCAAATTTGCAGACCTTTGGGTACAGCAGTTACCTCTATCCACAAGGACAAAAGGCACAGATTTAAGTACCACAAAGTGGATGCAAAGAATTTGCATTATTTTTGCTTACCATTGATACTACTCTTCCACTGCTTCACTTCTCATTTTTTCCAGGAATGCTGTTTGAAGCAAAGGTGAATAGTACTACAACTCACCTTTTATTTAAGCATTTCCAGCTGTCTGTCGGGAAGCCTGTAACAAAGGGCAGGGCACAAGCACAGCTTTTCCAGGTTAGGGTTTTTTTGGTTGTGGGTTTTTTTTTGGCTTCTAACATTTCAGAAGTCAGGTGAGAGCGTAAGTGTAACCCAGCTGCAGCTTGCCAGCAGCTGAGTAACCTTGCATTGGTCTTGCTATTAGCTGCCTTTGCTTCAGATCCAGGTGGCTTCAGGTGACTCATGCTTCTAATTAATGCCCTTGCCTGTCTAAATGAAGCAGTGCTTTGAAGCTGGAGCGAAACAAATTGGTCCCTAGAGAAGAGAATGATGTGTGGCAATGCTGGTTGCATCACCCAGACAGCATCATCCAAACAGTGAGGCTGCTCCACTTGGCACAGCATGGGCTTTCGTGAAAGGAAACTGAAGGAAGCCCCTGGGGACCTGGGTCATCATACACCCATGAGCGTGCATCATTAAAGCATTACCACTGTGCTGCTGGAGGGGCTTGCTAGGGCTTTTCTCTATGCATTTTGGGATTTAAAACCTCTTCCATTTCAAATCTGGTCAGGCTAAAATGATATTGAATACCCTGCAGCCCAAGTAAAGAGTTCAGGCAAGAGGGGAACGTGAAAACGTTTCAAAATTGCAAAGCTGCCAAAAAGATTCCTAAAATACTTCAAGGCCAGTACTAAAGCAAATATCCTTCCCCCTGCTGACTTTGGTGCCTGGTTGTCAGACAGCTGTGGACGAGATCAGTTTCCCAAAGTTAGAGGCTCACTGGAGTCTGTGCACAGTCAGTACAAACCTGTCTGGTATTCCCTGCCCCCACACCACGTGTGTTGCTTTATTTCTGAGGGGAAGAGAAAATGCTGTAGTTATTTGTTTGCAGTGGTATCAGTCATTTAGCATGTCACTTCGCAGCAGGTTATTGCCACTTTTTTCCCCCAGCTTTATCAGAAGGCTGGTGTCTGGCTAAGGTCTTGAGCTAGGCCTTAGGAGAGCAGTGTTCTTTTTGTGTGTCTATCACAATTTTTCCATATGAGTCAGGGCAAGTTATTTTGTGTGTCTGCACTTCAGTTTCTTATCAGTAAAACAGGGATAATTACTTTCCTTCTGTCCACTTTGACTGAAAGCACTTGAGAACCAGATCATCCTTAAATGTGCATGTCCGTGACAGGGCTGAATGCAGCAGGATTCAACGTAATCATCTGAATCCCAGCTGAATCAAAATGTATCACAAATAACATACTAACACTAAGGAATTTTCCCTTGGAAACTGGTGGGAATATTTGGCAGGAGGCAACAGCAAGCTATCCCTGTACACTGCTATCTCCTGTGCTCTGTCAGCTTTCAATGGATTATCTCCCAGTGCATGGTCTGCCTGATTTTGCCTATGTCCCTTGCCTTGGTGGACTGCGTATCAGCTGTGCATCTGAGTGCACTTTCTCTTAACATTCACCTCGTTAAGGTCTGACTAATGCTTTTCGCTCCCAGCTAGGCCTGTCTAGCGGTAAATGGGGTAATTATTTGCCTAACCACAAACAGAGATGATGAGAAGGATGTCATCCTGCTAAGTCTTGTGGTTCAAAGGCAATATTCTCCTGTGCCCCTGAGCAGGCACAGCAAGATCTTCACATTGCTTGTGTCTCCAGAGATCTTGTGCTTTCCTCATGGATAAGTAAACCTTCCTCGCCCCCAGCATCATGTATCAGCTACAGACTGCCTGCTTTTGTCTTTTACTTGCAAAGGGTGGGATCTCCCTTGCCCATGTTTTCGTAAATTGCCTTTTTTCACCAGAAACATTTAACTCCGGTCACCTTTGCTGGAGACACTGAGAATAACCCATTATTATACTTTGTGGAAGTCAGTGCTTTGTATTCTCTACCACTTTGTCATCTCTTGCTGGTACTCGTTAAAAGACTGCCTGGAACACAACCCATTTCTGATCCAAAGGCTTCATTCTACTCAGGGGTTTCAAATATGTTTCTTAAGGAATTTTTCTCTATTTTTCTTAAGGAAAATCCGAAGGAGGACAGTGTAACCTAGATCGCCTTCTTATAATGGCAGCTGGCTGTTAGGACTCTAGCTTCTAATCCTGTTAATTATGAGATGCATATCCTTTTTGGAAGAAGAAAAAAAAAAGGGAAGATTGTTCTGCAGTAATAGACCCAGCAGAATTTGCATGGCAGAAAAGGACAAAGCAAAATTTCTATGCTGATGAAATGGAAAATCAAGCACCTTGGTGGCCTAAAGGTTTGCAGATTTTAAGGACCAATTCTTTTATTGCGTACTCCAGCTAAACTCTACTAACTTCAGTATAGTTTTTTTATACACAGGACTCAACTGAGAAAGAGGAGAATCAGTTCTAGCAAAATAATAGACTGTGAAGATCAAATCGAATTTCCCACTGAAAATACATTTCTTGTGAAAGATGTCCAGTCACAACCAGGTGTTCAAAAGAAACAGAGTCTGTTTGATTAAAACAAAAAAAAAAAAGAAGAAGAAATATACCTTGGTTAGGAAGAACTGTCAGATTTCATTTCATAGAATCAATGCCAAAGTATGGGGATTGTGCTTGCAGCCTTACCTTGCAGCCTCCTTTAGCACTGATGGAAGACGAATGGCAGAGATTCGGGACATGGAGCTATGCCTAGATCCCCTCTGCTTTTATGTCACTGCAAGGCAAAACTGCACTTATTGAAAACCCTGCAACCATTACATGGCTTCAGTTGCCAAAACTGCCATCACACGTGCAAAATTACTGGCAGCTACAGGACAAAAACAGTTTTCTTGGTGTTGGAAGCAAGGGAGATGGGGAGAAAGGAGCACAGCTATGACAGAGAATCTCAGAGCACGTATTGAGGCCAAAACAAGATGAGGAGCTAAGTGGGAGCTCTTCAAAAAACACCAGGGTGCCCTGTGAACAAGTTTTTCCTGTCTCTGCATAGGATTCACATGCAGGAATCTGTGCGCCACAGTCCCTAGAACAGAATCAGCATTCTTCACAGCCACTACTGTGTTGCTAATTACTTTTAATAAATGCATGCTGTGGAAATCACACTTTATTTATGCCCGAATTAAGCCACATAGTTTCTATTATTTTCCTCAGATCATGTATAAAGAAAAAGCTTATCAATAGTAAATAAATGATATCAGCTTGTTTGCAGACTCACTCCCTAAGTGAAGCATGGGGGCTTTCAGGTAATTGCTTAGAAAAGGTTATGGTGTTTGAAGTTGGGTAACTGGAGATTTTATTTCTGTGAGGAGTAGTAACTGCCTTACACCATGGTATCAAATATCTTCTTTATATGCGTAGAAATCCTGTATGCAGCTGTGCTAAGATGTTCCTTGAGGTTTCAATCTGCAGTACTTTCAGTCTTTCCGTTGATTAGTTATGGACATTGCCATATGATAAGACTATGCTTGCCTTTGCAGGAGACACATATCTGGATTATTAGTTTTTTCATCCCAATGTCTTATTGATAAAAAGACCGAATTTCTTCACTTGACCATAAAAGGTAATGAATTTCAAGGAGGAAAACCTGGAAATGTTACATTTTTTGATGCAGAAGCTGTGTTATCCAAAACATCCTTTCTACTCTTTCTGAAGAGATGTACCCACAATCACGTACAGTTTATTTCTTAGATTTGTGGAGCAAAGCACTGAAACCATCGTTCAGCCATGGTCTTCTCTGTCATAGTGCGTAGATTATGTACAAAGTTACAGAGGTTTGTGAGCATTTATAACTACAATATTCTGGAAGTGGCAGAGCACTGCAGCCAGTCTGGCCAAACAAGTCAGTCCGATGACATTCAAAGGAAAAACACAGACCACTTTCTAAAAATTTCCTATTCAAAATTTATTTTCAATTAAGGACAAACACACAAAAAAATAAAGGCACTCTTCCCAGGGGTTTCTCTGCCTTGTTTTTTCTATCCAAGGTACCAAATCCACACCTCACTCCCAACAAATAATCAGTTATTCTGAAACCCCCATCCAAAACATCCCCCTGTATCATACAGAACTGAGAGGTTCAGAGGGGAAAAAGGTCTAGTTTAGTATGGTAGCAAGGTCTATTGCTTAATAAATGATAAGCTTTTGTTCTGTACAACCAGCACCAGAAAACCAGTAGAGGTTATACTGGAAAAGAAATGTTTCATTTGCAGAGTCCACGGTTCAGCACACAGTACATTTTTACAACTCTTTCAGGTACCCTCATGCCTTATATGACAATACCTCAGCACCAATTCCGTCTGATTAGTAATATAATGATTAAGCAAATGAATTGATTCCTTTGACAGAGCTTGCTGTGTTTTGCTACAACTGCCTCTACAAATGCTTCTGTTTCTACAGCATGGGCCTGTCTTCATCAATGCAAATTACTTATTAAAATGGTCACCACAACAGATGTGTTTTTCACCCGAATACAGCTCAAAAATTTAGTAATTCATGCCTCATAATGTTTGTGTTTCTTCATGCCCTTGGAAAGCAGAGTCCCATCATACTGAGGAGACAGCTTGATTTTGACTGAACAGCAGGCTTGGGGTTAGCTGCTTTGTGTTGATAGAGAAAGAGTTCAGGAAAGATATGAAATTCTCTAACAGCTGCTGCTGGCAGTGAAATCCCGAACACAGTTGTTTCTCTCCTGTCCTGAAACAAGAGGCCTGGTTACTTTGACAGATTTGTACTGTGCTCTGTTTACACACCATTAACAGCCCCACAAATGCTCAGTAAAACACAGTTCCTCACTCCCACTCCTTCCCTGCCCAATAGAGCCTTCTTCATGATCCATTTCTGTGACCTTTCCCGTGCAGAGCTCCTCTTTGACATTTGGAAATGCTGCCCTGCAGTCCTGAAGCTGGAAAGACTGCACATCTAATGCTCACTGAGGAAGATGGCGCAACTGCACCCCTTGTTTTCATTGCAGTGAAATGAAGACATTGTCCTTTCTATTTACTCACCGTTTACAATCTTTACAAAGGCTCTGTTTTGTTACTTGATGGGGAGAGATGCATATTCCTTAGCACGGTCCAGTGCAGACTCCCACCTGAGACTCTCATGATTTGGAAATATTTGGAATCTTGAGACAAGCTGCACAGCTCTTGTTCAGATGCTTCCCACCTCCTGCCTGGATTTCCCTCACATTGATCTCCACTCCAAGTCATCTTACACGTGTCACAGGTACCTTATATATCACAGTGCACCATTCACATTCACTTTCCCTAATTAATAAGATGATAAACAGCCATTGCTTTTTTCATCCTTACCTTGAAATACGGTTTTTGGCTTAGACTCTCACTCAGCATATCATCTCTGTGCCAAAGACTATCTTGTATAGTATATTGTTAGTAGGCCAATAACTTAAAAATCTTTTTCCCCAGTGAATTCCATACTTGAGAGAAACAGTATTCTCCAAAGGCTGTTCTCATGAAATGAAAGGGTTACGTTGATTCTTGCAAGCCACCGTTTATTTTCTCTCAGCTGTCTCCCAGCTGTTTAACTGCTAGTTAAACAGCACGAAGTGACAATTTTTACTATTCCTTGAGACGTTAGTAAAGTTATGAACTAATGGCAGCACTTTGGTGCTATGCACTGGTGACATCTCTCTTGTCCGTCATGGAATGATTTACTAGTGTTTTCTTTTTTTCCCAATCTATAGTTCTAGATGAGCTAGAGCTTTTTGTATCTGCCATGGACCAACATGGTTCAAGATTTTTACACAGTATCTGTTGATGTAATTAACCTGGATAATCTTGTCTGACTGTACTATTATTGGGAAACAAATTATCCATGATTGGTTTGTGTAATACAAAGCATCAAACTCATGAATTCCCATCCTTGACAAATGTGAATTACTCTCTGCATGATAGCTGAAAGTTAGCTAAGGCCACTAGTGGAAATAATCAGACACCTTCAAATCTGTTACCTTCCCCAGTGTGATGTAAACAAGTGTACCAGTCACAAAAATGCCACCCTGGTGATAGAAAAGCTTTCAGCTCTCACTCCTCCCAATTTCCCTGTCTTTAACCCAAGATATTAGGAAAGTACAGGCATCTTCCCAGCTTTGCTGGAACGTCTTATACTTTCCAAAATCCTTTTATTAATCTGAATTACTAGCCTCATATAATGAAATGCATTATTGATTAGTAAATGTATTATATTTGAACGAATTTATTTGAACTATGGTAGTAGACAATACAGACTTTTTAGCAGCTCCACAATATTTAAGAAGATTCTCTAGGTGGAGGTTTAGGTTCTTAGGACATACAATGCTGTAGGTGACTGTAGATGTGCTTGGTCAAAGAAACATATGGCCCCCATTTAAAATCATGATGCTACGCTTATTTGCACGCACTGACTGCCTGGTTTTCAAGTCTGCTGCAAGTGCGGTGGGATCCAGGCAGCAGGAGATTAGCTGGAGTCTGGTAAGCCTTGCAAATATTCCAAAGTGCCACTACCCAGTGTTGCCAATGCGAATGACGTGACACCTCATGCCAGCCAGCCAGCAGCTGGTTATGCCGGTGATATGTTAATGCTGACTGGTATCTGGGGAGGGAAGGAAACTCAGCTGCTCTTGGGTTGGAATGCAGGGCTGAAGGATGTTTGTGGGACTGATCATAAGCAATATTCTGCAGTAAAATCACTTGTTCAGGTAAATTCAGGCTACTTAAATGGGAAACACGAACTATGTGGAGTTAGATCTTGCAAGCACTTTGATTCCGGACTCATCCTGAAACCAGCTATCTGATGTCGAGGCTAACTCAGCCTTCATGATTTATTTTCCATTTATGAATTGAGAAAACTGGTTAAAAAGAAGAACTTGGCAGCAATGGGGCAAAAGAAATATCCCTTAAACTGAAAAGATGAGAACTAGAGTGTAAGTGGAGCTTAAGTTATAAAGACGGTATCTTTCTCTTGCAATTGCATGTGGTGTTTATTCCAAAGTTTACTCTGCAATTGAACTAGATGGAAAGAGAAGAACA
This sequence comes from Chroicocephalus ridibundus, assembly GCF_963924245.1. Lineage (NCBI taxonomy): Eukaryota > Metazoa > Chordata > Aves > Charadriiformes > Laridae > Chroicocephalus > Chroicocephalus ridibundus. The sequence goes on from NC_086301.1 coordinate 1,926,737, forward strand.
AGTTCTAACAGAGCACGTCCGTCACAGAAGCAGTCTCTTCTGGTGCAATACTCGGCCATCTGTGAAATTACGAATGTTAGAGGTATTCTCACTGGAGCTCCCTGACTCTTCCTAAGCTTACAGGAATGCTGAGCTGGAAAATATTTCTTCCCAGAGCCAGTTGATTGAATCCATGTGGAAATCTCTACCTGACAATTAGGCTCACATACCTGAAACCGAGCAGTTTCCCAGCAAGTTGCTGCTCTGGAAATGTAACTCTTGGAAGAAGTGTTTGCTCTTTTCTTGGAGGCAACATTCTTCCAAATATTCTGGATAAAATAAAGCCTGCGTATCAATTACTGATGGAAGATGTGACACAGGAGAAAACCAGAGGTAAGTATCACATTCACCATGGGTTGCTCTTATTGTGTCATTTCCCTAGAAGTCTCATGTAAGACATGGACATGGACTGTGCTCTTGACGGTGCCAAGCAAGAAATGGATGGGGGTATGCTTGAACTGCAGGCAATTTGCACTTTGATGACTCTCTGAATGAAGGCTGGGCCCATCCAAGTCTCCAAGCAATACAAAACCAAGTAAATGTCTCTTTGAGGCAATGAGGGGATTTGCCACTAAAATGTCTGAGTGAGATGAACTACAGGACTAGGAAACCCAGCAATATTCTGTGATTGCGAGAAGATCCAGACCTAGTAAGAGACTTGGTTTGGATCCTCTGTCTTGGATAACAAAGAGATCCCTGGGATCTACACTTGAGCCTGGATTTTCAGCTGACGTAAATTGGGTGAACTGCAGTAATATCAGCGGAGCTGTGGTGATTTACATTGTCTCAGTTCTGACGAAACATGAGTAGTTGCAATATTTTACTATTTCATGTCTGCTGGAGTGTTTTGTGACCATCGCTTTGCATCCATTGCTTCTGTAAGGAAAAGAACGTGCTTTCAGCTAGTTACGCTTTGGTTAAATTTCTGGTAGTATGACTGCTGTGTAATGGAGACATGCAGAGGTGAATCACACTACAGCTATTTTGGCCTGAAAACTGATCCTTGTGATGAGACACACTCACTGACATTGGGGGAGTCATCACTGGAGCAGGTGGTTTGGGTGTCTGCAGGACCAGGCTGGTAGAATTCAAGAGAGACTATCTTTATATGGGCAACCATTTCCATGCAGTGTTAGAGGAAACAATCCCCTTCTCTCCAGTGTTAAGCCTTGCCCCCAGAGAAGGTGCCATTCAAGCCTCTTTGAGAAGCATTAGGAGGGAGCTCTATGTCTGGAAAAGGGGGAGCTCTGATCCCAGCCTCCTGCTGCCCCCTTGATTTCTCAGTCCCATTTCTTTGACCTTGAGATAACGGCCATTTCAAAGCTAAGCCTAGTCTCTTTGCCAAGTCATCTGTAAAATATTGGGGAAATGTTCAAAGTGAACAACATATTTATCCTTTCAAAGCAAATGATAGGTTTATTTCAAACCAAGCCCCATTCTGCTGTGATTTATTCTTGTAGTCTATATCTCTCTTTCCTTTTTAAAAAATGCAGGTGATGTATTTTTGACATGATTGATTTAGACCCGAATGTGCCTGAGCTAAATGAATCAACGTTGCCAATTTCCTCTGCCTGTGACTAAAGAACAGCCAAGTTGATAAGGGCATTCTTCTTTCAGTTGAAATGTTATAGCAATAGCCCTTGTTTTCCAGCTGAGGAGTCATCTGCATTGTATCCAACTGCATTCTGTGAAATGGTGGAAATTTCATAGAGCAAAACTAGGGATGTTGCATTTCCTTTGGATTCAGCTTTCACCTGTTCTAAGGCAGTTTAGTCCAGGCTAAAAAAGAAAGTCAGATGGATTGATACTGGCCAATCTCACCCCTTATGGCTCTCACTGAGCTTCTAGGAGTCAGGCTGCTCATGAATATTTCCATCTGAGTCTGGAAGCACTGGGCTTTTGGTGAGAAATTTTGTTGCCTTGCAACACTTTCACCTTCATAGTGCAGCCTACAGAGGCTCAATTAAACAGCTCAACTTACTGTTGCTTGGGGATCCTTGGGGGTTTTGTTTCCTAGCAGACAGCTGCACCATGGAAATGCAAGGTTCCCAGATTAAGAGTAGATGCCTAGGACGCAATCAGTGCTGTTTGCTCAGTTTTTAAGCAGGAGGGGAATGCTCTGTGACCCATACTGGTCTTGAGCAACATGAGAACGGTAAGCCACTCTTCTACACATGGCCCAACTCTTTCCTAATAGGAGGAAGAGGTATTTTGAGTCTGCGTCCCTCGGGCTAATGCAGAAGTGAAGACTGCCTTCCTCCCTAGGCTTTGGGCTGACCTGCTCTTCCTACCTCAATTGCTGATAAAGATCCCCCTAGGGCTGAGGTTTTTCTTTTTTCCTTGCAGATGAAGCCAGATCAGAATTGCAGTGTGCCTGGTTATCATAATCATGGCTTGCGGATTTTTCATTTCCCATCGCTACCTACTTTTCTTCCACTTTTTGCCTCTTCTTCAAGTACATGAATCACTCCCTTTCTCCCAGTCGCTCTTATTGGTGATGTGGAGGATGTAAAGGAGCAGATCTGCTCTTGGATCTTATTACTCTTTGCTTGTTGTTTTACTTCTGTGCAAATTTTACGTGTCAGCTCCCAGTACCACTTAGATCATCTATTCTGCTCTGCAGAGTGAACATTGAGCTGCTTGCCTCTGCATCCTGTGACTTGAGTACACAAAGGAAACCAACAGCATGTTTCTACAGAGAAGTTTATCAAGCAGTTATAAACTGAGGTTCCCAAAGATAAGGTTTTTGCAGGAAAACAGCTTCTGGAGCCAGCCACTGGAGGGAGCCACTGGAAGGAGGCTGGACTTGGGCAATACCAGTTAAAACCCAACTTAAAACAACTTGAGACTAGGACACAGGGGAACACGGGGAGCAACAGGATACAAGTATGTAATTTCGCAGAAGGAAGGGACCCTCTCAAGCACATGCAGCTCTCTGGAGCCGGTTAGGGCAGGTAAGGAGCAGCACCTCCACAGTCCCCTTCACCTTATCTATGTCCCCCACCCGCCACGTTCTACCAGAGGGTTCTTTCATCATTGCCTGGGATCGTGGAGGTGCATTTTTATCAACAGTAATAATAGTAGTGGCCCAATTTACTCACTTGTACCTTATTCTGGAGAAAGTCAGCCACAGCAATGCAACTGTATTTTCTACTCTGTTGTTTCTAAATCAGGGTATTTTATATTTCCGGGAAGTTTCTTGCTTCCTATTTCAGACATTGCTACTGAAGCCCAGTCAGATTACTTTATGTGGAATGAGATAGATACGTTAAAGTGTAAATGCAGGTCAAAAGCGTAAATGCTTCTTTAACATCCTTTCACTTCTGTGCTGCACTCTGGTGCCTTCAAAGTGACCCAGCCCTGGGTTTTATTTTGCAAAACCAAACCCCAGAAGGCATGGCTTTGCAAATGTTTTAAAAGGCAGCACTCATTTTTGCCTCTTCTGACTGTATCCACTACTGGCAGATGGACATTTCTCTTTCTCCCTTTCCATGTAACTCTCCTTGAGCTGGAGATGAGCCCCTGCAGGGATTCAATATTGCTTTAGCACCCGCCATAAATAAAATCTGCTTTCAAGGAGAACAAAGGCAGCCGTGTAGGGTGGAAGAGCAGTCCAGGCAAGGCTAAATGACAGGCTGGACAACAGGGCAGACACAGCTACATCTGGCGAGTGGCTGGACAGCCCAGGGTGGGCCCCATGGGGTTGGCAGAGGGACACCTGGCTCAGACAAGGGCTGCCCAGTATTGATTTCACACCAGGGACGCACAGATGCACATCTGCTTAAACTAATTAACAGGGTAGAAGCTGCCTCCTCCTCTGGCTTTGCTGAGGGCTGGCGCAAGCTCATTTTTGTATTGGTTTATTAGCTCTGATAGCTGATCTTATCTAATTGAATTATCTCCTAATGATGACTGCACTTTGTATATGCATTAGGAAAAAAGGAACTAGAAACCCAAGTCACTTAGCTTTATCTCCTCCGGAAAGAAAAGGCGTGGGGGAGGAAGGGGAGGAAAGGAAAGCTTAGTCTGTTTCTACTAATGTTGGTAATGTGTTATTAGGGAATTTGAGGGCCTGGGTTGAGAGTAAAAGACACGGAGAAAGGATTAATGGGAGTTCAGGCCAGGATGCAAGAGCAAATTCAGACTGAGGGCTGAGTCATCTTTTCAAATGGATGAATGAATGAATGACTGAGAAATGGTGACAATAATAAAAATAGACCTAAAGAAACATAAAACCCAAGATCCACAGCAGGGAAGTGTCTGGGCAGACATGCGGCTCTGCCATGCTCGTTGCAGACCAGCAGAGCAGCGTTCTGGCAGATGATGCTCCCAGCTGCCTGCAGACTTGAAACATAAAGATGTCAAACCCAGCTTGAAAAGGAGGGCAAGAACGGAGGCAGAAATGAAGTTCAAAAGCCTATGTTGTGTTATTTAATGTGTGTATGCAAGAGCATTTCTCCAAAGCATTGCAGTTTGTTCTCTAGTATCCTTCTGCAAAAAGTAAGTCCTGAGGGGCTTGGTGCTTCTTTCCCGGTTTTGAATGTCTCAGAAACAGAGGGATGCTCCATCAGGCCATCCTTGCGTTCCTGCTTTATTCTTCATTTTGGCATTATGTTTAAGAATGTTTATATTTAGCACAGTGCTGGACAGAAAGATGCTTTTGAAGAAGTTGCTTCATGCACATCTTCTCTTGTTTTCTTCTCATTTTATGAAACTAAAATTCAATGACAGTTCCTGGACAGAGGATGGTAGTGTTAGAAAAATACCTGCAAAATGCAGCAAAATCACTACAGCCTGCAAATAAGCAGAAGCCACTTGGAGTTGCTACAAAAAATGAACTCCTCAGACAACGGGCTGCAAAGCCAGGACAGCTGTAATGGGATGGCACTGAGCTCTTGATGTTTACAGTACAGAATGTCTCCACCTGAGCTAGTTGTCTGGACTCTTTATTTTCAGTTGCGAGAAGCAGTTGTTTCTAAGATGCATTTCACCTAATCTGCAAGCATCTAAATTAAGCTAAAAACATTCCTCAGGGTCTATTTCTTTCTCTTGGCTGTAGAGGGAATCCTGTTAAGTAGTTTAGGTGCAGATTTATTAGGGTGGGATGATTCTTACTGAAGAAGGGTTTGGATTTGTGGAGAAGGTCTCCATGTGCTTTCTGATGAAAGTTATCTTTTGTCTCAACCATGCTGTAAGACCAGCTGGGCTGATTTCCTCACATTCCTAATGGTTTGACAGTTAGGTGGTCAAAAAGCTGATAAGTCTGCTACTTTGACTGCACAATATGTAAAACAAAGTAAAGAGACATTTCTGAGACAACAGTCTCATAACGAGGAATGCTGGGGTCTAAACCCTGGAGAACAAAAAAAGGCTGTCAAATGTCACGCTTAGAGGATTTTAAGAGGGGTGAGAAAGAGAAGCTGTTGCAGTGCTGCTCCATGAATGTTTGTTATTCTCTCATAGGCAGAACGTGTCGATATTGCTAGTCATATTATGGGTAGTTGGTGCAAGGCAAGAGTAGGCAAGGGAACTATTCAATAAACCTTCTTCTTCCTCATATGTCACGCACACTAGATATCACCAGCATCTTCCTCTGTTGCTCTTGTTAATCTCCTTGTGCAGTGCTTGCCTTGGAGCACTGCTTGTGATCCCCTGGGAAATGAAGCTAGAAGAAAAGAAGGTTCTTCCAACATCAGCGAACTTCCCCTATGCAATCATCGAAAGTGCTTGGTGTTTACAAGGAAATGAAACAGAAAAGCACTGCTGAAGGCAAAATTAAAATGGGAATCAGCTGGGAATGGAGCATAATGCTATGTTTAGCTTTGCTAGGCATGGAAAAATATTTATTTCAAGCCTCAGGGATATAACGAGGGCACGTAATTAACCAGCATCAGCAATGAAGGCCACTGTTTTAATGCATTTCTGATCCCAGGGACCAGCTGCAGCAACTGAGGAGAGAGAAGCAGGAAACACTGGCTATGCTCTCAATTGTTTTGTGTGTAATTGCGCAAATACCAAATCACAGAATGATAGGGGTTGCAAGGGACCTTCAGAGACCATCTAGTCCACCCCCCCTGCCAAGGTAGGTTCACCTACCAGAGAACCTGCATGCAGGCAGGTTTTGAATATCTCCAGAGAAAGAGACTCTACAACCTCTCTGGGCAGCCTGTGCCAGTGCTCTGTCACCCTCAAAGTGAAGAAGTTTTTACTCGTGTTGAGATGGAATTTCCCATGTTCCAGTTTGTGCCCATTGCCCCTTGTCCTGTCGCTGGGCACCACTGAGAAGAGCCTGGCCCCATCCTCTTGCCTTTAGATATTGATAAGCATTGATGAGATCCCCTCTCAGTCTTCTCTTCTCCAGGCTAAACAGACCCAGGTCTCTCAGCATGGCTGGTTTGAGACTGGCAGTGCTAGCCTAAAGCAGAACAAATGTCACTACTCAGGATTTCTTGAGGACTTTCTCTGTGTGTAGCCTCAAGGCTAGGAGGATACTGGTTTGAAACTGGAGTGATCAGTCTAGTGGTGAATGTTCATCAAAGCCAGACATTTAGGATAAATTTATCTTTGATTTCTAAGGTCCTTAGGTGTGTGGATATGTTTGAACTTGAGGGCTGAACTGCTGAGAAGTGACAAAACATAATGTGACAGTTCATGAAAGGAGGGAGAGGAGGAAACAGAGAGAGATGATAAAAAAGCCATGTGAGAACAGAGACTGCAGTATTGTCCGGCTGGGAAAACAATGCCAGTTCCCATACTGAATGGGAAATAACTGTAAGGACCAGAAAAACCCAAACCCAACCCACCAAAGAGACATAAATAAAATCTCCATCTGACTTTCAAGTAAAATGTGAGGATTTAATTTAATTCCTAGTTGGAGCAGCTAATGCCAAGGAAGCACTGAGAACTCAGACATCAGTTTGCTTTAGGAAGGGAATGCTACCATCCTAATAAAATATACAGAGCACAGGGACTGCAGCTTACAGGAAGGTAGCTCACGTAGGCGAGGGGACGGGACACCCATGAAACTGGGGGCCCTAGTCCCCTGCTTCTGGGGGGTGGCAGTGAGTGCTCTTAAGGATTATGTGGCATTCCTGTAGCATGCTTTAATCTTTTAATGAAAAAGCAGAGATAGCAGCACTTCTTTCCACCCAGTCCTACTTGATTTTCCAAATTGCATGCTATGTTCTTTTAGGAGCAGAGACTGTCTCTTATTATGTAAATGCACAGCACCCAGCACAGTTTGAATTTTCTGTGATAACAGAACAGACTTTTTCGTCTGTACATATCTAAGGAAGTGTCAGCTTTCCCAATTTCTTTTAAAGCTTCCCAAATGATGCTTGGGTGCTAACGTGTTATGCAGTTGCTGAGTCATGCCAGAAAACAAACAAAAAAAGGGACAGGGGAGGAGAAAAGGGAAGGGAAAACAAAGATGTTTCCTGGGGATATTGTAGCTGCTTTTCTGTGGGCCGTTCAGACCATCCTATAAAATTATTCAGCAAATTAATTCCTTAGCATCAAATTCATCAATATCTTTAAAAAAACCCCAACAAACACCAGAAGGGATCATATTATTTCTAGTTAACATTTTTATTTCTATTCTGGGACCCCTCCTGGTTTGCCTTCCTGCAGTCTCCTATTCATACTATAGCATAAGAATTTTTCTTTACTCAGTACAGCTCTCTGCATCAAGCATTTAGCACGGAGTGTACAGTGTCTTCCCAAGACCTTTCCATACCCCAGGACAGGTATTCTGGAGCAGCGATACTCTTATTTGTATGGGGCTGTATTTCCATTTGCTGCCTGAGTCCCTGCACAGCCCTGTGCAGCCTGGCCCCAGTATTGCTATAGAAACAAGAACACAGCAAGAGATGTGCTGGAATCTCTCTATCTGACTGAAAATAGCTCCTACCTACCCAGCGTGCTAGAGCCTTTAACAGCCTGACCTTTCCACTGGAGCCTCCTGTGCTTTGTAGCAGAGACGCAATTAGCTCTCATTTGGCCCCATTAAAACTCACTTCTCCAGCCAGCCATTGTGCTGCCAGCTGGATTCCCGAGATGGCTGCTTGGAGGGGTAGTAAATGAGGAGAGTGTGCTGGACCATATCCCAAGAGATACTGTCCTCCCTCCCGCTCACTGCGTGCCTCTGACCTCAAGCCAGGAATGGCAAAGATATGTCTCAGCCAGAGGATATCAGAGGACAGAGAAAGGGACCAATTCTGAGTCTGAGCTGCTCTCTGCACCTCTCCCCAGTAACAGGATAGGAGCAGTCCCCCCTCCTCTTAAGGTGCCTGGATATGCCTGTGTATCTGCATACATTGGACTGGTAACACTGCAGACTTTGCAGCAGAGAGCTGCCTATTCTCAGAGCTCTAGGCTTGTTGACTGAATGCAGCTGGGCTCACGTTGCTGCCCATCACCGTGGCATCAGGCATCACCCAAATGCAAGAGCAGCATCCCTGCTGGATGCTCTGTAAACAAAGGAAGGAGGTCTGTCATTGAAGCCTCTGGGGAAACAGCCCTTCCAAGGAAGCCTGTGTCTTCCGGGCCTTGGCAGGATTAAGGTCTCCCAGGGTTTGGATTTCTCTGTGGGAATTGCAGCACTGTACAACTGGTAAAATACACTTTGGTATTTCTGAGGCATATGTCAGACAACTGTGGGACCTGAGAGCGCCCCATGCTAGTTTCTCTTCCTAGGATAGCCTGAGCCATGGAGCCTGTGAACAGGGCCACATTATGTGCCCCACCAGGGGCTTTCCTTTGGTCTACATTGGGACAACAAGCTCAGACTCCCTAAGAAAAGAGAGAGACAGAAGTTCATCATTACATCTTGTCCATTCACCAGCTGCTGCCTTCCATGATGGGCGGGACTGGGACCATGAGAGTCAGCCCTTTTTCTCCCATGCACACACTGTGAAGAAACACTGCTCCAAAATGCGCTCTCCCCTCTGTCACCTCAGATACTCCTCTCAATGCTGTCAGGGCTCCAGTTTTCCCAAATTCCCAAAGAGCACCCGGATCTCTGCCTTCACAGTAGCTGCCCTCTTCAATCCTCCATCCCCACAGCACCTCTGGTATCCCTAGGCACAGCCCTGTGTTGCTCTGAAACCTGCTTCCCTGCATGGCCCAGGCCAGCTGCGAGGCCAGTGCCTCATATAGCAGCAGCAGCACGGCCAGTCTAGGTTTAAATATCTCCCTGAAGCCGAGAGCTAGAAAAGATATGGAGAAATAGTTTATCAACAGCCACCAGATTTAAGTCTGATACCCCATAAAGCTGTTTTATTTCTCCTCCGGCTTTCAGAATCAGATGGATTTCTTCATCCATCAGCAAAAAGACTGAGGAACAAACATGCCTGCCTCCAGTGTAATTTCTTTAGGGTCCAGTAATGTCAGCTCTCACAGGACTGCTTTCCCCTGCATAGGAGGGGCAGGCAGGCATTGACACACAGAAGAACAGATCGTGTGTTTACAGATGCTTCCCCCTGCTGCCCCCCCACGCCCCCGAAAAACTGGTGCAAGTTTTTTTCTAAAAAAGAGTTAATTTAAAAGCTTCTCAGCAGTGGAGGCAAAAAATACTTTCCCTCTCTTGCCCAGCTGTAATTGCAATAGTCTGCAAGTGGACAATGCCTAGGGAGCCACAGCAAATGGCCACAGCAATCACAGCGTTAATCAGTAACTGACAGTAAAAACAGGCCAGCATTTATGACAGGCTTTATTCTGTGGGAATAGAGCTTTGACTTGTTATCTCCTGAAAATCCTCACTGCCAAATCCTGCCCTGTATATTGTGAATCCTACCTTCTGTCTAAGCCAAATACTCACTGGACATGTTAGAGCAAGTTGATGAGAGCTAATGAGGCTGGGCTGATTTATGGAAGCCAGCTTGTTTGTCTTTTCTCCCTCTAGGGCTGCTATAAACAAGGGGTAAATGCACTGACATCATTGGTGTGAGTCTGATGTAAAGCCAGGGAACGGAGTGGCAAGCACACACTGTTTAATCAGATCCTTTGGCTGCACATCTGCCTGGCATCCCCTATTTGTTTCACTTTTCTCAAAATAGGAATTGCCAGCAGTTTGCTAAAGGTAGTGGGAATTCCTTTTCTTCCAGTGCTGGGGCTGTAAAATCTCCTTGGGCTTCCTCTGTTACACCACTTCTGAAACATCCCCCAAAATGCTCCTGGAAAGAGTGTATCAGCAAGCTCTCTCCCCTCTCTGGCAGGAACAGTGTGCTACAGGGACCTCTTCTCTTCTTTCTCTCTGTGGTGATTTCCCAGGCTGTGCTCAGAGCCCTGTGCCTCCTCGCGCTATTGCTGCTCTGCCCAAGGTCTCCAAGCACTTCCAGTTGGACCAGGGGCTGAATACACCACTTTACAGTCCCTCTCTCAGACTTCCAGCCAGAACTTTAAGGAAGTAAAAATGGGGTTTGCAGCTACAGCTATTTGAAGTGCTTCCAAGCTGGATGGCCGGTGGCTTGTATAATTTATATTGCATGTGCAGCAATAGTCCTCCTGGGAATCTTACGACTTTAAGTCCCTGATAGAGCCATTCTGACACATGCTCTGCGTAGGTGTTTTCTTTCACCACTTAATCTGCAAATGGTTGATCTCTTGTTCATATTTCAGCTGAAATGTGATACAGTCGGACCTAGAGAGACAGAGTCATCTTGGTGACTCAGTCCAGTACAAACAGAAACGCATTACAAGTTCTCCACTGCTTAGTACTGCAGCCGTCTTTACGCTGTGCATGTTTGGTACGTTGCACAACAGGAATCTATCTCTGTTTTTGGCTTTCAAGGTCTTTGGTAATATAAACAAATCATCTCATAAAATAGAAAAAAGGACAGGGAGAGAGTTTTCCTATAAGACTCCCGTGGAATACTTCATCCTGAAACCTGCTCACTGCCAGTCTGGAGCTGCCATCACAAAATTTCAATGGGAAAGCAAATGATTTCTATTGGATCAGCGCATATGTCGTTAAAAAGTGGCACTAAAAAGCTGGATTTCCAAATTAGTTGCTTAAAGAGCCTTACAAAGCACTTAGATAACAGCTTGTTTTATATGTCTCTGGAGTGCCATATACATTCCTGATGGCATATAAATAATAACTAATAATAAACATGCATATGCAGAGACAGAGCGCCTTAATCACAACACATGTATGCATATTTGCAGTACAATACAGGGGGTCCAGTCTTCAAAACCTGCCCCAAAGCTGCAGCATTAAAAATGAGCATCAGGATTTTTATGGCCCTTACTCCTCTTCAGGTTTTTAAACACTGACTTGTCTCCTACCTCCTTTCCATCTGAGCCAAGACCTGCTTCTGGTGGCTCCTGATGCAACATGCTTCCAATTGTAAAACAGTGAGCAAACAATGCATCTCTTGTGCCTATGCCCACACAAATAGTTGTATAGAGTTCTTTATAATAGAAATAACACCAGTATCTGCCCTACCTGGGTCACAAACCTATAGCGGAGACTTTCATCAAACTTCCATCCCCAAAGCTTTTAACTCTGCAAAGGCCCAGGTTATTCCATTCTGGGCGAGAAGAGGAAGCGTAGCTGCCTGCAGTGGTAGTCTGCCAGGCCCCATATATCATCCACGAGAGGGATGAAAGAGCCCCACAGTCTTGAGAAAGGGGTCATAGATTTTCTTCTTCTCAAAGCTTCCATTACCTCTCTTTCCAACATTATTGTCCCTGAGACCAGACTGCATCGTCAGTAAAAATTGTTTTAATAAATTATATACTGCATACAACCTAATTTTTGTGCTTTCCAAATAACAGAGATTGGAACGTAAAAAAAAAGTTTTCAATGCCTCATACATTCTTTCTTCATAGGAATTAGGCTCTTATGTAAAACAGGGTTTTATTTGCTGATTACAAATAGTGCATTCATGCATTCAAAGAAGTTATGCCTTGATTCTCAGCAGGCATGAATCAACATGGGTTCCCTGACTCAAGAGAGCTCTACTGATTTATGCCCGCTGAAGATATGACCCTTCCCCCCACCCCTCCCATGCAACTCTGCCTTTCTCAAAGCAGTTTCCAAATTACGACTCTACCCAAAGAAAAAGAAGTTGATTAACTCTACAGAAAGCAAGTAATTTTTGGCTTGTGAGGGTACTTTAATTTCCTTGGTTTGATGACTAGCTCATAAAAGCTCCTCCTGTTAAACTGGAACTCAGTAAGAAAAATTAAGCCCAGTGAGCTCCAACTGGGGCATGGAAGTGAGAAGGCAGAGACATCCTGTTGTCCAGGTAAGTTCTGGGACAGTTGAACAAGAGATCCTTGAGACCACAGTACATTTCATATAAATCCTTGCAGGCTTCTGTCCTCCCCTTTTTCCAATGACATCTTGTTAGCACCAGCTCCACTACTAAATCTGCCCTGTTTACAGGGATGATGTTAGGGCACATCCATTTAAGAATTTGAAAAACCTCTCATATTCAAGGGTTGTGGAGGTACCTCCTGAGAGAGAGCAAGATTCACCACAACATCAAGGACTCTTAACTCCCCTTGGCTTTAGTGCCTACAAGAAAATACAATTGAGGCAAAATTGTCAAGGAAAGGAATATACAGGTCCTCATGCAAAGGTATTTCCAGAAACTACAGGTGGAAAAAGCAAAATCAAGAGATGATGTTAAGCGGGCTTTATTTATTTATTTCACATCAGCAACTGAGTCATAGACTAATTAATAAAAGCCCTTAGAGGTGACAGTTTCATGTTTAGCAAACCCATTTACATTTCTTTCACCATTCTGCAAAGCCAAGTGACCCCTGGGGCTCTTCTACAACCAGCTGCTTATATCTGCATCCAAAATCTGATCCTTTGAAGAGGGACTTTCTAAGAGGGCTCCCTTAACTCATGAGAGAACTGGTTCAATGTGGTATGCTGCCTCCCCCAGTATGCCAATACTAACTTTTGCGTGGAAAAATTTCTTCTTTCTTCTGCATTCTTATCTTAGATGTTTTTTTGCAAGGGAGCACCCATCATTGTGGGTGGCTGTTCATGCTTCATTGGCATGATTACTATTTATCCTTCTGTTTGTTGTTCTATGTTTCATTTTCTCTCCTCTCTTGGTTTTAAAATGCCCTTTGGTGAGTTCAGCTAGTGTTCAACTTCATTTGTTCCTACAATTGCAAAACCGATGTTTGAAGCCAGGCAGGAATACTTCCACTTCATGGTCCAGTAACAAGCTCTATCCAAATTATGCTGCCTTGAGAATATTCTTTTTAAGGAAAGACACACAGCATCTGAATTGACCAGGTGTTTTAAAGTTTGATGGATTTAAATCTTAGCTTCTGCAAATTTAATCTTCTGTTAAACTCCTATTTTGATTCAGCCCTGTAATGTCACATGCTTGAGAGTGATTTCTCATTTCCTAGTAAATATGTAGCTGAATTTGCTCCTTTCCCGCTTTCCTGACCTATGCTGTGATTACACATCAAAGATTTGGGCACATGTCCGGGAACAACTTGTATTCCAGGCCTCACCAGTGGTGCTGCTTTATATTTTGATCTGCATAGATAGTCCACTCTGAATTCAGCCATGCCAGAAACTGGAGCTGCCAATTGTAATTTTTGTCTGGGGCAATCAGGCAACTTTCAGACATATGTTAAATTAAATTTGAAAATTAGCGTTATTGCTCCCAACATAAACAGGAGAGAGAGAACGGGCTTTGCATTTTCTGCTTCATGGGATTTGAGGTAGTAGGAAAATATTCCAACATGTGATTGTTTACCAGAGTAGCAGTCCCAACATCTAACGTACTCCAGATTATTTTTTTTTTTTTTAAAACATTTGTAAGAGCAATAGTCCAGATCTGTAACTTATGAGAAGCTAAAGAGAGCCTTTCAGTTGGATTCCCCTGAGCCATACCCTTAGCAGGCAAAAAGTGGCCCAGGTCCAAAAAAATTAACAGAGCTGCAAGCATTGACACCAACTAAGGATCTGTCCATATGTGGATTTGGATGAATACTTTGATTTTGTATTTTCCAGGCATTGTGCAAACCATTGGCTAATTGGCAACATTTGTATTTATAAGGCAGTTAAAATAGTAACTGTATTTATATATCCGTGTATAGAAAAATAGATGCAGAGTGGGAGGAGAGAGCCTAATGTATGCAATCTTCAGGAATGAGGAAGCAATTTAGGGCAACAACAGATTCCCTTTGTAACCTCCTGTAGTTTAATTCCAGCCCATTTCTTTGCAGTCCTTAGATTCCTCTAGGAGCTTGTTTTTTCGTGTAGGAAAAATAATAGTGATCCTTAAAGAAAGGCCAAGTAGCTTTTAAGCCAGTATTTTTTTTATTAACATGTTGGTCCACGCATTTTAGTAAGTTGGTGTATCAGACAATTATAGAACTGTTTTGCTGCTAACTTTTGCACAAGGAACCCAAACAGAGCGTAAGTCAACAGACAGTGTCAGAAGAGTGAAATTTCTCTGGACAGAACATCTGAGTACCTCAGTTAAAAAAAAAAAAAAAAAAAAAGAAAGAGTAGCAGGAGAAAAGCAAAAGCATCTAAAGCATCTTTGTCCTGGCTCAAAGAGGAACTGGGGTATTTTGGAAACACACTATTCCAGGCAGCTGAGCTGGTGATTTCAGTCTTGCTTGTGTTCTATTTTTGTTCCTTGATTTATCATTAACATAGCACAGGAATGAACTGTACACTTTACTTGCCTCAGACTCTGTTGCCATCCATGCCCGCCTGAGATAAAAACTTGCAAGGTGAAGACCACAACAGGTTGCACGATTTGTTGCATTTCAAGAGTTATTGCAGAAGCAGGCAAAATCACAGGTGAGATGGCCAAATATTTACTTTAGGTTTGTTTCTATGGAGCCCGATATGAATGCCCACAGAAACTCAGCTACTTATCAAGTAAAAAACTATCCCATTATGAGTCCCTACTACAGAACCAATATTTGATTTGAATATTATGTGTACAAGCACTTATAAAATAAACAGGCCTGTTTGCATTAGTAACTAGGCTCTTGGAGACAGTAAATCAGATACACTGTTTTGCTCATTTTTCCCTTTGCAGAGCAAGATCATAGAAAACTTTTGGGAAGAGAATAAGAATTGAACCAATAAGTACAAATCTTGGTTTCAAGGCTGAGAAAGATGCAAAGCTGTGCATTTATGAAGAGGCCTCTGGCTTATATTAGTGATACAGGCAAAGTAGTTGCTATTGCTTCTACCAGAGAAGACCATCGATTTAACCTGCATTTCCCTCAGCTGTCACCCCCATGTGAAGAGTGCTTGTATCAATAAAATTGCCTCTTTCAGGACTGCAATGCCTTTACCCAAAGAAATAAGCACAGAATAGAACACAGTATTTCAGTTGGAAGGGACCTCCAACAATCAGCTAGTCCAACTGCCTGACCACTTCAGGGCTGACCAAGTTAAAGCATGTTATTAAGGGCATTGTCCAAATGCCTCTTAAACACTGACAGGCTTCAGGCATCGACCACCTCTCTAGGGAGCCTGTTCCAGCGTTCGACCACCCTCTCTGTAAAAAATACTTCCTGATGTCCAGTCTGAACCTCCCCTGGTGCAGATTTGAACCGTTCCCAGGCATCCTATCGCTGGATCCCAGGGAGAAGAGCTCAGCACCTCCCTCTCCACTTCCACTCCTCAGGAAGCTGTAGAGAGCCATAAGGTCACCCCTCAGCCTCCTTTCCTCCAAGCTAGACAAACCCAAAGTCCTCAGTCCTCCCTTACACATAGTGCAACATCTCTACCCTGCCTGCCTTGCCTATCCGTCATGAACAGCCTGTAGCGCTCCATCTCAGCACGCCAGTCATGGGACTCATTCCACCAAGTGTCACTTACACCAATGATATCATAGCTCTGGGAGCTGACCAACGCTTCCAGTTCATCCTGTTTCTTTCTCATACTGTGTGCGTTGGTGTACAAGCATTTCAGATGCACTCCTGAGACCTCTGCACTCGCAGGAGTGGTGTGAATATTCCCACTAGCATTGCCACCCTCAGGCAATGCCATGCCAGCCCTTGGCTTACCTGCTGCAATCCTGCTAGTACCCTCTTCCCCCACTGATTCTAGTTTAAAGCTCTCACAATCAGTCCCTCCAGCTTACATCCAAAGACATGTTTTCCCCACCCCATCAGACCCCTGCATACCTTGTGTCTCGAAGGCTCTTCCATGGTGTAAAACCCCAAAGTTTTGGTGGAGGAACCAGTCCTGGAGTCAGATATCCCTTCAAACATCCCACAGCCAGAAACCTGGGTGGTCACATGCTGGAACAGGAGCCGTGTCTGCGTGGCTGCATTGGTTCTACCAGGTGCTAGCAGCTCAGGAGCAGCAGATGACATTGCTTTTTGGAGGATGGTCAGCATGCTGCTGCTGGAAAATAGCTAGGCTCGTCGTTACAATCGGCTGGGCCGATTGCTTTCACCTGCTTAACTCTCCCGCGCTGCCGGGCGCAGGCTCCGCCCCTTTCCGTCTCATCCAATCAGCGGCCCCGGGCTCGGTTGCTTGGGAGCGCCCCCCATTCAGAGAAGCCTCCGCACGTCCCATGTGTCCCGCGTCCCTTGCGAGCGAAGCAAACCAAAGACAACCTATCAATGAGCGTTCAAGGAAACAATTTCTCCATAAAGCTTGCTTTTTACATCAGCTTCATCTCCGTTCCACACAGCTGGATTCGGCATCAGCTGGTTGCTTTCCACTATCTGCATACTATTCTTCCCAGTACTGCAGCAACATAGTATTTTTCCTCTGCTTGCTTCCCATGTATTGCTTGCTGCTGGCTGAGGGAACTACAGATGCTCTGGAACGCATTACTGGGCACAGTCAGCGCTAAAGCTTTAAAGGTCATATATAAAATACACGTTTCCACAAAGCCTCTCCAAACAGATGCTTTGAACCAGGCAGCTCTGACGTTGCAAGCTTTTGCCTCCATAAATGATCATGATCCAGTGTAATTTTGCTCCTAAGATCTTCCGAGTTCTATTACAGCTTCATGAACCTGAAATAACCCTTTCAAACTGATGGGTTTGGTCTTGTGCTGATCCTTCCCGGGGAGAATCTAGCTTGCAATTTTCATTTCTTCCACAGACTTCACTTGCAATTTATCATTTGCATCTGTAAGCTACAAGGCTCACTGCAGTCTAGACAGATGTTTTAAAAGATATAAAGGATATGAGAGGAATAATCCAGCTGTGTCCTGCTGGACTTAATGTCTCTTCCGTGTCATTCCTGTTTTACTCCCTGGGTCCCTCAGGGAAACTAATCAAATTCCATTTGCTTTGACCAGACAAATGTGTCTTTCCCAGTAGTTTGAACTGCATTATTAGGAAGCCTGTTTAGAGCCCCAATTAAGGTTTCTGCCACTTAAATCACGTCGAACACCATGCAGAGTACTGAGTAATAGGACCCTGCACTCTACAGCAGCTTTTTTTTCTTTTTGACATAAAGGGAAATAAATCACATTCATGCAATTCTCCAGTCTGCTGTGCATTTTCCAGCAGTGGTCTCCAATGCAAACTCTCAGGGTTTGGTCTTTTGCCTTTTCTGTGCCAGGGGACAGAAAAAGGGGAGGAGGTGAGACGTATTGCCTCCTGCATGCTGAGATGAAACACTTGAAAGAGGAAAGTCCTCCTTTACATGCCAGAAAGGCTGTAGTAAGTGTGACCTGGTGAAGTCCTCCTTGCTCCCTAAAACTCCCATTCAACCTGCAAAACACAACATGTCATCTGTATTCCAAACCCTACTTTGGATGCTCTTGCTGCAGGGATGTCCTCGCTATCTTCCGACTGATATACAAGGTGGTCCTCAGAATACGATCAAGGCCATGCTGCTGTTGCCATGATGAAGGTGTATTTTTCAGATGACTTCTTTGTAATTTCATTTTGTCTTTTTGTGGCTTGTGAGGGATTATCTTCTTTTGGCTTTTATCTTTCTGGAAAGCAGCAGGTGTTTTCAGTGTCTCTAATTTCTTAGGATAAATATATTTGTTGCTTCACCTATAGCTACTGCTTAGTAGTACTCCTGTTTATATTATGTCTGGGATGTGCCGATCTCCATCTGTTTTTATTTCCAGATTTCATTCCACTTCCTTATGTAATGAAGAGCCAGTAAATCTCATTTCATCAGAATGTATTCATAATGAATCCACATCCAAGCCTCTTTACAGACTTTTGGTTTTAGTTATTGTGTTTACACCTCCAAATAAGTAAATTTTTTTCCTCTTGCACAAGAATAATGTTGTTTTTTAAAGGATGTTAGAGCTTGACAGGATAACTGTGATAGTGCCTAGGAAAACTATTTGGTGAACCAAAGCTGGGCTGTGGATTCCCATCTCTAGTCTGTCCTGTGCCTTGCACATGAAACCACCCTCTTTCTTCAGTGTACTTATATTTGTTTTGAGTCATGTTATTGTAACTGAAATATTGCTTCTTCCCATGCTCTAGTAAGCAAGCCTTTTTTTGTGAAGCATTTGCCAGGTGACCAGTATTCAGCTCATGGGCTCCAGCTGGTACTGACTTTTCATTTTTCCTCTTGATTTATTTGCAAACTTCAGTATCTCTTTAGGTCTTCTCTGAACAATGTAAGTGGGTTGACGAGATCTAAACTCTCCAAACACCAGCACCCTAATTAATGTTCGAAATTAAAGTGCTAATTGTGAAATAGCATATGATTCATGTGTCTCCACTCAAAAGCCCTTTATCAGTGTGCTTCAGGCATGTTTTTGCTTTGTTTTGAGGCTACAAAGGGGGACTGCACGAACCTAATAAAATACAGAAATATGTTAGGGGGTACCAACATGCGCTGTGACAACGTAGAGCTTAGTAGGTCAAGCACTCAAACAGTGTTATGCGCTAGGGAAAATTATGCCTTTCACTGGCTCAGCTGCAGAGGGAACAGCACCTCTGCTCCAGCCTTGGCCCACTGAGGCACACGTGAATAGCACCAGTCCAAGGAGCCTTCAGGTGCTGATTTCTAGAGCAACGGCTGACACTGGTAGGCTTTGAAACCCAAATACCAAGCACTGAAGCTGCTCGATTGCATGAGTTGGGAGCAGTGGGAGAGCAACTCTCCTTGCATTCGCTGCATGAGAGCAATGCAATTGCTTTCAAGTCTTGGAAACACTGAGGCTAGGGAATTTATGGTCCTTTCTTCTTGCACCAGCTAGTCTTGAAGACTGTTTTTCCCATTGACTCATCAAGTGCTTTGTATCATTTAATGCCTTCAGAGATAAATAATCCATGACATCATCTAACAAAGAAAGCAACTGTAAAAGAAAATCAATTGCGCCTGGCACCTTTTGGGAACAGAAAACCTTTGGTGGCATATATTGAATTACTTCGGTGTTTTAGACCTTTTTTGGCTGATACTTGGTGCCAGAGACTTCCAGAGCATGAAATAATTTCTTCATGTGGTGGGTTAGTCAGGGATATCAGTGACTTCTGTATCAGCAGGACAATATACTGCACTTCCCTGTGAGTCATCAAGCTTATTCCCAGCTTTGTGCTGTGACTTGCGTGACCTTGAGGAAATCACTCTGCCTTTCTCTGCTGTCCTATCCCCTGTGCAGCTATTTCGCCCTTCTGGCTGTTTGTGGCAGGGCCTTTTCTTACACTTCACCCATAAGTCATCTAGCACCACAGAACTAACCCTTGTTTGGCTCTAGACCTCTTTTATAGGCTTCTAGAAAATATGAACAGTAACATCAAGGTATAGAATATCAGCACAGACACAATAATCATGAGATCTGCTTGAAAACATTTACCTCTTCAGCAAAGCCCTGCTTTGTGAGGTGTTAAATTAGATTAGGCTATGGAGAATAATGAAGGCAATCCAAAGTATCGTGGTCCTTTCCAGCACCTTACACCGAATTCACAATAGGCTGCTATCTCCTCATAAAGGAGCTGATCTTTGGATCATCCTGGTTTAGAATACCCTCTCCCCTATCACAGTTTCCAAGAACTCTGAGAGAGACATTGCTGCTTATAAATCAGAAATATTTGGTACGAAACCATGTTCCTAAAGATTAAGGACCATAACCTTGTATCTGAAATAACCAAACAGTACAGTCCCAGGCTCCTGAGCGCCTCACTGCCCCAGCCCATCACTTATTCCTTTGAACAAAGCAACAGCCGCTTCCTAGGAGTTTTGGCACAGGCCTGCCTTGTCCTGGCACTGTAGGACTTTGCTTACATTCATCAGTGCTGTATTGCATTTGCATAAGCAATGTCTCAACAAGCATGGCCCTTTATCACTGAGATTCATGGAAATGACACAGTGGATGGTTGTGCTAACTTTGCCTTGAAATTAGGATGATTTATTCATTAGGGGTGTTCACCATGAAGTCATTGCCATTGCTGTTGTGTCTGCATACAATTAGAAACAAGGGTTGTATAAGAGAGGTACAGAGCAGGATGAAAGGCTCCTGGGGTCCTCCCTTGTCTGTGCTCTTCAAAGTGTGCAAGCAGAGGGCAGGAGAAGAGCAGAGCATGGCTCAGATGCAGTGACAAAAATTTTAGGGCACAGAGTAGATCATTACGAATTCTTGTGGTATCCGCTCTAATCTCATTAGTTTTGATGGATTCTCATGATGTCCATGTTGTAATTTCCATTGCTGTTCTGCATTAGTCCACTTAACGTCCACTTTCTGTGAAGTGTTTCCAAGCAATTAGTATTCTCATCTTTTATCCAAGGGGTCATGGGCTACAGTGCATTAGTAAGAAGGACGGGCTGGAAGGAGAGAAAGGGGGGCCAGCATCTCTTCTGCAGAGAAAGAGGATAAAACAGAACTCAGCTACAGAGAAAGTAACATGCTGATGTCCCACCTGCTGAGCTCTACAAGGGTGACCTGTAGATTCATACCCTATCATTTTCAGATTAAATCCTAGCTCCATCTTCTAGTTTCCCTGAAAGACTGCTGTGGGAGAAAGACCTCAAAGCAATGTGGTGCAAGAGGTTTATTTCCATGTCTTTAGCTGAAATTCACATTGTACCTTCTGGAACTGGGCTTTGAAGATCCAGGCCAGGATGGTATTCACGGGACAGAGCCCTAGATGGTCCCAAACCAGACGAAACTGTGTTTAAAAGAGACACAGTTCACTTAATGCACTCCCTGAGCTACCTGTGCTTTTGTCTTCCTGCCCTCAGAGACCATACTGGACACAGAAATGCCCACTGACCTTCTCTAGTCCCTCTGCTTCTGAAGCATGCCTTGGGTGAGTTCCCAAAGGCATGATGTTGCATAAACCAGCAGCACTGTCTGGCTCAGGGATGCTGTAGGATTACTGCCGCTCACACGCTAAAGCAGCCTGGAAATGCCTCCTACCCATCTGCAAACAGCAGATATGTCACCCTCTTCAACACTGTGGGATCTGTGGTGGTGTTGAAGCAGCAGTGATGTCTGGCTGCACGAGCCTGTCTTGGATGACACTTCCAATCTGATCACTTATTCACTCCTAAGGAGCCATGGAGTGATGCATACACTTCTTTTTATAGCCCAGTGACATTAGAAATACACACCATGGTCTGCACCTAAAAATCCAGGGGAGAAGAGGGTGAGCAGGCATCCACCTTGCCCTCAGCAATGCCTGAAAATGTCAAGCTTTTTTTTCAAGGCTCTCAGTAATTAGCAAGCCCATGTGTTGCAGATTTTTCCTTACTTTTGGAGTTTGAGCCGATGCACTGTTTACTCCTCAAACTATGCAGGATGGTGGAGGAGAAGACAAGTTTCCTGAGGACAGCCTGGGTGTGTTAAAGGAAGGTGATAATAAACAAAAGAAGAGAGAGCAGGAAACTCCTGCACGCTTTCTCTGCTCACTCCCTTCACTTTTTTTCCTTTCAGGCACTACCTCAACTGAGGAAAGCCAACTGAGTATGGTTCCACGTGGAGTATATTAGCTTTGTGGAACATGGTGCAAGTGCTCCCACGCTGCACAGGACAGGATGCTGAGCAGGGCTCCCACCAGACTCCACCCACCCCTGCATCCATGTAAGGACAAAAATCTCTGTTTTCAGAGATTTGTTCAGAGATTCAGACATTCATGTCTGAATGGCATGGAGGGGGAGGTTGGGGAGGGGATGAAGAGAGAGGCCTGTTTTCAGGTCACTGGTGTGTGCCCATGAGCTTCCTACAAACATCAGTAAATCCAGTAAATCACCTGCACACTGCTGGCAGGTGTTCACGCCAGGGCTGGAAAAGAGTGTACTGCACTTCCCCATGCCACCTCATTGGGCAGGGGTTGAATGATGATTTTCGCAGCATGCATAATCACATTGTGGGACGGGTTACCTGAAACATCAGGTATTGTCTCCTATCAAGGGACCTCAGCCTCTCCTGATCTTTGTGCTGACCTACTACAGTGATTAGATCCCGGGAAGAGCAGCGTACCACCAACTCCTGATATTTTGCGAAGTACTCCTAGTATTTTCCTTTCTCAGAAAGGAACAGCTTGCCAGGAGTATTTTAAAACGTCTGCTGATGGAGAGGTTAAACCCAAATGTTCTTCTCATCCTCTCATTCAGGAATAAATTGTGTTGCTCTTCCAAATGCTCAGTCTGCTTGAGGGACAAAGTGCAAGCAGTACCATCAAAATGCAGCCTGACCTCTTTGTGTGCCAAAACACATTTAATTCTCTCCTGAGATCTGATTACAATTTGACAGGACAAAGTAAAACATTTCTTTGCCAGAAAGAATTTTAAAATTATTTTTTGCTCATGTGTTAACCGGCAGAGTTTCAGAAGCTGGCCTGAGTCTGGCAGCGAGGAGCTCCACAGAAGCGGAGCAGTGAAAGCCTCTCCCTGCACTTGCAAAAATACAGTTTGAAAATAATTTCCATCCTCTCTCCTCTGTCTTTGGCAAGACAGTTTGCTTATTTCTCCCTCATGTGAATCCTTCTGGCACTGAAGAGGGAGGCACACTGCTTCCTTGATCTGTGAAGCTTTCTCACAGAAGGGGTCAGGGAATTGAACTTGCCAGAAAAACAGCTTTGGGAAGCGCCCGCTAATCTCAGCTCCTGCTGTGCTGGGGCAGACACGAGCAATTGCTGGCCACACGTTCCAAGCTTGCAGTGAAGACATCAGACTGCATATGCCACGTATATCCCAGGAGATTTATCACATGGTCACGTGGTGGAGTTTCCTTGGGAACCCATCTTTCAACCTGGGGAAACCCTCACAGCTTTCCTTGTATTAATTCCTCTTTCATTGCCCGACGGCTCCGCCTCTCTGGCAGAGCACATCATACTTCGCTGCGCAGCTCACAGAGACAGTGAATGGAGCTGATTCTCGTATCCATAATCCATAGTCCTTCAACAGCCCTCAGGAAAGCTAGTCCAGCCACATCTCCCTGCAAAGAGATCCTCACCCAGCAAGCCATTCTGCAACTCCCTTTGCAAACTGCAATCAACTTTCTTTTTCCTGGCGAACTCTGCTGCTGTTTAATGCCAGCATGTGTCTTAACAGAATTAAGCAATGTTTCTAGGCATCTATCAGATGATATTGCCAGCAGGTATTGCAGATATTTTAGACATAAAGCAACCACACAAGGAACAAGGTTACCTAAAATTGCCATTAAACCATAAGGAAACCAACACAGCCCTTGAAATTGCGTGCAATCCACAGAACAGCAAACTAATCAATGTCACTTGAATGTGACTGAACTGTATGAATCCCTTTGTCATATTTCGTTTGTGTATGGGATGGTAATGAAAATTGATTCAGTTTCTTCACGCAAATAGACTTTGTCTATCTTAATAAGATGGATTTTTTTGTACATCCCTCCCCCATTTTAAGAGATGAAAATATGGTTATGAAAGACTGACTTTTCTCAAAGCTACTGCAAAACTTCTCCAGTAATCCCATTATTAGGAAAAAACCCAGGATTTGTAAATGACAGCTCAAGTGTTCTATCTGACCACAGAATTCAAGATTTTTGAATGGTTATTTAAAAGTATTTCAGTACCTAAGGATTCAGACAAGCCTTAGGTGAGTTTTTCACAGGCAACTCTGGGAATTAGATATCTAACTGTACCTAAACGTGTTTACAAAAAGTTGACCCCTCAGGCCCGGTTAATTTTGACTAAGCTTAGCACGGGATGGAAAGTCTCTTTAACGGCACTGACTTCTGTTATCTCTGAACTGCCTTTGAGTTTCTGACACTTGGGTGATCAGACACCATGCAAGGAAATTATTTTTCTGGCAGGGGATGAGGTAGTGAGAAGGCTTAATGCTGACACCTTATGATGAAGCCCACAATAGCTATGAGACTCTGTTGTCCACTGTGACTCCCCATCCAAAACGCGTTGATGGCCTGGATAGAAGTGTCTGGCTCTGAGCCTGAAATTGTGAGTGAAGTTACTGTGTGCCTGGATGGACTGTCTTGCTTGAAGTGATGCAGACAAATGGTAAATTGCATTTTTTTTCTTCTTTCTTTTCTCAGGGCCAAAAAAAAGACAAAAATGGATTTGTACCCCCTCAAGCAGTTGACGGCATGCTGTCTGTGAGCTACTGAGATGCTAGCTGCCGCTGTGCTCTCTTTTCCATCTTTCCTGGGATGTGCCAAGGCATCCCATGAAGAATTGCACCCTAACCGGCCTCTTTACTCTGCTCTAATGTAAAAGGAGGCTTAGAAGATAATCAGGGCCAGGATAATCAAAGTAGGTCGCTCCCTAGTGGTGGGAAATCCCAGAGGGCTACACAGCGCCTCTGGAAGAAGGGGTTGTGGGTTTTTTTCCACCTACCTGCCTTCCATTCTGTGCCCTACATAAACAGCACAGCCTAATCAGCCCTTTGAGGCCATGGGAAAATTGTGCTGAGGGAAACCCCTGAACTTCTTATTTCCCAGACCTAGGAAGGTTAGTCAAACAAAGGTGTGAGCACGGTGGGTGACCTGATTTTTGCAGATAAAGCAGCTCTTTTGCTACCTTTGGGGAGTGTGTGAGGGGAAAACCAACCATTTACCCTCTAGGTAGACATGCTAGCTTGATTCTTAACGTGCAGTAGCTGTTTATAGTTGTATCTGTAAAGCAGTGCTGCTGGGGTGAGGCAAATAAGACAATCCTCAGGGGCTACAATGAAACCTTCACCCCTCAGGTCTCATCCTTTCTTTGACGTCGTTCAGAAACAACGCCAGTGGCAGATGCTGTTTGGTGGCCTGAGTCAGGCAGACGCTTCCCTTACTGGCACTGAATTTGGCTCATTCATCCAGATCAGCAGCTGCCTCCATCGACTCGGGAACAGATGACGATGGGGGAAGGGAGGGCACATACCGCCTGTCTGAAGCCTTGGCATGAAGTGAGTCTTCTCTGTGTTCTGTTTCTTGCTAGTGAGCCAGAAATCCTGGTGTATTAACACAAGTCCAACACACAGTAAAGGCTCACCGTTGTTCCTTCATTAGCGGCCACTGGGACAGGGACCAGCAACAGCTTCAGCATGCGCTCATCTCATCAATTCCTGATGAGTTCAGAAAGTAACTCCTGGTGAAGCACCTTATTGTATCATCTTGGCAGCTATTTAATCCATAGATGTCAGAAGAGACGAAATAAACTTGCTTACTACAGATTGGCCTGTCTCTCTTTACTGTATCTCCAGGTGATGGATGAGTGCTACCTGTGATCTTTGAGTAGCAGCCATATCTTTCAGAGGTCTAACTACAGCCAGGAACTGTAAATGCTGCATTGCTTCACTGACAGAACAATGAAGAAGCAATAATCTTTGCCTCCTGCAAAGGTTAACCCCTTCTTATCTTCACAGGACAAAAGAGAGTCAGAAACAAAGCAGTTCCCAGGTTCATCAGCTGGTTTCCATTGTAAGCGGATAGGACCTGTAGCAAGGCATGATGCCTTTAGAGCCAGAAAGGGCAGACTGATGCCCCATTCCAGAACTGGGTACCTAATCCTCTTGAATGATGCCTCTATAAATAAGGAAGCAGAACCTGCAGCTGTCCTGCCAACTGGCTTCCCTGGAGATTTCACTGACTTCAGCTGATAGGCCACTGAGTAGAGGGAAGAAAGCAGTTGTTTTCATTATTGCCAATGACAGAGCTGTTGCGAAGCAGGAAGAGTTGGACTGTGGAACCAGTAGAGCTTGCAAGGCATGCCTGGAGGATTAGCAGAAGGCTCTGGAGAGTGAAAAAACCCACTAAACCCAAAGAGAGATAAGCATTGGAGAAGAAAGAAATACAGGAATCAGCGTGGATTGATTTTTATCCTTCCCTTTGCTGTTCCTAGCTAGAGAACACTGATGCGTGCTGTACATTTGAAACAATGCAGGGATTAAGCATGGCTGCCTAGCCAGGATGCAGAGCAGCGATATTTCAGTATGCAGGTGCTACTGTTGAGCTTTCTCAGTCCTCACTTATTGCTTTAAAAGATGCCATTCTCTCTTGCATTTTATTCTGTGCAAAATGCTGCTGTTCTGATTCTGTAGCATGTTAGGTTGACTCAGTACTAGAAGAAACACTAATGCAAACATACCCTTTTGGAATGTATGGATGTGTGCACACTGTCAGGCTAATCGTATGTCTGACAGATGATGGCTATAAGGGGGATGTTTGGGTATGTGTGGGCTGTGCATGGAGGAGAGAAGGAAATGGCATTTTGCAAAATGGTGGCATTAAGTGTAAAAATAGTTCAGCATAACTATTAATCCTGAGGAAAGATTATTATGAAGTGCCACCAAATCGCTGGGATCCAAACTGCCCTGAATGCATGTGACTGAAGGGTCACATTTTCGACTATTGGCCAGACACGATCACTCCTTTCTTGACAGCTTCTTCAACGCTACCCTTCCGAAAATAATGTATTCAAATGCCCAGACTAGAACAGGCAGGGGCTGCGGCTGCGACCAGGCAACTAATGAAAAACGTACTCCTTTTTGTTTCCAAAAAAATCATTCAGATCATGTAACTGAATGGTTGTGTACTGCTGATTTCCACAGCCACAGGTAGCAAAACAGAGAGAAAGCAAAGCAAAAGTAATTGAAATTCTGTTTTTGTCATCAAAGAAGATATCAAGAGAAAAGCTATACCAAAAATGGGGACAAAGGCAGAGAAAATGGGGCAGAAAAACTGGAAGAATAAGAAAACACTAGCCTTTCCTTTTTCTCTGTTGGCCTTTTGATTGGGAAAAGCACCAGTACTAGGTGGGAATCATAGCCCATGAGACATATTTTCCATATTTCCTAATGCTACAAAGAAAAATGAGAGCCTTTTGTATTGTGGGCTGTGTGTATGCATGAATCTAGATAGTTTCTGCACTGTCAACATGCAGGACAGACAAAGGAAAGAGCATGATCCTCACTTAATAAATGAAATGATACAGACACAGATTTTTAAGCAATAAGTCTTAAAAGGAATCTGCATCAGATCTATGGATCAAACCACAGCTTCCTCAGCAATAGCCCAATGCTTTCCCAGATATTGGGAGCAGCGGCAGACCCTCCCTGGACGCCATCCAAACGGACCTGAAGGGAACAGGAATACTTGCCAGATTTCAGCTTAGTCTTGCAGTGCCTGAAGACTGCAGCTGCTGTTTCCAAGTTGCCTGACATATCTTGGAGCACATTCTCAAGCCCAGGGACATACACAATTTGTGTTCATACATGGGTGAATGCACAAGGTGCAGAAGTCAGTCAATTCCAAATAGCCCTTCTCACCTGTGCTCCGCACCTTGTGCCATCATTTACTGCAGTGTAAGGCACAACTTTTGACACCTTTGGCATTTCTCCATTGATATTCTTATTAATGACTTGTACTATGTCTGTGTCTGTTGGTCCTGACTGATGTAAAACCAATAGTTAGCCTAAACTCTAGACTGATCTCATAATTTGAAGCAATACAAATCCATGACTGATCTGGATCGAGTAATGTACAGGTGTCAGAGCTGTGACCCAAGTGCCTTCATTAGGAACGTGGTTACTTGAATTTCCCTCTCTTGTCAGTGGAGAGAAAGACAAAAGAAACCTTCAGAGAAAATATCTTTCTTTTGAGTCTAGAGCAAGCTCAGTTCAATGTCTAAGTTAGGAAGAAAAAAATCCTCCAACACAGGAATCCAAGAATTATGGCAGCCAGAGTCACTGGAACTTCTTAAAAAGCATAGCTCTTGTCTGTGATCCATGAACTGAAGCCTTGTTTCTTTCTAGTCAGAGCACAAGTGTTCATTTGCTACAATTCCCTTTTGCTGTGATTTAATTGATTGTTTCTTTTTGAAATTCAACAAAACGTTTAGAAAAATAAAACTTCCACACCTAATCCTCCAAGAAACAAGCAGCTTCTTGCTTCTGCTACATAGAAGAAATTATGCATTCAGCATGGCTAAAACCCAACAGAATTGCAGGTAAAAAATATGAACTGCTATTTAGTTTTGGTTGCACCATGTTGAAAACTTCTACACAATGAATCACAGAGCGATCTTGAGCTCCTGTAATTGCAGGTGATATACCAGAAGTGAGCACCAGCCATAACGCTGCCTTGTTGTAATATCTGTTGGCCTTGCGGTGTCATCCCCTGGGTTCTGTGTTTGTTCTGGAGGGATGAGATTCCCATGGAAATGCAAATGTACCATTGCAGGCTGCACTGTTCTGACTGTATCATTTTCAGGTTAACCCCAGCTCACGAATGGAACCAAGAGTCATTCTCTTCTCTCCAGCTTCCCTGCTGGCGCCTCTGCCTCTCTATAAATGCTTATGGCCCTCCATGTCTTAGCTTTACTGAACCAAGAGCAGAAAGCAGAAGCAAGACCCTGTTTGACTGTAGAACTGTCTCCATTGAGGCACAGAGCGTGATAATAGCGTGAATGACGGTGGTAGCAGTGATTGTAAATTTTATGCCATCTTTCAGGTCTGCTTACAGGAATTTGGTTTCTCTGAACAGTGAACTGCTCCAGACACCCGAGCACTGGTTCTGTATTTCATCTCTCTATTAAAGGAAAGGAATATTAACCTCTTTGCCTTCTGATCCAGACCCTCACTAGCATAGATCAGTGTAACACCATTGCTTTTTAAGTACACAGTGCTGATTTACACCCTTGAGTTGTGGTCCTTTTTTGCTATGATTGGAAGTTGTTTTGATTGTTCCGTTTTCCTGCTGACAACTAGTCATACCCAAGTGATCCAAATGCGACTGGTGAGGTGACTGCCAGCTGTACTAGCTCCACCACCTACCTCTTCTGTTCAGACCCTCACGGTAAGCTTGCGTCAGTAGGAGTACTACACAGACTATAATTTAAAATCTATTAACTGAACATCAGTACAGCACATAAACTTAACTGGCCCTTGCAATACTGCAGTAAGTTCCTGTCCCTAGTTATTCCTATAAATCATCCCAGATAGGGTAGGACCCAATCGATGGGAAGAAATTACACCACAACATTAGATTTCATCATACATGACTTGAATGATCACTTTTCTGTCTTGTGGTATGAAGAATCATGAGAATTAGTAGTCTCTCTGTGCCCAAATGAAGCGTTTATGGGTCAGTATTACCTATCCTGTATTTCTAACTTAAAACCATACATTAATTTCTTTGCATTTATAACCGGTCAATCGTTTTATAAATTTACTGTTGTATCAAAAATACTGAAACTTTATGGGATTTTTTTTTTTAAATTGTTTTGCAGTCTCCTTCTCCAGAAACCTTTTAATGCCCCTTCCATAAAAATGTTACGTCCCACTAGGCTCTGTCTTGTGCGTCTGCACACAGACAGTCAGGACTCAGCTCTGGCCAATAACCCTCACTTAACACATAGTTGGCCTTGTGCAAACAGGTTGATGCTCAGAGCCAGAGGCAGGATGGGCACAGGTCATATCGGTGTGTCTATTCTTGGGACAAATTAATGTCTCCATGCTTCAGAGCTGTCGGTTTAGCATGACCTAATGTGTACCATCCAGAGAATACATGGCGCTAGCCTCAGAAAGGTGACTGGGCTTAACTGGATTTTACTAAGCATTGAATTGTGTCAGCTTTGGTGATAACGCAAGTTAAGGATTCAAGCTATGATTTTATATTGCAAATATTTATCTGTGTCATAAAATGCCTTTGACAATTTGTTTCAAGTAACTGGGTATTTGAAGCCTTGTGAAAGAGAAACCAAACATCCTGTGTTTTGTTCTTTGGTCTCCTTACTCAACTGCTGGTTGGCATGCTTAAAATTAACCCACCTGTGCAATTGTATGGGTGAAATATTTTATGCAGCTGCAATGAGCAGACACTATGTCACCTCTGAGGATTTTTTTCATGCCTTGTTTTGAAGACAAATCAATATGTATGCAGTTAGGCGGGGGGAGAGAACAGAATGAAAAACTGTAGTTAGAAAAGAGCAAGACAGGTGCATGTGGAGTACCAGGCCTGCGCATGTCCCACAAGGAGCTAGCTCACTGCACGTGCAGAGCTCCCACTTCTCCCTGGATACCAGTGAAAACAAGAGGTGAATGTGGCCCCTTGATCCTCACTGCAAGCTTTGCAGCCAACCCCTTCTAAGGATGAAGAGGACAAGATGAAATGGTCTCAAGTTGCTTCAGGGGAGGTTTCAGATAGATATTATGAAAAATTTCTTCACCAAAAGTGTTATCAAACATTGGAACAGGCTGCCCAGGGAAGTGGTTGAATCACCATCCCTGGAGGTATTTAAAAGACAGGTAGACCTGGTGCTTAGGGACATGGTTTAGTGGTGGTTTTGGCAGTGTTAGGTTAACAGTTGGACTCAATGATCTTAAAGGCCTTTTCCAACCTAGATGATACTATGATTCTATGAAAGAATATTCTCAAACTACCTGCTGTGTTGCAATAATGAACCAGGGAAGCCACTGACTGTAGCATTTCTGTAAAGCAGATAGCTCTTTTCCTTAGTGCCTCTGATTAGAGAGAAGTGTCTTCTTATTTTTATCTGTAGCCTGAGGTTATTGATGCATATGAGCAAAAGAAGATTAATGCTTGCTTGGTTAAGACTGTGCACTTAGAAAGATCTGGTTCCAGCTTTCAGCCTTACTACAGATTTTTGTGCAAGTCACAGGCAGATTTCAGAGGTATTTTGATCCTTGAAGATGCAGTATTTTTTGACCTTGGCATTCTTATAAACAATATCATACACTTACCTGGTTTTAGGTAGCAAAATCTCTTCCTTAATTTCTTTGGTTCCCAGCTGTCAAATATTTCTTTGCATCTTGCAAGCTCCAGAGATTAATTTGCCCACATAAATGGTATAGTCTGTAATGTGAGACACAGGGAGGAAAAAATCTTTAGTATTAGAGAATAGCTAACAAGATTTAAACAAGAAATGTTTTTTGATGCAGGAACCTCCAGATCAAGGAGAAGGGAAGAGAGGTTCATTTTCCATTTCCTTTCACATTTGTACACATTCCATAAAAGGAATGAAAGAGTTTTTAAAAAATCTACTGTAACAAAGCGCAGGCTGTCAAATTTTTCAAATTATTTTGATGTTGAAAAAAACCTTCATTTCAAAACAACCTTCTGAAATGAAACCCCGCAAACTACTCCGAAAACGTCACAACAGGATGTTTTGACGCTAAGGCACTTTGCCTCTATTGTGTATATGTGAAGTGTTGTCAGAGTTGCCACATATTTCTAAAACACATCGGTTTCAACAAAGACAGACGCTTTCGTTGGAGTATACAGTAAAATGGGAAAAAAAATAATTAAAAAAATCTCAGCCTCTTCACGCAGCCCATGTCAGAAGGACGAGCATCCAAGGACACAGCAGCAGGCCCTATGATCTCTGTCACACCACCCAAACTACTGCAGGAGGGAGCACCCCTCTCACTTGCCAGCATTAATATTCACATAAGCCCTTCCTGAAACACTTCTATCAGCTCTCTTCAGTAACAGACCTCTGTCTGAGAGCTGAGACTATGGGGACAGTCGTCTTTACCAGGAAGGTCATGATAACCAGTTCAAGACAGGCTAAAGAAAGCAAATTGCAAAATGCACGTGCAACCACTAGTGAGCTAGAGCAGTCCTGGGGGGTGGATGGGAGCGGTACCAGCCTCCCTGCTGATGTTCAAACCCAATCAATTTGCAGCTAATGACAACCCCAAAGCAGAGCATTTGTGGCCAGTGAAAAATCAATTGAGGCATACGTGACAAAATGGAAAATACCGTAGTGCACTCAGCATATTGCCTTTGGGAAAAGACTGCCGCAGCTCTCGGGCTCTGAGTCACAGTAAGCACAGAGGGCCAGTTCTCTGTTCACGCTTTCATTCTGCGTAGTCCCACCTGGACTGCTGACTCTTAAACCTAATATGAGAGCACACAGGCTACTGGGAAGAGTAAGAATTATGATTCAGAACAGCACTGTGCCACTAGGCCCAGCCCCAGGCAAGGGCCGCTGCAGAAAGCCAGATGGGGCAGGTTTGCTCCTTTGGAGCTGCTGCATCTTGTGGGTGGCCACTCTGCAAGGCGTGATTCTTCCCTTGCTGCTGGACAGCACCGTTATTGGCACATACCTTAAAACAGGCGCAAATTAGAGTCTGCCTTGTTGCAGCTTTATATATACTTCTGACTTCTTGATTCTCAAATATCTGTCCAGAGCAGCTCAGTGCCTGCACACTATATATGTGGGTGGACTGTATGTATGGCTGCACAAGGAACGCTACCTGTTTCTCATCATAAAAGACTTAATCCTTTCAGTTATTTGTAAACCACTCATTTTCTTCTGTTTGGAAATGGAAAAACTAAGGATAAGTCTATAAATAGCAGTGACAGCATTTCCTGCGACGGTTTGCAGAACAAGAATTGCATATGAGGAATATTGGTGTGAGCTCAGTACCTTTGAATGTAGCTGCTTAATTTGTGCGTTGCGGCAGGCTCATAATCTGGAACACGAGCAGCATGAGCTCATGTCTGCAAAACAGTGTGTAAATGTACTTGATATATTTAGGAACTCAGCATCGTTTGAGAACTTTGACCTGAAATAGCCCCTTGTCTCAGTCTGTGACACCCAATATTATTTCATCGTGGCTTCTCATTCTTACTGTTAGTAACAGCAGAGCCAAGCACATTTGCGCCACACAAAACTAGACCAACACGCAGTCCGTGCCCTGGGAGTCCTTCAGCACAGAGCTCCCCAAGTGCCTTCTGTGGAACCCAATGTTGTAAATTCTGTCCTGTAAACGGATATTGCTGACTTCAGGACTTCATGCTAAACCCTGATTTGACTGTCTACTTCATCTCCTCATTTTCCCACCCACTCTTTCCTCCTCCTTATGTCACATTTGTTTTACATTTAGTCGTTACAGAAACCTCAAGTTTTGCAAATGTAATAACAATTTCCCTCTAGAATATTGAGTTCCCCTTGGCAACTGTCTCGGACCCTGGATTCAAAAACGTATTTTCTTGACCTCTAAATAGAAAAAAAGAGAGCAGCTGTAATGCAGATGAAATGTGTACTACATCATCTGGGATTCTCTTCCAAGTCCTGGAAGCTAGAAACAACTTCTCTTTTGTGTCTCTCTCTCTCCTCTTTTACGTTTTTGTTAAGAAGAGTTGAAATGTAGTATAATAACATGACGACCTCCAGGAACCTGGACTCCAGGCCCGTCATGCCTAATACTTAATGTCATATGTCAGCATTCCCTTCAAACTTAGCAGCACTTGCTGTCATTTCAGCAAAGCAGAAACCTAAGGTATATTTTTCAGTCACCTTTCTTGACGTGAGTTTTGCCCATACACTGGCTGCCTTGTGGGTTTGGAGGGAGAATGGCAGAAGCCTTTGTTGCTGTAACAAACAAACTGATAGGAAGAAAACCTGCTTCATAGCACAAGGAGCTCCCTGACCATTAGTGGCACTACCAGCTGCTCTCTATAGGCTCCACCTCTCCTTTCTTTCAGTTCCTGTTGAAATGAACTGCTTGTTTGTTTTGTAGCCCAGATGGCATCTGTTTTATAGTGAGATGAAATCACAGTGATGTCCTTATTGCTGGGATAGATTGGTTGGTGTCATGACTGAAACACCACTACATCACCTCCTCCCCTCCAAATACTTGATAGCTTTGTCACCCAAATGAGACTAGGCAATGAGAGGGGATGTGGGATGCTCTCATTATGGAGCATGCTCTGGTGGATTTAGAAGACGACTTCTGGTTTTAAGCCTAACACCAGTGTAAGTGTTCCCTTCATAGTGCCTTCTTTTTCCTTGGAGCATGCTGCTTGCAGTACCATGCACGTTTTTATGGGTTTTTTTCTGCAAGTGAATAGACTCCAATTCCTGCCCTTGTGGTGCTGCTCAGCTTGCCAACTAGTGAGAAGCACTGTCACTCCACTGAGGTCAGTGATTTGTGCCTGGTTAATGGCTGGGGTTGGCAGAGGTCTCTGGAGATTATCTAGTCCAAACTCTGCTCCGGCAGGGGCAGCTAGAGCAGGTTACTCAGAATTGTGTCCAGACAGGGTTTTCTTATCTCCAAGGACAGAACTCCAAAACCTCTCTGGGTGATCAACAACCCTCACAGTAAATATATATATATTTTATTTTTTTTTACTGCTCAGTCAGTATTTCCTGTGTTTCAGTTTTTATCCATTTTCTCTTGTACCATTGCTGAGAAGAGTCTGGCTCCATTTTCTTTGCACCCTCTCATCAGTGCAAAATCTGTTTTCCTCCTAAGCAAACCAACATGCTAACTATCTGCAGAGGGGATGAAAGTCCTGCCAAATGACAAGACAAGACAACCTGCTGGGATAAAGATGCTAGAGCTGGAACAGAAGTCTACTAGCTCTGACAGCTGGATACGCCTGGGTTGTATACAGATTATAGTTATAGATTAAGAAAATTAATTGGCAGTAAAAAACCATGCTGGTTGTGACTGAGAAACCAGTGTGGGAGATTTCCTGATCGTCCCACCTTGGTTCAGGTGTATCGATGAGTTCAGAGTAATAACAGTGGTGCAGAGGTGGCTGAATGCAGCAGGCAACCTTCTTGACCACTTCATAGACTGCTTCAGTGCGCTGCAGGTGGCACAGCTTGGGCTTCTCCAAAGCTATCTGTGCAAAGATGATAAACCTTTCACAGTCTGCAGTGTGTCTTTCTTTTCTAACCCCTCCTATAGCACAAAAAGAAGGCAGAGCCAAAGAAGATACATCTTCTTATCAGGGAAGATAAAGCTCATCTCTGCATGGCAGGTATAGGAGGTGCACTGGAATTACAAGCCTCTCTGAAACCAGAAGTGAGCTGGAATACATGCAACTTGCCACTTTTCTTTTGTATGTTAGGTGTCACTACCCTGTACAGCCAGAGCAGTACAGAGACAAGTAAGCTGTCTGTAAGGGAGCTAGCTCTGCAACCACGACCTGTTCTAGCACTTAACCTAATTAACTCCAGAGAGAAGCAGCACTAACGAAACTGCACTGCTGCTAGGACCTACGGTGGTATCTCTGTAAGGGGATGCACAGTGTTACGCAGACCTGGTTGCTTGATAATATCTATACAACTCAAGCGGACAGCCCTGGGCAACACCAGACAGTACAGGAAAAGCAACTGAGCAGAGAAAGTGTAGCCAGCAGAGCATGTATATAGAAACACAGGCCACGTTGCCGTTATGCTCATTCTTGGTAGTTACAAATCCCCTTGGCAATAGATAGTCTTCATCCCGTGGCTGTTGCAGAAATCACGTAACTGTTTAAAATGCTGCTACTTCTTCTAGGAACTTCTTCCCTATCTCTCCCTCTCTTCCTCTTGTCTTCGATGTA